>NW_025767008.1:0-600000 GCF_003918875.1 Haliotis rubra
CCCGCGCTACGTATTGCTGAAGTAGTTTACTGTAGGAAGCTGTACGAGGCGATGACAACTGACATGCATCGTGACGTCGGTTACCAAGGATACGTTCGATTACGAGAGGGCAGACTAAAAATGGCGCACTGACGCCAATACATTGTGACGTAATGCAAAAAGTGTTCATTATCGCCTGATAAGTACTGTGGACGCCAACAGGTTGATCTTCACCGAAGCATCTAAGAATACCTGATACGCCTGTCTAAAGGAAGCTGTTATGTTAGGATGGCTCCACTACCAGTTGTACATTACTTGACGTGCATGTTTTGCTTGCTGCTTTGCACAGCACTCAGCAATAGTCCAACTGGCAAGGATCATAATCGAGTGTGTTCTCATCAAACCAGTGATTGACATCAAGAGCACCGATCTACTCAATGCGATGACATGTATCATCCAATATTCATATATATTGTTGTATATTTAGCTAAATATTCAGAAACTGCCATGACTTCATCATCATTCAGAATTCTTTGACGGCCTGTTTGTAGGATCTGGCCCTGATGACAAGGAGAAGACCCCATCTTCAGGATATGTGAGCCGTACACGATGTTGCTGATGCTGCATACTGTAGTCACTGCAGACCACGATAGTCGGCGGAGTAACTCTATCATAGCAAAGGCTAACCCTATCTTAACCCTTAGCCGTTTGAGGCAGCCACATTCCATGTAAGGTCAAGGTCATTCGTACAACCCGTCTCATGTGTCACATGATATATATGACGGTGTACGGTTGGTACACCCTGGCAAATCCGCCTACATGGTCTCGTATGCTTTGGCTATTAATCAATCAGAATTCAACAAATGTATCTTAAGGGTAATAAAGTCCCGTACACCATTTCAAAACACCGTGTAACTAATGAAATGCTATTATATAGGAGTTATGATCAGCGTAAAGACCACTTGGACCGGTAGGTTCTTATCGTGATTGTATTATGGCGAGCCAACCTGGTCTGATTTGGTTGGTTGGTTTGTTGTTAACGCCGCACTCAGCAATATTCTGTGCTATATGTCTGCGGTCTGTAAATAATATCGAGTCTGGAACAGACAATCCAGTGATCAACAGCATCAGCATCGATCTACGCAAATGGGATACGATGATATGAGTCATTACCTTTTTCTTACCTTTTATTGGTGTCGATTTTCATATTTTCTCACGTATGAAACTGTTACGAAACTATCGCTCACTTCCACCACACTGTGACCTACCCTCTTTGTTTGTCTGCGACTAATGTGATATGAAGGTAAACGAATGCAAAAGATATGTATATGATTGATCTGAAGGAATAACAAACAACAAAACACATTCAAACTACTGTAATATAAATCCAACCTCGGCAAGAAGCTCAAACATACTTCATCGAAAACAATTCTTTGTATTTGCGAACATGTGACATATACTTGGTTGCGTGTCACAAGTCAACATTTCAAGCTTCATTAAAACACTGGAATATCACGTTCATGTCATGGTTAATACATTCTGTGAGCCGGCAGATAATTTATGGTTGCATCTGTAATCTTCTATACATAATACATATTCATAACTTCTGCGCTAGGGAAATCGATAATATGCAAAAGGATTCTACACGGAGGAAAATGTGATATTGTGACGAGAAGCATAACGATTGCATCACTGAATGTCAAGTAGGACACCGGGTATTCACGGGCAGGGTGAAATGCCCTGTTGTACCAGCAACACCAACCACACCTGAGTGTTTCTGTTGAAGGCGATATTGAATGAAGTCGTGGAAACTACATGAGACGTTACTCACTCAAAGCAGGCGGACATCCAGCTGTGACCCTTTATCGCTGGTTACACGCTTAAGAAAAGAACAGATTCTCCAGATTCGAACACACACCTCAGAGTAAGACACCTAATGCCAGCACACACCTAATCCACTCCACCACTAGAATATGTGTTTTTACTTAGAAAGTGTAATACTAAGCAAACATTATTTCAGTTTTATCTTTTCTCTTTCTCTGTATTTTCTTAAACAAAAAAGAGCATTGTTCACATAACCCCAGTACAAATCTCGCATTCACCTGTAAAATATCAAATTTCCTAATCACCTTAAACAGCTGCTGCAACATATTGTGCAACATTCTTTCCTCGAACCTGTGAATGTATTTCAGAAAAAGCATGGTCTATAATTTGTGTACAGTTATCCATCTAACTAAAGAAGATGTTAACAGCGTGAAATATTAGAGGGGCTGCAAAGTATAATTGCACCTTTAGATCTAACTCCAGAGGGGTAGCTTTACCTTTAGATAATAACATTGATCTTACTGTACAAGGAACTCTAGAGGATGAACATGGTAATTATATAATGGCACATGTAGGCCAAAGATATTGTTTTAGACAAAATTCAATCCTTAGATCTTATTGATATCAGGAGGAAATTAAACTCTGATTTAAGAAAATAACCTGGTGGAAAACCCCATAGACAGCAAGCATGGCTGGATTTATTTCGATTTCGCAGGACCTATTTATACTTTAACTGGACTCTGACATTATACCTCACTCAGCTATCACTTAGCTATTAGCTTTAGTTTCTCAGACACTATTAATCAAAAAGGAAGGAGGGTTTATTGAAACTCAATACTTCTTTTACTCTTACATCCTGAATATGCTGATTTAGTCAGATCAATCTTTAGAGGGACAACTGAAGAATACCCAGATACTGAATCTGACGATGAGAATGTGAATGACTCAGATATCAAATTTACGGTAGATAACAGCTTATTCTTAGAAACATTTCTGATGAATGTCTGAGGTAAATCAATATCTTTTTCATCTTATCTGAAAATGAAGACATAGTATAAAACAAAATGAATTGGAAACTAAAAATAAGAGACTGTCAAGGTACTATATGAGGAGATTTTCAAAACGCAGATGAAGGCTTACTATCTGAACTTTCCAAATTTAAATCAGAACTACAACAATTTACGGGAGAAGAGATAAGAGGAATTCAGCTCAGAAACAGAATTGTATGGTATGAAGAAGGGACAAACCAACACAATATTTCTGTCATTTAGAAAATAGGAATTATGTCAGCAAATCAATTAATAAGATTATTACAGATGAAGATGAAGAAACTACTGGCAGTGATGCAATCTTAAATGATCTTAAAAGGTTTTATAAAAAAATATATATTCTTCTGATAGAACTATGAGAATGATGCCCATTTAGATAATGCGATTCCAACCCTGAGTCTCCAACTGAGAGACAAACTGGAAAAGGAAATAGACATGAATGAAATATCATTGGCAGGACAAGTATGAAAAGTAAGAAAAGCCCCGGAATAGATGCATTTCTTGGATTGGTTTCTATAAATTCTTCTAAAAAGAACTTAAAGTTTTGGATTTTGAGATTTATCAAAAAATGTTTCAAGAAAAAAATAAGATGTCTCTTACCATGAAGGAGGAGTTCTCACTTGTATACCTACAGCTAATAACAATAGGACCTTATTGAAGAACTGAAACCATTACTTTATTAAATGCTCTGCATAAAATTTCCAATACAAGTTTTACATGGTATTATCTATACTGAAAATGAACCATCTAAATGAAACAACTTGTCGACAATTCTGTTTGCTGTTTTTGTAATGAGCTGAATGAGAGTCTTTGTCATGTGTATTGCGAATGTAGGGGAACATAAACATTCTGGAACGAACTTGAAGTTTGGGTGAATAAGCATATTGAGATCACAATTAAAACAACAAAATAATTCTGTTTGGTTTGGAACATTATACATTGATAGATTATGAAATCATATTATCCTCACTGCCAAAAAGTATATCCATTTATGTAGGAATATCCAACATACTCCAAAACGTGTTTGTTTTGAGAGAAGTTTCAATGTGCAAAGTTCACTGCAATTAAAAGTAATAGCCTTCAAAATCATGACACAAAAAAAGGACTTCTGGGAATAGGTGGATTTCGCCTGTGAGGTTTCTGATGATTTCAGTGGCCTCTGTCTCACGGTACATTTGTGAACAGGTCAAAGACATCATGGCTGATTAATTTTCTGGGTTGGCTGATGTCGTGGATCGTCTTACAGAATGCGGTTGAATCTGGAATGAAGGAGTCAGTGGTCAGTGGTGAGCAGAGGCGGGCTAGTTACAGGGCTGGATTGTATTGTATGGTATCCTTTGCTAGAGACTAGGAGACGGGCTTTCACAGAAAGACAGACAGACAATAGTTTATTAACGTCTCACTTCTGTACAAAGTTAAAATATACAAACATTTATACATAAATTTCATATCTAAAAATGTTCAGAACCATTCAAAACAGAATTATGAGAGACATAAAAAGTTAAAAGCAAGTTTTAACCATATAATAATTATCTTCTACGTTTTAGAATAAGGAAAGATATTTTGGCAGTATTTAAACATGCAAAAGGATCGCTGAATACATTCTATCAATATAACATTTATCTACAAACATCTGGAGATAAAGTAATGCACTGGTTAAAAGGGTCTCTCTCAGATCATCATATAACCCACAGTGAAACATAATATGTAATTGATCTTCCACATCATTATTACTATTAAAACATTTTATATTTTCTAGTAAAATATTTTCATAGTGGCCAGTTTTACTCTAATCGGAGCAACACCACATCGAAACTTTGACAAAGCCGATCTAAACTGTCTTGGCATATGATGGACAATATAATATTCTGTAATAAAATCACACTTAAAATGTGTTTATTCTACGTCTACGTTTATTCATCCGGTTCTGCCTTCCTCTCTGTTTAACAATAAATTCCACGAGGTAACAAACTCATTCATGACCTTATCTTCAATAAGTGTACACAAAACAGATTTGTTAATTTTAATAGGTGCATCTGAAAAGTAATGTCAAGCAAGGGAAGTAGACTTCTTCCTTAATCTAAAATTACATTTCTTAACACCAGTTAACCCACATATATCCGCCCATACAAACACCACTTTATTTAATCTGCTTTTCATTTAATAAAAACACTACTGCATAGAAATACAAGAACATTGTCTTATTAATATTTGGGACCCATCCCATATCCCCATTAATTGCAACGTTAGGGGCGAACTTGCCATGTCCCATGAAAAGCGAATTGCCCTGTGATGCACAGCATTTACCGCTGGTACAACGTAAGCGCCCAGATAGCCGCGCCATAGCTTAATACAGACCAAACAATCACAGAAACCTTGTGGATGTTAAAATTACAGGGAAAATGGTGGCTTACGGAGGGTCGGGCCGATTTTATTGTTGTTGAGGAGTTTCTTGAGTAATGCCTTGTACTCTTTTGTAGTGTGTTGGTGGGGTTCTTCTTTGTTGCTTGTACGTTGTCTGGTCTTGGAGGATGGTGTCGGTTGGGCTGGTGAAGTGGACTGTGTCCATGATGACCGTTGCCTTGTCTTAGTCTGCTGGGGTTGGGGTGATGGTTTTGTCAGGTTCTAGGATGTGGAGGGATTTCTTTCGTGATGGGTGAGGTTGTGTTTCTGGGGTCTGTCTTTAGTACGGATGCTGGCTATCTACTGTCGGATGAAGTTGACGTTGCTTCCGGGTACCAGTTGTTGCAGAAATTATGGTCAGTGCGAAAGAAAAGAGGCGTATCTCCTAAAGTGGTTAGCCCCCTTACGATATATCTATGCAGCGGTGACGGCTAGCGTTAAAATATAATCATATGCTCTCGGAAATGTTACCTTACCGCGTGGATGTTGTTCTCAATATTCATTAGTGAGTTGGCTATTGAGATTGAACAAGAGTACAACTTCACCCAGTTATCGCACACAACTGTTTCTTCTATTATTTGCAGATGACATTATTCTTATCTCAGATAGTATTTGAAGGTCTACAAAAGCGTACCAATGCATTGGAACGGCTTTGCATAGAGTACGGGTTAGATATTAATTTCGACAAAACTTAGGTAATGTTCTTTAAGAAAGGTTGAACTTAAGGGTAGTTAGGTAGGGTCACTACATTATTATGTGACCTTAATTGATCCAATCTGATTGGATTATTCAAACTCGTGCCCTTTTTAATAATTTAAATCTTCACTTCACTGTCACTGCTTGCTCCAGCAAGACGCTTATCCTGTGTTGGGATCAATTCGCTCTATAAAATCACTAAAGGTCAGTTAAATCTTTTATATCAATCAATCAGTTTATATACCTTTAAATGCTATATTGTTAATGTTTATGTGTAAATATAAGATGTAGTTTATGTAAATATCAACTGTAACATGTGTGTAAGTGTACAAGTTAGATTCAACCAGTCACTTAGCTAAATTATAACCCAATAATGCTTTAGTGTATAATATTAAATATAAAAATATCCAAATAAGTTATCTAGTTCATTAAAGTGTTTGCAGTTTCTTATGAAGTGAATGGTTGCATATTTGGACGTTTGATTGATTCATGTTATAAATGAGAGAAAGGATAGTGTATATGTGAATGTAAGTATGAATGTGCTATTAGCTTGAACTGGTTACATTATATCCTAGGTTTTGAAATGATAGAAGATATATAGAGCTTGAGTTATCGTACCTTTACGTTGATTATTGTTTACACAGATTATACGTACGCTTGACTGGCTTGGTTGGTTTGTAGGCGCTGTACTCTGCATCCTAGTGCCATACACCGGGTAGGCACTACCTTGTGCTTGTTATAAATGTTTATATAGTATTGTGTCATCCATATATTCTATCTGGGCATGTTTATAGAATTCATATGCCTCGACCTTTAACAATATTTATGTCATTTATGTGTAAGCAGTAAATAAAGGAGTGATCTCCCCTTGTAGTCTGTTTACCTAGAATGTGTATGACTATAGCATTTCATCTGAAAGAAGTAGTGACGGGTTTAAATGTTATGTACATATAATGACTTTGCATTTATTGAATCATGTTTTGTTTCAGGGTGTTGCTATTATCAGGAATAAAGTTCTCACCCCCGTAACCAGTGTCCTTGACTTAATGACATCCAAACACTAACCCGGTTACACTTAGTAACAACGATTTCCAATGATGTAGATATCTCGGATGAATATATTTTTAATTTGGATATTTGCCAGAAGTGGAAAGGAGAGCTGAACTACGGGGTGGTGTGGTTGGTATTTATTTCTATGTCTTTTAGTGTGTTTCTTTTTGCTGCTCAGGTTATGTGGCTTGGATTTTTTTATATTGGTACTAGTAGGTTATGTGGGGTTATATGCGTTCTTGGAGGCACGTTTTGACTAGAAATATACCTAAGGCTGAGTTTTGGTTGTTAATGGGCTTAAAAGTCTTTGTAGTGTTAGGTGGACGTCAGTTTCTGTGTTGTTGGTAGTGTATGCTGCAGTGTAGTAGGACGTGTTCGGGCGTTTCTGTTTCGTTGCAGCGTGTACTTATGCCCGGGTGGTGTTTTGTTGTTGTTTTTTCATGTCGATGGGAATGAAATTTTATGTGGCCTGTTTGTAATTTGGTTATCGCCTTGTCAATATATATATTTTAATTTATGATAAACTTGTAGTATTTGAGGGTTTTTTAAGTAGATTTTTTAGTTTAGAATTTGAATCATGCTACTTACTTTGCCAGTTTTGAACTCTACTGCCTACGTTGTTTATATTATTGGTGCTTTTTAGTATTTCGTTTATTAGTTTAGGTTATTTTTTATGTTTTTGTTTTCTATTGCTTTTAGCCTGCTGAATGAGTCTGTTAGAATTAACATTTTATTGTGTTGTTTGTCGACCGGGTCGCGGAGTATAAGGGTCCATGGGGACTTACAGTACATCTGCTTCCTGTATGGACTGTAAGTTGATTTAAACCATCCCTTCAGCTGCTAGCCATACATTACATATGGGCATGTTCTACGATTAAAAAAATGGTAAGATTAAATTTTCTTTGAATGTCTTGGGACTTACGTATCCTCTCAGGAGGACAATGATTTTACAGTGCTTTAATCCCTATTGCAAATACATCCTTTGTAAAGACATATTGGTATATCCCATGAAAGATATATTTCGTTCATCTACAAATAAACATAAGTTAATATGATGTATAGTTGTATTCATGAAGTGATGTAACTTCGGGATGCATTTTATTTAGTACTATAAGATCGATTTACGTCAGTTCGATTATAATGTAATCCCATGTAATACAATGGAATCGCAATCCGATTACCTACTCGTGAACCGAATTGAAAAAACAGAAACTATTTGTTTAAAGTGCACATTTGTATGGGTTTATAAAAGTGGATAGTGAGTGTCACGGGACGTTTGCTTTACCCAAAGAAGACTTCCTTCTCTCATTGGAGCGTCCACAGCAATAACAATCACCTGAGGCTATAGTTACGGTAAGAATAACAATAACATTAATTAGACATTGTGTCGTAGAAGTGAGTGAGTGAGTGAGTTTAGTTTTACGCCGCACTCAGCAATATTCCAGCTATATGGCGGCGGATTGTAAATAATCCAGTCTGGACCAGACAATCCAGTGATCAACAATATGAGCATCGACCCAGGCAACTGGGATACGATGACATGTGGTCAACCAAGTCAGCGAGCCTGACCACCCGATACCGATATTCTTGTGTCGTAGAAACGAGAAACGACCTTGATGAAATGTACTTTTATTGTTGTTGTGAACATATTAGGCAGACAGATGAGGCCTTTCACAGATGAACGGTTTCTCGCTGGTTCTGAGAGCTTCGTATAAGGTGAACCTCTCCGGCGTGTTGTTGTTAATAGCCAAGCGGTAGTCGGTGTCGTTGGGAGCGTGCTTCGGAAAGCCTGTATACCACTGTATATTGGTGGCAGCAGTCCCGTCCACCCACTGCCAGGTGTTGTGGTAGTAACCGCCCGCCCAGAACCACGGTATTGTATCAGCAGCTGAAGGAGGGCAAAATGACATTGGTCAACAGTGGCAAGACATACCCGTCATGTTGTATGAGAACTCTGATATCATGAGGAGTGAGTTTAGTTTTACGCCGCACTCAGCAATATGCCAGCTATATGGCGGCGGTCTGTAACTCGCCTCTTACGATAAGCATGGATTACTGAAGATCAGTTCTAACCTGGATCTTCACGGGTCTGATAAAGTTTTCCACAAACAAAATCAATATTTTTCAAGATGATAGAGAATGAAACAATGCCACTGTTTTAAATGTTATAAAATACCCGAAATGGTATATTGACTGAAATTGTCAGTTTGGAAAACTAAGGATTTCAAGCTTTCCAAAGATACTAAACACATCTTGCTATACCTTCGATAGGCCTACAAACTTTAATTTGCTTACTCGCTAGCTGAGGATCACCACTGGTATAAAACGCCATGTCTACTTACGAGCGTGCTTTGAAGAAACTGGTATTCCTCAGGGGTGTTGAAAGACACAAGATCTGCCGACATCTTCTGGCATGCATCACTAGCGTCGTGCCACGTCAGGTTTTCACAGTGAAATGGTAACATCTCGTGGGAGACTTCACAAAGTTACGGGGACAACCTATAGAACAGAACAAGCCACCACCGTGCGATTAAATTGGCTTCACAACACGGAGGAATGACTTGGTGGTGGTTCAAGGGAATCAAGATATATTGTCAGTACTACACCACACACACCTCGTGTCGCTGTTGACTTAGAACCCCAGTTTAATGTCATGGTCCTCCAGATCCCTTTGGTTGAAGTAGATAGACGTGTATGCCAACATCACCAAACACTACAGGCACAACTGTCCAATTAAACCTCGTCAGTCCATTGCAAATTCTAGTGAGTGAGTGAGTGAGTTTAGTTTTACGCCGCACTCAGCAATATTCCAGCTATATGGTGGCGGTCTGTAAGTAATCGAGTTTGGACCAGACAATCCAGTGATCAACAGCATGGGCATCGATCTGCGCAATTGGGAACCGATGACATATGTCAACCAACTCAGCAAGCCTGATCACCCAATCCCTTTAGTCGCCTCTTACGACATGCCTGGGTCATTCTAACCCGGACATCACGGGTCTGCAAATTCTAGTCTCATTTGAGGTGGAGGTCCACCTATGATTTGGACCAAACAGTCTCAGTGAAAGCACGTATTCAACCACCCAACTCACTGAGCCATAAATTAGAAGAGGGGCAATTTTCATATATTCACATACTCTGTGTACCTCCCCTGGCCAACTTCAAAACATAAGTTGTGTTACATTTTACCATTTCCAGGCAAGGCAAACATTTATGGTTTACGTCTATTGAAGTTTCTGAAACTGCTGGTGTATATTCATTGTATGTTGCCATCTGTCTTATCGTAGTATACTAATGAAGGAGTATGCCTTCACTCACATTACTGGAAATCATGATACATACTTTAATGTCCACGTGAATGTGTGGGTGACCAATATTGTACTCACCGCCTCCCGTAGTGGTCGGCCCAACTGGGTCACAGACCTTCAGGTTACAGAGGGTCTTGTCACAACATTTGTAGCACATTTGAGAGGGATCTTCAGAGTCTATGCTTCCGACGGACCTCTTGCCGAGCAGATCTTGTGCGTTTTTCAAAATATTACAAATCTGTTACATAACAAATTAAAAGAACAATTAATATACAAAATGATATGTGTCTGGACAATTGTATCTTTACCCTATATTAACTTTGAGCCCAGAAAAAAAATAAAGAAAAAATAGAAAACCTCCAAAATATTCACCCTTTCTAAACACCGTTTATATTTTGACGAAGCAGCGATAATCCGCCAAACTGATGCCATCATTTAAAATATCACCATTTTTTAAAAATACCCAGTGCTAACTAAACAATGATCGTACAGTCAGATATGAACAGTCTCGGTTGTTGCCATGAAGACATTAGAGCTTATGGAACACTAATGTATAGCATCCAGACATTACCCATCAAGATATCCATTCCCTACATTGGTAAACCATCACACCAAATCAGCCGACTCCTGAAACAACAGGCAGGAATAGACACTACCTTTCTCAGCGTCCTCCAGCCTCAACAACCTCCTCCATGCCAACGGGAAGAAAACAACCCACCGTCAACAACAACAACCCGAAATGTGTTATTTACAAAATAGACTGTGATTGTGGACAATGCTACATAGGTGAAACATCCCGACCCATCAACACCCGAGTCAAAGAACATCGCACCTCTGTTGCTAATTCCGACACCAAATCAGCTATCTCTGACCACATCAAAGCCAACCCCAATCATCAAATAGAGTGGTCCGACATCACCATTCTCGCCAACAACCAAACGGACTTCACTAAACGCAAGCTCACAGAAGCCATTCACATCAAACGCCACAAGCCTACCATCAACCGTGACCAAGGATACTTCATTCCATCTGCTTATGATCCACTCCTCCACCAAGCCCAGTCTATTGTATAAACATCGCATCCATTGTATAAACAACTCATTGTAACTACATCTCTGGCTTCCATTCACTATCCTTTATGTACTTACTGGCTTCATCAGCTTACTGCTTAGCCAATCATGGCAATTATGTTGTTTCCTTTGTCTATTATGTTGTTTCATTGTTATATACAGTATATATATGCAGCTCCTACACTTCATGTATCACTCTTGCTTGACAACGGTACAAGAATCTGTATCGAAACGTCGCACTCACGAAAATAAAGAAGTTGTTATCCATAAAACTTGTTATATATTGTACGTCTCAACTTCTAAAATGCCACTCAAACAAGTTATCCAGACATTAGTTGAATTAGTGGTTGAGTTTACCGTCTGGACGTGTGGTATACTTTGACGTTCCCATTAACCATAGAACAGTATTTCTTACAAGTAACGGAACATTTCAATTCAAGTATCTTATAAATATATAGGTGAATCAATAGAGGTATGTTGGGGCGGAACAGATCATAATATACAGAGCAGTTAGAATCAATCAGCAATGATGGCTGGAGTACTCTGCTCTTTTGTTTTCATCAGTTCATTGTATGCAGAAAGGATGAGACATCCTTGATCTCTGTTGATTGTTTGCTTGTGTCGGTGGATTTGAACTGCTTCTGTCAGTTTTCTTTTGGTGAAGTCTTGGAGGTTTTTTTTGATAATATTACTACATTATCCCACTCGACGTCGTGATGAGGACAGTAACTTAATGATGTCTGCGATTGCTGATTCTAACCTGCATAGTTGTTTTACTTAATCCTTGTTAGCTGTATATAAGTCGGTTCTGTACTGTATTATTTCGCACTTGTTTGACACTGTATAAGAATCTACACTGAAACGTCACATCATAATGTACGAGGTATCGTACCTTTTTTCCAAATATAGGACGAAACAACATTTTGATCTTCAGCATTGTATGTAAACAATATTACACACGACAAAGTTGAAATACAGAAGTGATATGAGAAGATTTCTGTATGTTCGTTGAAAGGAAACTGTCCTTTAGTATGAGAGACCTAGTATTCGGCAATATGGATACTGGTAAAAGGGGGAAATGCATGGATGTCAACTTAACAGGAGAAACACAACGTCTCGCAAATATATTCTTAATTCTATCATGACTTCAGTAAATACTGGATTGTGACTGGTTACGCGTTCGGTGTTAAATCAAATTTAGAGCTATTTATGTCGTTATGTGCATCTGATTTTCCAACACAGTAGGTTTATGTACTAATCATTCTTCAGGTGAACAAATGCTAGGAATAACATAGCCATATATACTACTCACACTTTGCTAAGGATCACAGAAATTCCCAACTTTACTTATACATAGATTTATAATTTGAAATTGTATCCATTTAAAACTAGATAAATAATGTTAGGTAACGCCTCTTTAGCCAAACAGCCATTTTAGTCTGACCTTATGCACTTGATACATGAGTAACCATAAAAATGGTTTTCATGGCACCAATCAACCATTTCGCAAATCATGAAACGAGTCATTGACAAGTACACAACACACGTCAATAGCAGGTATGGGATCCACAAGATGCAATGACATACTGAAACCTAGAATCCATGCTTACAATAAGCTTAGATATTTAAACCAAATTAGACCCCACATCATAGTTTTCTGTTGAATCCATGATTTGATCCTCAGCAAAGTGTGGAAACAACAACAGTGATCAGATAACAAATGTGGACACTATTTATTTGCGCTGAAAGTGATGGCAATGGACAAACAGAAGGTCGAAGGAAATCTACGGATGGACACTGAATAGGTACTGGACAGAGGGGAGGGCAAGGAGTGTGTCTGTGAGTATGGCTTTACGACGCTTTTAGGAATATTCCAGCAATATCACGGCGGGGGACACCAGAGATGGGCTTCACACATTGTTCCCATGTGGGAAATGGAACCTAGGTTTTCGACGTGAAGAGTAAACGCTTAAACCATGAGGATACCCCACCGGCCGAGTGGGCAAGGAAGTAATGTGAGTGAGTGAGTTTGGTTTTACGCCGCTTTTAGGAATATTCCAGCAATATCACGGCGAGGGACACCAGAATCCAAGTCTTCCGCGTGACGAGCGAACGCTTTAACCACTAGGCTACCCGACCACAAGAAGGTAAAGACAATGACTGATTATAGTGATGACAAAGAGGTAATTAATTGTTCAGATGATTACATGATACACTTGATGGTGATGTATTTACCCCTGCACTCTCACAGCCAAGGTGGTATCCGGTCTTGCCGTTGTGGTCGGTGTACTCTCTGGTGTAACACAACTGCCAGACACACATGTAACAGAGTCACACAAGGATTGTACATATCACTATGACTGGCTGTTGATATATATCATAGGGATCAATTATCGTTAGCTAAATATAAATCGATTATTGACGTAACTTTGTCTGAAAGAAATAAACATATTTTCACATCACCGGTGAAATGATTTTGCATAGATTATTAACGAAACAGTGTTCAGTCGTGAATATAATTTAGAAGCAGACCATGATCAGAGACCTAAATGTGTATATTATGTGAGAAAATTATCATTTTTTCATCGCAAAAAGTAAATGCACGATGTTGTCGACATCACAATTTTCATATCGACAATTATTAACAATTCTTCCTTATCTACGATATGTCCAATTATCGCTAATTGTAGCCAACCCAGCATATCACAATTGTAAGAGTCCTAACACCATTCGTGTACCACGCAGATATACAGTTTGTGCTGACTGTTTCAGCACAACTAAAACATATATTAAACATGCAGATTAAAACGTCATATCATAATGAATTTGCCTCTTGATGACTGACCCGAGAAGATCATCAACCCATGTTGAACCCAGTCGTGAGTGTGTGGTCAGGCTCGCTGACACATGTTATGATGGTATCCCTAACGCGTAGATCGATGCTCATGCTGTTGATCAATGGATTGTCTAGTCCAGACTCGATTATTTACAGACCGCCGCCACATAGTTGGAATATTGCTGAGTGCGGCGTTATACAAACAAACAAACAAACAAACGTCATCGTACATTTATTCAAGGCATTTACTCGGAGTAGTTATTAACAGTGTTATTTGGAATATTTATTCAAAATACGCTTCAACTAACAGAGCGACTTTAGGTTTTCGCCGCTTCAGCAACATTAAAGCAATATCACTATAGTCCGTAGTATAGTGTTCTACCTTCAGTTGCTGGCGATCTATAGCCCGTGTTTTATATCGTATTGTCTTCTTTAATTATGATGTTTTAGTTTTACATGCTAGTTTTATAGTCATATCTGTGATGCTCTAGTATCGTTACCTGTCCAATGTCGACAGGTTTTACTCTTCAGAATGTTTTCATGTTCATTGTATAAATTGTTTTGTAACGATATGGCTGAGATATTGTCGATATGACGTTAAATATTAACTCACCACTCACCCAGGAATATCAGGGCGGGAAACACCAGAAATGGATTCACACATTGTACCCATGTGGGGAATAGAACCCGAGTCTTCGTCGTGATGTGCGAATGGCAACCCCAGGCCGCATTTGAAGGAAAGCCTGATGCTACTTTCATTTGAAACGAACCTTCAAGCTAGACAGGGATAAATATGTTCTTGAACATCAACTATTGCGTGAGATAGCCACGTTCAATTGTATCGATCAGTATCTTAGAATATTCACATGAGAGCATAACGAAGGTATGGTGCTTAGTGTTAGACTCAGTAATATTCCAGTCATGGGTCGTTATGTAAAGCAACATGTGGTCATTTTACTCATGGACACAGCCTATGTAGACACATATCACTTGTAATTGCTATGATATCGAAACATGATAACTGTTTTTTAGGTGTACTTTTAGTCCCCATGGTCCCTAGTATGGTGATCTAGCTTTAGTTGTTGGCGATCTATAGCCCATTATTATTTTGTATTGCCCTTAATAGTAAATTTTGTTTTAGCTAAATGCTAGTTTTAATACCTCAAATGGTGATAACCTAGATGTTTTACTGTCCTTTGTCGACAGATTTTATATTATATTATCTATTGTTATCATATTAACTCTTTTAGTCACGATATGGCTGAAATATTGCCGATGTGACTATAAATGTTAACTCATTCACTCACTGTTTTTTGTCTCTTTACTGCCTCACTCGGCAGTATTCCAGCTCTGTTAGAAATCGCGTATGGACCGGCCAATCTATTTATCAACATCTTTAACATCGATTTACGCAAATGGAACACCATGACATTACTCTGTCAACCGGTAATCGCATGGATCTATGAAGACCAATTGTAACCTGAGTCTTCACGACACATGATGAATGAAATGAAATAGTTCAGCATACATGTTACAGTTTTGCAACACGAAGCATGCACGCTAACCAGTATAAAGATAAAGGTATATTTAGAAATTGTTTCCGGACAAGGTGATATTCACTGATGTACTTACCTCATCTTGTCCGCAGGTAACAAATTGTAGGCAGTCTTCGGGAGATGCGACGTCAAAACAGTTATGACACTGTAAATCTGAGAATATATGACGTACATACAAGTCTTCTCAACTAATATTCTAGCATAAAGTAAGTTCAGGTGTCTCATGTCAGTATACACCAGACATGCCCAGCATATCGACCCGTGGGGTTACAAACAGTAATTTGCCCAGCCACAGAATTATCACTAATGGACTAGGTGGGACAAGTGAGTAGGTGGGTGGGTGGGACAAGGTGAGTGAGTGAGTGAGTGAGTGAGTGAGTGAGTGTGTGTGTGTGTGTGTGTGTGTGTGTGTGTGTGTGTGTGTGTGTGTGTGTGTGAGAGTGAGTGAGTGAGTGAGTGAGTGAGAGTGATTTTTACATCGCTTTTAGTAATATTACAGCGGATGACACCAGACATGGGCTTAAACATTGTACCAATATGGGGAATCGAGCCCAGTTCTTTAGCATGGGCGGACGCTTTTAACCATTCTGCTACCCCACCGCCCCTCGAGGTAAGTAGAACTTGTTGATCAGTGTGATCCAGTGTGTTACAAATGATCATAATGTCAATCAGTCAGTAATCAAGTTTTTATGAGGATGTGTTTTGTTAATTTTGTCACATAATTAACTTTAGTTATTATGGGCCACAAAAGTTTACAGCTCTGACTTCAATTTGAACGCACACCCCTGATCTTAGCTGTGTATTTTCACCATTTAAGAGTGGGGTCGGGAGTTACCTCCCCTTTCTTTTGCTTCCGGTTTTGGTACGATGCTGTCAGCTGTGAGTTATTTCTAGATGGTCATGGTTTGGGCATGGTTTTGGTTAGAAAGGTCTCGATTTGTATAATAGGTATGTAAGGGATGGCTGTTGAGGTTGTCTACATTGAACATCTGTTTTTTTTACTGGAAATATCAATACTTTGGTGAGTTCATATTTTATATTGTGATCCAAAAGATAGTATTATTCAATATACATTTGAATATTATAGACTCGCCTGTGTTTTACAGTACAACCAGAAATTTTTGAGAATTTAAGATTGTAATGTTTTATAATTTTTTCACTCATTACTCAAGTATTAAATGTGAATATTAGCAGAACATAACTCCAGATTCAAAGACAGGTGAACAGTTAGTATTTTGTCAAGTCACCATGGGCAGCAATGCAGGCTTCAATGCGGCGGGGCATACTACTGATCAAAGACGTTAGAAAGTCGTGGTCCATGCTGTCCCAATATCGGACCATCTCTTCTTTCATTTCAGCAATATTTGTCAGATTTTCCTTATTGACACTTTCCTTCATAAGTCCCCAAAATATTTTCTATTGGATTTAGGTCAGGGCTTAGCTTGGCCAATCTAATAATGTCATATTTTGGGTCCGAAACCAGGCCTGTGAATGCTTTGAACGATGTTTTGGGTCGTTGTCCTGCTGGAAAATCCAAACATTTCCATAGAACACGTGAGCAGATGGAAGTAAATGTCCCTCGAGAATATCTGTGTACCGCTCACTGTTCATATTTCCTGCAAATACACAGAGGTGCGTTGCCCCTAACACAGATATGTCACCCCACACGTTAAATTTCGGACTGTACGCTGATACAAAGGTTTTTCAGTTTGTTTGGTCCAGAATTTCAGTGTATTAGGAAACAGCCACACAGAACTTTCATCTGAGAAAATCACATTGTCCCAGTTAAAATTTCTATGCTGTAAGCACCAGTTTAACCTTCGCTCCTTTTGTTCAGGTTTCATGATCGGTGATGGAATTCCTCGACTTTTCTGCCAACCCATTTCATGCAGCTCAGTTCTAATTGTCTCCTTACAGACAGCCACAGTTTCTCCATCAATCATATCCAGCCTTAAGTTTTCTTAACTCCTTCGTTTGTTTTTAGAAACAAGAATACCAAGCCGCCTCCTGTCACCGACAGTCAATTTTCTGGGCCTACCTGCGCCTCCCTGGTGCTCAATGCCATATCCATTTGCAATATTTTTCAAAACACGATCAACAGTGGACAAAGGGATGCCTGTTCTACTTGAAATCACTTTAGCCGATCTGATATCCTTGTTATAATACTCTAAAATAAACCTCCTCTTCTCTAAATCATCCATACTGAGGATCACTGAAAATGCCGTCTGCTAGCAAGTAAACAAAGGGGGATAACTCTTCACAAACTAATGAAACAGGATTAACGGAGTTTCTGTCTTGAATGAAACCAATCAATTGATAGCTGGTCAAGGTTGTTTATACTAAAAATCCAATTAAACATATTCCTAAAATTCTCAATAATTTCTGGTCATACTATACTTTGCTGGTTCGAAGGGGACTCACAAGTCTCTTATCACAGCAATTTCTAAACCGTAACATAAGTGTAATATAGAATACCTACAGGCTTAGATTGTAGAGCATAATGAGGGCCAAGTTGAACAATAAGAGAGTGGGTATGTTTTACACCACGTGTAGCAATATTCAGAGAATATCACGGTGAGACACCAGGAAATGGGTTTCATACACTGAACCCATGTGTGAAATCGAACACAGCTCTTCGCCGTGACGAACGAACGCTTTAACCATTGGTTCCTCTTTGATCAACAAACAAACAAATGAATGAATGCCGATCAAACAATTAACAAACATACGAGAAACAACATTCCACGTACCTTTTGATTCTATAATTGAAGTTGCCCGAAGCAGGATCACCAATAACGATATCAGTTGATTCATCTTGATAAGAAGGACAATCAGTCATCAAAATGTTAGTCAGTAGCGAAAATGCTGAATGAATGCATGAAAAGGACATATACGGCTTGATGAAATCTAAACCTCACAATACCTGAAAGTACACACTTACCATGATGTTGTTGATACACATGTGTTCGCTACCCGTGTGTTGGCATAAAAACAGCGTCCTATCATTTCTTATCTTATCAGGTGGCTCTTTAGAGATAGTCACAGATATACATATACTGACGGAAAATAGTAGGTAGTCTTTGAAATGTTCAGAACGGATACATGTTTCCTGAAATTTTCTATTGTATTTGTCAGGATTCACAATTTCCCAGTGTTAATGCAAGGAGGGGTGGTGAGGTAGCCTAGTGGTTAAAGCGTTTGCTCGTCATGCCGAAGACCCGGGCTCGATTCCCCACGTGGATGCAATGTGTGAAGCCCATTCCTGGTGTCCCCCGCCGTGATATTGCTGGAATATTGCTAAAAGCGGCTTAAAACTATAATCACTCACTCATTCATGCAGGGAACAGAGTTTGGATGTTTGTTCGGAGCATGATGGCCACAGTTGTGTTTAATGTGAACAGCTCATGTTTCGTGTTTATACGTCAGTGTTTAATAAAACAAGTATTTAGCGACACAACTTCAACAGAAAAACGAAGCTGCCAGACAGTTTAAAGTTTATCTAATCACAATATCATCACGTTGTGGATAGTGTGACCTGCTACCGGACGTAAGTTAACAGTAGAAAAAGACAACCATATTCGGTTGGTTCATCTGCGGAATCGACACCGAACTGCAACAGTAATAACACGGACAATTTCTGGTTTGAGACCAATAAGTGGCAGAACTGCACCCAACTGCCAACAGAAAATAACACCCACCCCTCCACGGTCAGATGAATTGTAATTCCACCTCACCGTCAAGCACACTTTCATTATTTGTTTGATCTGCATTCTAGAAGTTGGTGAGTCAATAATAAAGCATACGACTTTATGGATAACAACTTCTTGTTGATTGCATAGAGCGACGTTTCGGTTTAAATTTTATCATGAAAAAGGTGTAAGAATCTACACCCAACACTCATCTATGCAATAAACAAGAAGTTGTTATCCATAACAAGTGTTCCTCTTTAGCCTTCCCACATGGGTACACTGTGTGAAGCCAATTTCTAGTGTCCCCTGCCTCGATATTGCTGGAATAAGAGGCGTAAATTTAAACTCACTCACTTTGTAGATTTTGAGTGAGCGAGTGAGTTTAGTTTTACGACGCACTCAGCAATATTCCAGATATATGGCGGCGGTCTGTAAATAATCGAGTCTGGACCAGACAATCCAATGATCAACATCATGAGCATCGATCTGTGCAATCGGGAACCGATGACACATGTCAACCAAGCCAGCGAGCCTGACCACCCGATCCCGTTAGTCGCCTCTTACGACAAGCATGGGTTACTGAAGGTTCATTCTAACCCGGACCTTCACGGGTTGTAGATTTTGAAAGTTGGTGATTCTAAACCCATGAAAATATAATTTAGTGAAAGTAAATGCTTTTCCCATCTTTCTTTGGATAACCTGCCTTTACATATCAGTGGACACAATTCTGTAGTCCCAGGGAAGCTGCTTCATCAGCAGGAATACGTTAACATCACTCCTACCGTCTCCGTTTCTGTCGATATTCACGTGATTACATGGAAGTTTAGCGTCCTCAAATTGTGTCAGGGTCAGCGAGGGCAACGATGGCACGTGTCAGTGATATTCATGGAAAGATAAGACATGTTTGCCCTAATAAGTTGAAAATGAATGTGATCCTAGGTCTATAGCCACGTGGTGTGATCACGATGTTCACACAGATCCGCAGCATATCAGGTGCCCCTTGTTTGTTGTTGAACGCCGACCCCAGCAATATGCCAGGTACATGTCAGTGGTTGTAATATGTACCAGGTGTGATAATGCTAAGCAAATATATTAAAATTGAATGTGTCAAGTATCTGATCGCCAGGCAGTGCCCTTGGCAGCCACGTGTTCAAAACGAGCAATCTGTGGCAACAGCTTGCTACTCATATCACTCAACAAGACAGGTACAGTGGATATATATATATATTGGCTATATTCAAGCCATATCGAGACGATAACCAATTTGAGATGGATAAGGAATAAATGCACAGTGTAAAAAGGGGCAGTAATAACAACTACAACAGTAAAGATATTAAATTATTTAATTTAGGCCACACTCAGCAATATTCCAGCTATATGGTTGTGTTACAATAATACCAGTGTACGGACAATACACAGTATAAAAGCTGGCCAGATTGTAATGATAAGACAAGGTTGGCCAAAGACTTGAAATTGCCTGTCTGCTAAAATGTGTGAGATAAAACGAGGTAAACGATCTATCAAACCAAAATCATGTAAATCCTTTAATATGCCGTGCTTCTCAACCAAAATGAGCATGTGCACACACGTCACCCAACATCTGTGGATCTTCCAGGACTCCTCAAGAATGTTACCTTTATCATTCGTACTTCGCCAAAGTGGGTTGTGTCCGTTCAGATCGCTCATGATAATACATGGGCTCGGAAGCTGATCATAGAGATTTTGATGATCTGATTGTCACATATTTGAAGAAGGAGGGATATACAAACTTCTCCGTGTCATAACAAAGTGCGAAGTAAAACGATCAGCTACAGTTTGAAGATTGGTATTAAGAGAGATACTGCTATGTATAATACCCTGCCGTACCAAAATAGATGTACCCCCAGTTGCTGTATCTCCAGGAGCAATTCTACTCCCGCACTTGTAAAATGTATAACACCGGACTATGGACATACACCTCCACTCCGATGTTGAAATATCCTGCTTTAATTGACGGTGGAATCATTGAACGAGCAAACGTCAAGAGTATTGGTTTTAATGTTGACACCCTCTCTCTTGATGGTAAAATGTTTTACTGCTGTAACAGAATGTTCTGTTAGTTCTGTAGCAATGCCCTCTTCAGTCATGTCAGACAGGCATCGAGCTCTGTCACGAACGATGTCGCGACAGGAATGTAATGTCCTGTCTACAACACACCAACCTCAATATTTGCAAACGCTTTGATTGACAACATGTTCAAAAATTGACGATTCGGTGCACACTCGATCCGAAGCGAGCCACTACGAAGACGGGTTCCCCACAAATTCCAGAAATAGTTTTGCTATTGAAGAATGATGACAATTTTTATGGATATTCAAATTCTTTTATTGTAACAGGCGACGTCAAAAGCCACTTCAAAGCCGGAGAAATTCAGGCGACAAGTGATACTGCCGCAACTGTTTCATGTTTAGATCTATGCATAAGATTCAGAGTGACGAAAAAACTGGCTTGTTTGACAGAAACATTAGAATCTATGTCGAAACGTCGCCTTTCACAATAAAAGAAGTTGTATATCCATAGAAATTGTCATCATTTTTCATCAAATCAAATTTTTAAATGCCCATCAAAGAAGCTTTGCTATTGGCAAATGGATTATGTTTAATAGACAGTTGATCTTTACCTTCGGTGACCAGGAATAAGAAGATGGTTCATAAAGAGATAAACCAGATTGCTTTGGATGCATGATGGAAGGGATTAATTCGGCACCCCAGGTCCCCATCACCAAGGCATGTCAGCAAGGACAGTGTCAATAAGCACTGGATATCCGATATGCGACAGCAGGGATACAGGGGTGTTCTACTCCAGAGAGTTCTACTGACGCAAATAACTGTATTTATCTACCAATTCAATACCACATTGGTTCGGCCCTATGACAAGAAATTGGAAACATACATTTTTCGGAGGTCAGCACCACCTGATTGGTCCATGAGCCACCGCCTTCTGGCATAAGACTCTATTTGGAATTCAAAGCCCAATATGCCTGTTTACGGGGACAAACGGCCAAACCTAAATCATTTGAATTTAATTGAACCTTTTTTCAGTTTACCTAGTATACTTCACCATGAACATTAGTCGCAATCTACCCTGCTCATTTTCCAACTATCATTTTTATTATTATTGAATATTTAGGTAGCGCACATATCCATGCACTAGTGCATGCTCAAGGTGCTGGTATTTTTTCTCCTCGATCATTGGATGTCAGTCTCAACGGCACAGCTTATTATCAACCTCAGCTCCCTGGGGACCTTACAACTCTTGCTGCTATAGTCACAGTACTTGGATTCGTGGGTTCTTTTAAGTGCACAGGGTTGTGTACTGTACACTAGGGGTTGTGATTACACTGAAAGAGTCTGCACACAAAGTGGACTGCAAGATTTTTGTACATCCGGTCACAGGTGGGCTCGATCCCGGCCCCTCATGTTCGCAGGATCACTAGCCTGGCGTCTTAGCCAACTCGCCCACCACGCCCCACGTGGGCGAATATATGTGAACTATGTGAATATTGTATGTATAACCCAGGAAACACAACACCTGTGCAAGTAGTTGTCTCTGTCTAATCAATATAGTTACTATCCCGACCAATATACCCAAGGCTATTTAGTTAATACACACGCATCTGTATCCATAAAACCAAATGGCAATAACATTTATTTCTGGATGTAAAATTCACTCTGTTATTCCTGTCATGAGTGTAGACACGGAGGAATATACGCAGGAAATGCTCATCACAGGTTCTGAAGCATGTTTGGCAATACCAAGTGGTTCGTTGTTCTGTGTGTCCTCGTCATCGCCTGCATCTTCTTTTCATCGATTCTACTCCGAGGTATTAATTCATACCAAAGGTAACGTATATTCTAAATGATATTAATGAGACACATTGTGTATGGCTTTACAATAGTAATGACATATTAAGGGGCCAGCACATGGTGCATAGGTCTGATGATATTCTTCCATCGTTATGAACTGCATATTTGTCTAAGGTGTGGGAGAGCAGAGAGTCCAGTGATCTCTGGTATCAATGCGAGATTCTGTCTCTAGCTTCTGGTTTCCAAAATCCACATCGATCTTCATGATATATCAAAAATGTGCATAATGTGGAACTGTCCTCCCCAACTGAACAAACAGAAACACTGTTTATAGCAGATTTTAACACTCAATCATGCAATCATTTATTCATAGGCGTCAATTTCGACAAGTTACAAAATGTCTTCAATACGAAGGAAGAAACGCTGACCTATAACATTGACTATTTTCTTTTAAAACATTTCAGAGTTGAAGAGATCGAGAAAACCGCTGAGGTCAGATACAATCACCAACCCAAACAATCCAGGATACGTTACCTTATCTACCTTTGTGACGACGGACAAATTCGATGTGGAGGATGGGCAGACAGGCAACGAGGCATAGTGGGTGCATATCTTCTAGCCAATGTAACAGGACGACGGTTTGGCATCAACCTGACCTCCCCATCTGATATAAAGCTCTTCTACATCCCGAATATTGTCAACTGGTACATCCGAGAAAGCGAAATTCAGTGTTTAGGTAAGGAAGTTATTCGGTGGAATAAAGATCGTCCTGAAGTTAATGTTGACTTTAACGCCAAGCACCCAAGTGATGTCATATTCTTAAGAACAAATGTGGATATTATCACACTGATTCAAAAGAGTCCACAATATGGTCACCTTGTTCCAGAACCATTCAGAAACCCCAACACTGGCAAAGTGTTTCACAAGATTTGGCATCTCCTCATGAAGCCATCACTTCATTTTGAGGAACGAATCGATATGTTTATGAATAAAATACCAAGAACGGAAGAGTTAGTTTGTGCACATGTGCGAATGAGGAGAAATCCATCCATTCCAAATGATGCACCTCAGATCAATTCCTTATCCACTGTCAAACATTTGTGGATGTTTCTATCTAAATTCCAAAACGCACGTCGTGTCTTCATTGCTAGTGACTCCATGGATGTACGGCTAAGTGCCAGGAACTATTTTGGCGCAAGAGAAATTGATACTGATGGACCGGTGCTTCATATTGCCAAACAGAGAAATCAGCCTGATGCAGTGTTGGGCTTTGAGATGGCGCTACTTGACCAGGCTGTTCTAAGTCGCTGTCCGGTTCTTGTTGTTTCAAACAGTGGCTTCAGTGTCAGAGCTGCCATGATGTCACGCCTTAATCAAGAACTGTATGTGTTCAGAAACGGTACCATCACTCCATATCGTTAACATCTAACAACCTTCCCAGGCCCCTCGTTCAGGGCATCCAATATATAATAGGAGGCCTTCTTCCTCCTTTATCTGAAACTTTAGGACTGTTGTCCTGTTGCAGTAGCAAGTCCTTTCATGTTGACTAGTACTATTCGTTTTTGTGGCTAATTATTATTGCTGTTGTGTTTGAGGTCATACCAGTGTCTGTCTTTATGGAGAGAGTGAGTTAACATATTACGTCACATCGGCTATATTTCAGTCATACCGTAACGACAGAAATTCATAGATAAAGAATAGACCCAAGAATACGTTATAAAAACCTGTCATCGAAGGACAGTCAAACAACTAGATTCATACATATTTTTATAACTGGTTTCTGAACACTGAACATAGCGATTGCACGCAATGTTAGCCATATATCTAAAATACACAGGTATACTGCGATTAAAAACGGTGAAACAATAGAATATTGTATCATGGTATAGGAAGCAAACATATTCATACGCCGTTGCATGTTATACGGTTACAGAAAATAGTCCCTGCTTGTAAGCTATAAATAACTAGCCATAATGTGTCAATAATGTTACACCACATACCGCTAAATAAAGAATTGTGACTTTAAGTCAACTACGCCGAGTTTAAAAAATATCAGAAACAACAGGAGAAGAAAAGAATAAATTTAAACTCGGACAATGGTGAAGACTACAACGAATTATATTCGTTACATGAGCAAGCTTGTGATACAGTAACAGGTGCTGATAATATTCACTATCAGCTCTTATAGCATTTGCCTGATTCATGCCATGCAATCCTTTCAGATATATTCGATCAAATATGGAAATTTTCCAACATCGTGGCATAATGTCTACTTCATTATCGCGCTCTGTATTGAATAGAATTTATCTAATGTTCATAAGATCCCATTTCGAACATGCGTGTGAAGCATGGGATGGATGTGCTCATTATCAAGCAAACAAATTAGAACAACTGCAATTTGAAGCCGCACGAATTGTAACAGGTTTACCTAAATATTTTAATCATGAACATCTGTATTATGAAACTGGTTGGGAATCTTTAGCAGAACCTAGGAGAAAGCGTAAACTTTTTTTGTTTACAAAATACAGAATAATATGGCGCCAGCTTACCTGAATGATCTTGTTCTTGGGAACGTAGCCTCTAAAAGAAACTATAATCTTCGTAACTCTGATGATGTTGCATATCCTTTCTCACGATTAAAAGTTTCGTATGATTCGTATTTTCCATCCACAATTAGAATGTGGAATGAATTTCCAGTTGAAGTGTGAAAAAGCGTGTCACTGAATTCTTTTAAATCTAATATTGGTATTAAACATAAAACTTTCATCAATACTTTGATTTTGGACCGAGAATCACTATCATGGTTACAAAACTGCGTTACATGTGTAGTCAATTGAATTATGATCTATTCCGTGCTGGTATAAGAGATAACCCAAGTTGTTCTTGTGGAAATGTTTGCGAAAGTCTTATCATTACCTATGTGACTGTGAATTATATACGGTACATAGTACTACCATGATGACAAATTTACGCAGTGTTACCAATGTGAATATAAACTATGAGTTACTATTACATGGCACTGCAGATCTGACTGTTCACATAAATCAAAACATATTTAAAATTGTTCAATCATATATTTGCCAATCAAAACGATTTTCTTAATTATTGCAATTGTTACACTCTTTCCCATGTTTCTATTATTCGCTGTCCTTCTTGTAGAATGAATGTAAATAATATTATGTAAATACTACAGAGAGGGTGTTCTAAGTTGTATAACTTAATACATTGTAACCAATCCTTTTCTCGTGAATAAAATATGCTTTAAACAAAACAATGCCATTGTAGTCCCTGTCCAGGATCATACAAATGATTCACATTACAGATCCATATCTTTCACCAGCTGTGCCACTAAAACCATGGAACGAATAGTAAATAATTGATTAATTTGCTATCTGGAAACCTATAACCTAACTTACAAATATTAACTGTGGTTTCCGGAAAAATCGTAGTACTATTGATCATTTAGTACGCCACGAATCATTTATTAAAAAATACTGTAGTAACTTAACAACATGCAGTATGCATTTTCTTTGATCGGGATACTATCAGGAAGTGTGGCATTTTAAAGAATTTATATGATTGTGGTTTGGGAGGTCGTTTGCCTCATTTTATATCAACGTTTTGTAATAGACACAAAATATGCACACAAGAGAGAAGCAGCTTAAAAAATGTGTCTAAACAAAAACACAGAAAGTCCAGAACAAATTGTATCCACTTTTGTACAAAATATGAACCACACAAAGACCCAGATTTAAATTTAGATTGAGTGAGTTAGTGAGTTAAAGTCTATAGTCACATCAGCAGTATTTCAGCCATATCGTGACTAAAACTAGTGTTATGAGGATGTGTTTTACTAATTATGTCACATTGATTAACATTTAGTTACAATAGGTCACAAAAATGTAAAGCCCTGAGTGTGGATTTGAACTGACACCTTGGATTTAGGCTGTGTATTTTCACCTGTTAAGAGTGGGCTCCGGAGGTACCTCCTCTTTGTTGTGCTTCCGGTCTTCGGCATGACGCAATAAGCTATGACTACTTTGGATTTCCGTTCATCTCTCTGCCAACAACGACGTTTCAAGAGGCCTCGTCTTCATTCAACTTTCAACAACTGTCAACAAACTTCAGTCAGTACATCGAAAAAGACATTTAGTCAATATTGTAGATTTGTGATCCAATGGTATTGCAGTAGAAATCTGTACTGTCAATCATTGTAACTTTGTTTATCTTTTATTCATTGTACAATTCAATAATATAGACCTGTTTGTTTTTTATTTTGCTGGTTTAAAGGGGACTCAGTAATTTATCCCAGTAATTTCTAAACCGTAAACCTAGGTATAAATTCATGATAAATACAGTTATATTTATTTAAAAACCTGTAAAACCAATTAGAATATCGCAGAAACAAGAATTATAACTAGATGTACTTAACTGAGAAAGTGCAATCCCAAATATAACATGTGTCACGCAATTTCTGAAAGATGATGGCATGAAAAGGGTTTTTGTTGTAAAAAGACAAAGATGGCGCACTATTGAGTTCATTTCACCTTTAACAGTTGATGACGCAAAGCCATACAGCCACTTCAGGTGATACGACTTTATCTATCTCTATGATGGAGCCTGATTGTGTTGGGATTGGACGACACGCATCGATTCAGAGCTGATGCATCTCTGGTGATCAGTGAAACAGTGCAACTGGCATAGGCATCAGTATTTTGTACATGCTCAGCTGGAACGAGACGTAAGTACACTGTTTATATACCGTCAAATCATTTGAGTAATCAACGTCGAGAGTCTTTATAATCTATTTTTACCTGAATTAACTAAGGTCTTTAGAGCTCTATGTAATATCGAAAGTGTCTCTGGAAGACATGCTCTCGTTTGAGTTGCTGTTTGAGGTTGACAGGGCAATACTGACGTCAACAAGATATTCACATATCAACTATTTTCTTACTTCCACCATGGCTTCTGCTCGACAAGCTTATAAACCATGAATTATTACCAGAGTTAATGTTTTTCTTGTCTTCAATTCAAAACAATGAATGAATTAGAATGAAGCATTGCTAGATGTACTGATGCAACCAGGGTAGATAATTCTTTTTCAGATGTCTGTATTGAGTCTGTGCCGTGTACGCCCATTTTCGGCATTTGTTCTTTACAATGTCAGCAACGTATGTAAATCACACGTTGAAACAAAATGTGAATCCGTTAATGAAAAGCAAGACATAACTCTCACAACAATATCAATCTTTAAAAGATCTGAAGGTACGGAGCTCACTTCTGCTATCCATATATTATCTTTCCATAAACGTTCTTGCCATTGCTTAACATAGTTGTTCATTTTGGAATCTTGCATGTTTGTACAGATATATCTAGTATTTAAAGGAGTGGTAATATTTAAATATGCTGCATATTTAGGTCTGGCAATTTTGATGAAAAACGGTAGTTCAAGTTTTTTTATGATTAGCAACAAGCCTTCTGACCATAAGAAAACATGTATATTTAACTGCTCAGTCATATATATCTAAAACGACAGCACTGGCTAACTAAACATAACACTTAGGAGGGATTGAAACCTGTGTCCCAATTGATAGCAATGTTCGATGCCCATTTACCCACTTCAAGAAAACAAAACAAAACAAACTAATAGCTCTGTGATGAACGGCGTTGATTGTAGACACGAAAAACGACGACCCCATAAAGATGACCCGTAGGTAATAACAGGCCATGCCACAGGTTTAGTCAGGTTTGACAGTTCCAATTTTAGACAGTAAAATTTCACACTTCTGTAATTGATTTAACCAGTTGTCCCAATTGACAGTGAGGTTACCGGTCGTCCCAATTTTGACAGTCCTCGGGTCACACATGTTAATTAATCCTTGATTAGCCAGTGATCGTGGGAGCAACTGTAACAGAAGCTTCGGATACGACTAACCCAAAAAAGACTAAAACTAAAACAGTTTATCCTTGAAAGTGAATTACTTCAAAGTTACCAGTCACTGAGCAACACTGCCAGCCAGCACACTGCCACAGGTAGAATGATATGACGCCATAACTCTGTCACATGTCATGTATCTCAAACCAAGTTGGTACAAAATTGCAGAAGCATTTTCAACACGACATCTCTTCATCTGTTTCTATCCACCTTGCAGCTGCATAATATACACTTCTTTGTTGGAATGTTCTTGTTTGAAAAGTAAAATAAGTTCATAAACGTTTAGGTGGCTCTTCTTGGCCAACTTTGACAGTCTGCTGTTGTAACCTTCACAAGAGTTGTTGGTACGTGGTGTCTCTGTCCTGAAGTGATTCCAGATGGTAACTGGGATCCAAGTGTCTTTGAAATATTTGATGAAGATCACACATGCAGGCAAATCAGTAGTTGTGTTTGCAGAAACATCATCAACCTCTTCCGGTACATGACTGACTGACTGACTGAATATGGTTTTACGCCGCTTTTAGCAATATTCCAGCAATATCACGTCGGGGGATACCAGAAATGGGCTTCACACAGTGTACCCATGTGGGGATCCAGTACATGAGCAACAGGCAAGAAGGCCAAACAAATACACATCCGAAACCATCTTTGGACAGCTTCACGAGACTGGAAGAATGACGAGAGTCCTAATTTCTGAATATTCCTGTAAAGAGCTTGGCCAAAATAAAAAAGACAGCCCTTCAAGATAGTAGTGGGGAGACCATCTCCAACAACATTATGAGCAGCTATTTCGAAGTCCATGATGAGTGTAGCAGGTTCAAATGTCAGATGGTTTTTGACTACTCTCGTCATTAATAGGGTCAAAAGGCGACGGTATGTCGCACTGAGCTTATCCGGAAGGAGACAGAAAGGCTCAGGCAAAGTACCATATAACTTATCATGAGTGGATGATTTATGCTTGATAAAATATTTTGGGACAAATCTTGAAAGTTCCATCCACTGACGGCAATGCCACTTCTCGCATCATGTTCTCTCAATTGATTGCATTCTCAACCTCCCTTGGCCTTCAGTGTAATTGTCTTACACAGGCAATGACGCTAAACAATAAGTATTATCATCCCTCTAGCGGTATTAGTGTTCAGGAAAGTTACTTGTTCTGTACTTCTCTCAGTTGATTATTTTCACATAATTAACATTAATTCTGTTAGTCCCAGTTTTGACAGCGAAACTTCACACCTTAACGGATCAGTGACCATATAGTGGTCATATAGTAAAGAGTAGGTGTTAAAATGCATAGTGTCTCCTTATTGCTCCACTGGCAGATTTAGCAGCAGTCTTTGCCATTAGATTATATTCAAGGTGCTCCGTTAGTAGTAAACCCAGGCAGCAATAGCTACTAACAATGCCTAAAACCGAATTAGCAGCAGTAAATTCTGTCTTGGTTATAAATGCACTGGGTATTTTAAAATGTACAACATGTGACATATCTGCATTCATAACAGTATCATTTTTTCACACAGTTTATTCAAACTATTCCGCATTTTATTCAGATCTTCCCCCGATTATGCTAGGAAAATAAAATCGCCAGCATACGCTAAGGCGGAAATAATTCTACCATCAATATCAATTCCAATGTTAATATCATATAAAACATCAAGCAAATCAATTATGAAACCAATTGAAAAATGATGACAATTAACAACCTTGATTTTAAGCCCCGGTTAACCTGAGACCAGGAAGTGAACATACCGTTGACTCAGACACAGCACTGAACACTGTGATACAGTGACTAATTGGCAAAAACAAAAAAAAACAAAATCTAAACAAAAATACAACCAAAAACCACATTTCCATTTACCGCAATATCATCTAATTCAGTCCGCAGTAAACTTCGATTTATGCTGTCAGAGGCTTTTCTAAAATCTATAAATGTAGCAAGCGTTTCTGGTGTTTTCTATTAACTACAACTGTACATCCAAAGTGAATGTGGTCAATAGTGGATTGTTTTCCTGAAATATTTGGTTTATAGTTAAAATAATATAGTGGCGGTGTGTGGCCCTGTGTGTTTGGCTCAGGTCACGAATCACTTGAAATTAAGCAATGTCGAGCTCGGGCAGTCCTTGGATGGGTGACCGTGTTTGGCAGCTTGACTTCTGAGAGTTTCTAGGACCGAACTGCTGCCCCACAGGAGTTGAATTTGTGAGAGTTAATCCTGTATGACGGGTCAGTGTAGTTCACTGTACAACTCTTTGGTAGAAGTTTGGTAGAAGGTTCCATTATAACAACAAACACTATTTTATGAATAGCTGATAAAATGCCTTCCGACTTCAACATTCAACAGGAATATCATCTATACGAGGCGCCTTGCTACAATAGCTTCTATTCATGACACTTGCAATTTCAGACATTGTGATATTAGAACTGAAAAATAACCATGCTCATCTTTGTCATGTCGCTTCTCTATCAGTACAGTCTCTCTGTTAGTACGTGCATCAGCATTTAACAGCTGACAGTAATCACACGTCCATTAATCCACAGCTAGATTCCATTCATAACTCATTGTACCATATTCTAACGTAACATGGTAAGATGACTTAACAATCAAGCACTAAATAGGCAGCTTTGTTCGTATACTCCCACTGGGACTGAGAATGTGTGTGTGTGTGTGTGTGTGTGTGTGTGTGTGTGTGTGTGTGTGTGTGTGTGTGTGTGTGTGTGTGTGTGTGTGTGAAAAAAAAAAACGCTGTGTGTAGTGTATGTGTGTACATTACATCGTTTTGGAAAAACGCTTAAAGCCAAATACATCAAATAAAGCCAAATATCGGTTACACCTACTTGGGGTGTCAGTCGAGATTGGAGGAGGCCATTATGCGACGATGTCGCATTGGCCATACTAGATACACTCATGAATATTTGCTGAAAGGTGAAGAAAGAATCATGGAGGATTTGCAGGGCTTCTGCATCTGGGACCAATCCAATCAGTATCCCACTAAGAGTTAGCCAAGAGGACCATCTCAGCCGTACTCTAGCCCACACGCAAACTGACCAGAGTCTGACGGACTCATGCGGCTACAACGTACCGTTTGGCAGCCAGTTTGGATTGAGGTTTTTGACGGTGTTTTGCACCTGTTTTCTGTGTACAATATGGGCTGAGCTCGAAATAGATATCAGCTCCAAAACATCCAAAATGTCTAGATACGTTATGTCCAGTAACAATGTGCCGACAAGTGCCTTCTATGGCCGCCATATTGAATCCAAAGTTCTCGTTAAATATGTTCAAGGAATTCTTCAAGATTTTTTTCCCAAAGGAAACTTCGAAGGGAAATAGTGAAACACGTTTAAAAAGCTGTGTAACATGTATTCCAGAACCCTATTGGTTTTGACCACAGACCTAAGAACCATGGATCTACAGTATGTCAAAGAGGGAACAATATCTAGCCCTCAAATACACTTCAACCCCCTGTACCTCAGACATCAGGTACATTTCGACCAAACTGTGTGTGTGCATGTAGACTGTGATTGTCGATCGTATAGTCCAATGACAGACCCGTAGACTACGGAGAGAAAAGCACACCATGATTCCTGGAAGCCAAGGTATCATATACTATCCCAAAAAAGAAACGCGTGGGCGTTTTGTGTGTTTAAAATTCTATTAATTACCTATCGTGTTCAAACAATCGTCAAAATATGTAACAAAAGTGTTGATAACATGATTTTACACAATTGCACAAGTAAAAAAATCGACTTTACCTGAAAATGATGAAATTTCTTACAAGGATTAAAAAGGCATCACTACAACGCAACAGAAATCACCTTCCAGTTGAAATTGTGAAGCAAAGAGCGTGCACTGCTGGCTATAAAACTCCATATTTCTTTCGGAAATCAGCATTTGTTTTTAAGGAGTTTCAAGGTCAAATCACTACGCCACGTCTTGACGTTGCGACACCGAACATCGCCATTGAAAGAATGAATGCTGGAGATTACCAATCGTCTGTTGCCAGGCGTCTGAATGTTAGTCTGAGCACGATATGACGGCTTACAGCTCTTTACAACCAAACAGGCATAACAAATGACCGTCCCCGTACAGGCAGACCTCGAGTCATCACGGTAGCTCAAGATCGGTACATCCGGGTACTACATTTGCGTGATCGTACTGCCACGGGTGAGAGCATAGCAGCCAGTGTGCCTTGACTTCGGAAGATATCCAGTCAAACTGTACGGAACAAGCTCAGAAAGATTGGACTGAGATCCAGGAGATCCGACGTCGGGCCGGTGCTACGTCGTCACCATGGCGCTCAACGTCTCCGTTATCTAAAATTATCCACTTGGTTGTATAGACATTTCCTTCTTCTAAAGTGATGCAAAAAATCATGTACTAAAGTCTATTTGTGGACGAGTTATACATGATTGAAAATACATTTTCGCAAAATATTTCTGAGTCATGCGTTTCTGTTTTGGAATAGTATATATATCACCAACAGTTCTGTACAGAAAATATCGAAAGCTGGCGATATGTATATATGTCATATTCTAAATAGTTTCTCTATTGTGCTGCACATTACACATAACAAAGCTGTGTTCCAGGCAATTTGAAGAACGAGTTTCTGTCCTTTGTACCAAATTATATTCTTAGATCTATGAATACGAGCTTTGAAATATATTCGATCCAATTCAGATCACATAACTCCTGTTCATAAATCCCTACATTGGCTTGATATTACATCTCATATTGATATTAAGATCCTCTGAAGACGTTCGCAACGTTTTCACTGTTTTTACGTCTTAGTCCATCCTGCTTTTTGGCTACATGGCATGTCCACTTTGTCCAATTATGTGCCACTTGTCATTCAATTACATCATGTTGTTGATGTTAATCTGCTGTTTGTCACAACATGCTTTGTTTATACATATGCATATATATACTTCTCATTACACCATAAAGTGTGTATTTGAAAAGGAACATGTAGAAGTTACATATGTCACTATTATTGGCAAATCAGTGTCGGGACATTCAAAACCACCTAATCGACATTACAACAGAACACATGTGGCATTAAAAACACAGCAAGTATGTCACTTGGTTTTGTCATATACGCACATGCATCAATGGATTTACATACATCCACGGATTTAGAATCCTCAGCTTGTGTTTAAAAGAAACATGCGTATTTATTCAATAGCTTAAACCACGTACGCAAACACACTTCATCTTAAAAACGAAAGTGCCACAATGCGACAACTCATCCAAATGGTAAATATGCCATAATATATGACACAGTCAATATGTTAATAAACCGCAACAATGCGACATTTTACCAAAATGTCGCGTCTGTGCAAACTGCGCCATAATATATAACACAGTTAATATTTTAACAGAGCGCAACAATGTGACAACAAGATATTTCATCAAAATGTTGATTTTTCGCATTGTCGCGTTTGTGGTAAATACGAGATAATGTATAACACAGTCAAGTGGTTTATTCAACAAGAGACGTCGGCCATCGGCCCATGACTCAGCAGTTGTACAGCAGCCACAATACATATTGCCTACATTAACAGATTTGTCCTCAATTGCATAGAATTCTCAGCATACATAGCCAACTTTCTTATAAGATGACTGTTATCACTGGACATTAAAAGATTAAATTAAGCTAATGTTGGAAATACATAGTATTTCCTATAAATAAACTGTCCACGTAAATCGACATCAGCCTGGCATACAAACCAGAAGTGGTACTCATCTTCGACATAGTTCATTTGACAAACATCACAAAATCTGTTATTTCTTGGGACATTTGAATATCTACCCATCTCAATTTTCAGTTGATATCTAAACTTAGCTAACAGCGACACGAAATTTCCGAATAGTTACATGCTTAATATTATGCTCTGGATATAAGTTTGACTTGTACATAGAATAATTGTATGTTTTAGAGCCTTGTGACAACGATGCATGCCAAACTTGCTGATAAATACATTTAGCTCTATCCACACATTCTGGTAAAAACGAAAGAATATTATCAATGCACTGGTTATCCCAAACATAGCCAAATCCCTAACACACAGCTCAGTTTTTAAGCCCAATCACATTTACCATAGCTCATATCTAACATTAATATGTTATAACATTTCTTGGGTAGCGTGAGTTTGGCATGGATTGCAGTTTATACCAATATTTTATACAACGCTTATAGGCAAAGATATACACGGTTATCTCCCACACTCGCCACGAACAACATGGTTTGAAGTTGACGTTTTCACACCAAGAAAATATTTACATGCTTGACCATAAACTCCTTCTGAATATAAGATTAGCAGTGCTATTGAAGGAGTTTATGTTCAAGCATGTAAATATTTTCTTGGTGTGAAAACGTCAACTTCAAACCATGTTGTTCGTGGCGAGTGTGGGAGATACCCGAGTATATCTTTGCCTATTATACTGGAAAATATGTCCATGCTTGAACATAAACTCCTTCAATAGCACTGCTAATCTTATATTCAGAACCAAAGTCTAGTCCCCATATTTCAGAACCATACAATAGAAGTGACATCACTTTACTATAATTTTTTTTAAAGAAAACATCATATGGCAATGGTCTAAACTTCGACATACATTTAAAACACAAAATAATGCTTTTCTAGATTGGAACGATGAACTAATAAACAACTTATTCTAATTTAGATTCCTAGAAAATACCACACATAAATATCTATAAGATGAAACACATTCACTAAGATTGCCATCAAAATACCATTTATCGCCCCTCGAAAGAACTCCGCCGTTTTAAAGAAAACCACATTAGTTTTATCTAAATTTACAGTTAAATTATACTGGACACAATGCTGTTGTAACACGTTAATTGGATTTTGTAACCCTCCATTAGTGCCAGACATAAAATCGACGTCATCCGCAAACAGTTATAAGAATAGATGAGTATAACACAGTCAATAGTATGACAAAGCGCGACAATGTGGCATCGCGACGTTTCATATAAATATCACGTTTTTATAATAAGTTACTGTTGAATTTAAAAATACAACAAACATCATTATTTTGGGCAGAGCAAAGATACTCAGGGGTCAAACTCAGAACAAGCATAAGGAGGAAAGAGCAAAGCCTGTGGGTTAAGGGTCGTTGGTTACTGGAAGTTTGATGTACTCAGCAGGGATGTGAACATACGATATCGTTATACTTTAATTACTGGCAATGTTTTAAGAAAATTAATATGAATGAATAGGTCTATGTTTGAAACGAGAAGACACAAGTACAGGTGTATCGTGTATCGTATCCCCTGAGAACATGGCATGGCATGTAATGGAAATATAGGATTCAAATAGGCTTGAAAAACAGACTTCACAACACATTATTGTGACGAAATACCTTGCTAATTTAACAAGCTTCCTTAGCGTCGTTTCATTGACAAGGACATCAATAAAGTGAGTGAGTGACAATAGGTCACGGTTTGGTATATTATAATGAGAACAGCCCATTTCTATGTCCTTCAAAAATCTTTATTACACCGTTCATTCCCAGACCTGAAGGGATGGTGTATATCCAGCTAGAGTCTATGCAGGTAGGAAAGACTCTGTAAGTCCCCATGGTCCCCAGGATGGTGATCTACCTTCAGTTGTTGGCGATCACTAGCCCATTCTTACATTGTATTGTTCAAAACAGTTTTGTACTGTTAAAGATATATGCTAGCTAGTTTTAACTCTTTTTGTGATACTCTTTGTTATTTTACGGTCCTTCGATGTCTGTTTATCTAACTACTTGTATTTATTGTGTATGTAAAACCCTTCTCGTCAGTATATGACTTAAATTTTGCCGAGGTGACGTTAAATTTCAACTCACTCACTGACTCATTCTCAGACCCAGTGGGGGTGGAGTACACGACCCAATCTGTCCATGTAGTGCTTGATTGTTAAGTCATATCCATCCACTGCTGGTTGAACATTTGGAACAAATTAACTTGACCAGAGAGACACAACATGTATGGTATGTGCATCAGTATGGGGCAGCCGTCCCTAGAAACTCTCATAGCAGCCAAATTATCAAACACGGTTACCTATCCGAAAACTTGTGTTTGAACGCTCCTGAAAAATATATCAGTTTTTCGCAACTTCTCAGCTTGATATTGGAGGAATGCCCTAAGTGATGGATGTGTATTGTGCTGGGATTTGAACCGATGATCATAGTTTTCTGGTGCGACTAAGACACGCAAGTCTGCTCCGAAATTATTTTAATTTGAAACAGATGTTTACAATTTACTAAATATACGACAACGTGAACATTGATATCACTCTTTCCCTCGGATATACCTTCCATGTGAACATTCTTTCTATAGACAAGGAAATACAGCAACTGCATTTGTATCTATTCAACCAAGCTACTGTTTGAATATGCCGATCAATAACCCAATAATATATAGTGAATATACGAATATATGTATCCATAAAACAAAGGTGTCATTCACATTTAATCATTATGGGTACACAACTGTGCTTTAATATTACAGCTATGACCTTGTTTGACGCAGGCACACAATAACCCGGTTCTGATTCTTGTGTTTCAGAGAAGCATGTTTGTGAAAGCTAATTGCATCATGATTCTGTCTTTCCTTGCCATCGCCAGCATGTGTCTTGTATCGATACTTCTTCCAGAAGACCCTGATTCATACCACAGGTAGTTTATGGTATATTCCCATTGATCGGTATGCATATATACATTTGGAGTCACGCATATAAACATACACCTCATAAGACTTACAGGCAAACTTCTAAACTGCGTCTTATAGAAGGATAAACGTCTCAGGGTATAGTCCTCCTGAGAGAATATGTGAGTCCCCAAACTTTCAAAGTCAGTTTCGACCTACACAATGTTAATCGAAGATTATTTGTTGTTTTAAAAATTTCACTACAACCACCAGTGGCTGAAGGGATGGTGTAAATCCAGCCAGGGTCCATGCAGGTAGAAAAGGCACCGTAAATCCCAATGGTTCCCGTTATGGCGATCTACCTTCAGTTGCTGGTGATCTATAGCCTGATTGTATATTGTAATGTCCTAAATAGTATATACTTTTTAAGTTGCGTGCTAGTTTTAAATCTCTAACTATGATATTCTAGTTATTTTACTGCCCTTCGCAGACATATATTAAGATAAAATATTATAAATTATTTACATATATGATCCTATATATGATTGCCAAAGTGACTGTATATTTTAACTCACTAACTCACTTACTTTAAGGTATATTTGATTATCAACAGTCCATTAGAACAGCACTGCATATGTAGATAGGCCACAATTGCAATACAAGAGGGAGTTTACGAGCACGTACTCACTGTCAGTAGTGAGTTTGTCCCTGTACATTCATGCAGGCCTGGCTCACTGCGTTCACTGAACTGTCCAAAGCAGATTGCAACTCACTCTGCTCACTCACTCATTCTTTCATTCATTCACAGGACTCAACACATCTCCAACAAAGACAAGGAAACTCATGAAATCCAAGATTCCTTTTTAAGGCATTTCAAAGATGAAGACACCAAGAACATTACCGAAGTCGGATATAATGGCTACCAACCCAATCAATACAGCACACGTTACATCATCTACCTCTGTGACGTACAGAGATGGTGTGGAGGATGGGCAGACAGGCAACGAGGCATAGTAGCTGCATATCTTCTAGCAAATGTAACAGGACGACGGTTTGGCGTCAACATGACTCACCCATCTGATATTAAGCTCTTCTACGTTCCGAATATTGTCAACTGGTATATCAGAGAAAGCGAACTTCAGGATTAAGTAAGGAGTTTCTCCAGTGGCTTGACAATGGGCAGGGTCCTAAATTCGCTAATGGTGACTTCAACGTCAAGCACCCAAGTGATGTCATATTTTAAGAACAAATATGGATATTATCACACTGATTCAAAAAAGAGTCCACAATATGGTCATCTTGTACCAGAACCGTTCAGACACCCTAACCGTGGCAAAGTGTTTCACAAGATTTGGCATCTTCTCATGAAGCCTTCTCTTCATTTTGAGCAACGAATCGATATGTTTATGAGTAAATTACCAAGAACGGATAAACTAGTTTGTGCTCATGTACGAATGAGAAGAAATCCAACCATTCCAAACGATGGAGCTCAGATTAATTCCTTATCCACTGTCAAACATTTATGGACGTTTCTATCTAAATTGCAAAACGCACGTCGTGTCTTCATTGCTAGTGACTCCATGGATGTACGGCTAAGTGCCAGGAAGTATTTTGGCGCAAGAGAAATTGATACTGATGGGTTGGTGCTTCATATTGACAAACAGGGACATCTGCCTAATGCAGTGTTGGGCTTTGAGATGGCGCTACTTGACCAGGCTGTTCTAAGTCGCTGTCAGGTTCTTGTTGTTTCAAAAAGTGGCTTCAGTGTCAGAGCTGCCATGATGTCGCACGTGCATCAAGAGCTTTATGAATTCAATAAAGGCATGGTCACTCCATATCCTTGACTGAAATCCAAGGTGTACTAGATGACATGTCTTCCTTGACCGGGTCCCTTGTAGTTGTAGTTACATTCCTGTCTCTGTTGTACTAATATGTGATAAGTTCATTTCGACAGATCGGGAAAGATGTATTGATAATCATTGGTATTTTGAAATATAATGTACAATCTATATTTTTACAGCATTGTTAAGATAGAAAAAATATTCGATGATTATTTGTCTGTTGTAAACGTTAAGCCATGTAGAATACTTTAACTGGGATTTCGTTGTTCATCAATTAATTTAATGGGTTTTAGAGGTAGAAAGTTAAAAAGAATAACCCTTTGCATTATTTATGTATTGTTCCCACTGTTGAAAAGGAATTTCATTTATGCTGCAGTTCATACGTGTCTATGTCAAAAGCCCCTTGGTACAAAAGCCCCTCTGGACAAAGGCCCCTCGAGAAAAGACCAAAAGTCCCCTATTTTATGTATTAATGGGAAAATAAGATTAAAGACAAGAAATTATTAATGACATACATTTTTTTTATTACTTTATAACATCACGACTCCATGATCAAGTTTCAGTCAAATGATTTTCACAGAAATGTATACATACCTCAGAGGGATCTCACAGAGGGATCTCACTTCTATCAATAATTGGGAAGGTCTTTACAAAAATATTGAACGAAAGATTACAGCAATGGACATCTGATAATGATATCATATATGAAAACCAGGCTGGATTTAGGAAGGGATACGCAACGGTAGATAACATGTTCACTGTGTATGGAATGATCAGGAAATACCTCTCCAAGTCTGGTGGACGATTATACTGTTTCTTCATAGACTTCTCGAAGGCTTTCGATAACGTAAACCATTCTCATCTTTGGTATCGACTTATCACCTATAACATACATGGTAATATTCCTGACAGTCCTCACGGGAATATGTATTCCAAACTAAAATCCTGTGTAAAACCCCCAGTGGTCTGACGGAATTCTTCCAGTGTTTTCAAGGAACTAGACAAGGTTGTATGCTAAGCCCGCTTCTCTTCAGCTTATTCATAAATGAACTGACAACGGAGATGATAACATCAGCATGTAGAGGCATACACATCTGCGACGATAACCCAAATGTTTGTTCTCTTGTATGCAGACGACGTAGCGAATACCACAGATACGGCGGGAGGCTCCAGCAGCAGATTGATGTGCTCAGTACCTTTTGTGATAAATGGGGACTTTCGCTCAATCTAGATAAATCCCAGATCGTTGTGTTTAGAAAAGGGGATACCTTCGGAACTATGAGAAATGGTTCTACAAAGGCACACGGATCCAGGTCGTCCTTTTCTACAAGTATCTGGGACTCGTATTCACGCCCTGAGGAGTATGGACTCGTGCAACAACAACATTAGCACAGCAAGCTGGAGAAAGCGTGTCATCATATATACAAGCTCCATTACAAGTGTGGTGGATTGCCTTTAGGTGTTGCTGTAACTCTTTTTGAAAGGATGATACCTCCTATCCTCACCTATGGTGCTGAAATCTGGGGACTTCAACGAGTGAAACATATTGAGAGAGTTCAACTTAAATACTTCAAGAAAATGATCTATGTCCCCAAAATGCATGCAATGTCGCTGTTCTCGGTGATTGTGGAAGAAAGACAGTCTTTGTCACACAAGTTATCAAGGTACTAACATTTTGGACTAAGCTAATTATAATGGACAATAGCCGACTTCCAAAGCAGACTTATATCATGCTATATGGACTAGACAAAGGTGCATCGTTCATCATAGGGTGACATATGTCAGAGAAATCTTATTCAAATATGGATTCGGTTACACATGGATAATGCAGGACTTTGGAGATAAATTAAGCTTCTTATCAGAAATAAACAACGAATCAGTGATGTAGACATTCAAGAATGGCAAAGCGATATCAGTAACAACTCTAAATTGTCTTCTTATTCAACTTATAAATCTGTCTTAAATGTCGAAATATATTTAACACACATAAATGTACGGATATACAGACAAGCTTTATCAAGATTTAGATGCGGATGTCACAACCTAATGATTGAATTAGGCCGAAGAATCGGAATGGATGAAGAATTAAGAATATGCTCTCACTGCAGCCGATATGGAATCCATCAAATTGAAAACGAGTATCATTTTTATTAATCTGCAAAGCCTTCACCCAACTCCGAAACTCCTATATTCACTCGATGTATCACAACCATCCCTCAGTTACAACATTTGCTAATCTAATGAACACCAAATGTCCTAAAACACTGTTAAATTTAAGTAAATATGTATTCATTGCCTTTAAATTATATCCTTATCTTCACCAATAATCTACATGCTGTTTGTTTAATCTACTGCTATACTCTCTCATATTGTACGCTTCTATTCTTGTAATTTAAACTATTTTGTATATATCCTGTATATATTACAAATGTATATTTATTGTATATATTGCAAATGTATGTCATTTGGGCCAGTGGCCTTTGACTTGAATAAACATCTCTCTCTCTAATACATACCTCATACTTGAGCAACTTAGCTCAATTAAAGTAAAGGTTTGCAAAATGCATTGACCCCAGTGTTATAGGTATGGAGTGTTTGCTTTGCAATATATCAAATTCCTCTTTGGGAAAGCCTGAGTTTGGCTGTGAGAAATGTTTGTTCTGCAAACTATCCGAGTAAACAATCATCACATTTTCTCACTCCCCGAGGGACTTGTGTCCTGAGGAGCTTTTGGCTGTTTATACGTCTTCTTCCCAACTAACTATGAAGAACTTGCTTGATCACGGCGTTAGAGTGAGTGAGTGAGTGAGTTTAGTTTTACGCCGAACTCAGCAATAGACCAGCTATATGGCGGCGGTCCGTAAATAATCGAATCTGGACCTGACAATCCAGTCATCAACAGCATGAGCATCGATCTGCGCAATTGGGAACCGACGATATGTGTCAACCAAGTCAGCGAGCCTGACCACCCGATCCCGTTAGTCCCTCTTACTCACGGCGTTAGAACCTGCACCGAAACACTGTAATAAAAAGTTGCTCTTTGTTTCCTTTTCTAACTGCTCCATCTTTCAAATGCCTCTCAAAGAGAAACATCCTACAGACGGTCCATTCGTCAGTGCTCACTATATTTTCCGTAAACAGTGGTGTTAAACAGGGCTGCATTTTGTCGATAGCATTATTGTCGGTGTGCATACATTATTTGGTGGATGAAATCAATCAGCTGAATTGTGGTGTTCAGATCAATGCCAATTTCATGCTTAAACTTCTTCTTTACGCAGACGATATTGTGCTCATTGCAGGAGACGAAAATTCCTTACAGTCTATTTTCGACTGGGTCAGTCAGTGGTGTAGAAAATGGCGTTTGCAGATTAATACTTCCATGACCAAAATAGTCGATTATAGACCTGTTTATTACTGTACTTTCAAGACCACCCTCCAAATGGAGCCATATCTAAACCAAATCAAATCATCTAATTTGCGCAGCTTTCTTACAAATTTCCGTTGTTCCGCTTCCGAATTTAAAATTGCATCATATAGACGGTCCGTTTCGAAGAGGAAAAAAGGTGGAATGTGCCCGTTAATGGGGATGGCCTTGAAGACGAATACAATACCTTAATAATATGCCCTTTATACACACATCTAAGAGATAAGTATATACCACCGTATTACCATAAGTATCCATCTAAACAAAAAATCACTCAATTACTGTCCACCCATGATACTACTATTTCAAATAATCTTGCGCTTGTATAACCACTCATTATGTTTGAATCATTTGTGTAAATTGTACGATAGGCCTCACAGGCCATCATCTACGAAATAAAGAGTCTGAGTCTGAGTCTAAGACTGTTCTATGGCAAGAACAGAGTTCACATTTTCGTGTGACAATGACGACATCGATGTATGTAACGGCTAATGAATGATATATTTCTCTCACTCACATAGCTGATTAACAATCCAGCTACATGAAAACCTTTAAACCTATCCTAAAACCCACCCAAACCAACCCCGGTTTTATTGAACATTACCCAGAATCCATAACCTAAATCCTACTCCGTTTCCTACTGCCACTTTTCCCCCAACCCGGCCTAACACTAATATAACGAACCTACCATCCCTCTACATAAAACCTAACATTCCACTCTGTAAACGGGGAGGGAATGATCCTGAAACAGGACGTTGGGACAGAAATATTATCTGATGTTGCTCCGCCAATCGTCTCCGCCAATCAGAGCCTACCCAACATATTTAACGCCAACCACGTGGCCTACCCAATGTATCCTAGCGCTACGATGAACAGTAACCCCGGTCAAGAATTTGTCCCGTAGTAGAACAAGCAAGTGAAACAATGCTACAAGACTATCCGGTACACAGTTATTCTATATGGTGGTATGTATTGTTTGAATATCCCGCTATGAAGCCCCTGCCCCCTGCTTACACTACAATTTAACCCAGTTTTCCTACACGGTGGTTGGGTCACTATGACCTGCACGTGCATCTCGTGTTCCTTTCACGGGATTGGTCACGTAATCTTGATTGACCTTTGACACAAAGATGTCACGCTTATGGTAGGTCAAATCGACGAACAGTTTCGGCACTTGGGTTATTGATACTATTGTCCCAAGTGAAGTATGCCCTGACTTACGAAGCTCCAGAAAAATGGTGTATGTACATCACTAAACATTGTGTTAAAATCAAGAACTTGAAAGGATATAAGGATATAAGCTGCACAGTACAAGTCAAAATTAAAGGACTTGCTACTGCACTGGGACAACAGTCCGTAAATTCTGATAAATGAGGAACAAGGACTCCTATTATATACGGGGAGGCCACATTTTAGTTGAACGAGGGACCGGGGATGGTTGTTAGATGTTAACGATATGGAGTGATGGTACCGTTTTTGAACACATACAGTTCTTGATCAAGGTACGACATCATGGCAGCTCTGACACTGAAGCCACTTTGTGAAACAACAAGAACCTGACAGCGACTGAGAACAGCCTGGTCAAGTAGCGCCATCTTAAAACCCAACACTGCATTAGACTGTTTTCCTTGTTTGGCAATATGAAGCACCGGCCCATCAGTATCAATTTCCCTGGCGCCAAAATAGTTCCTGGCACTTTGCCGTACATCCATGGAGTCACTAGCAATGAAGACACGACGTGCGTTTTGGAATGTAGACAGAAACGTCCACAAATGTTTGACAGTGGATAAGGAATTGATATGACGTCCATCGTTTGGGATTGTTGGATTTCTTCTCATTCGCACATGAGCACAAACTAACTCATCCGTTCTAGGTAATTTACTCATAAACATATCGATTCGTTCCTCGAAATAGCAATTGGCGTACACGGGAATCAATGGAAGCTGTCCACATCAAACGGTATAAACCCTGAGCTGAATAGGGACCAGGGTGTCTTCTTTCCCAATGCCTGGTGCATTAACTAATTTCCTTCTAACAGTGGTGTTTACCCTAGACATGCTGTACATACCAATCGCCTTATTGTATTATTGTACATCCCGATTTCTATCACTGTATACGATTTACTGGCTTCCATCTCTGATCATTCACTCTATGTAAAGATGATGTACAAATATTATGTATACACCATTTTAACTTAATTCGTTCACTAATTGAATGTAAAAACAACCCTGTGGCTTCCTGTACATATTATATACATGTATACCTCTGTAACTATTGACTGTCATCCACCTGGTGAAGGTCAAGTATTAGCCCAGAAACGCCGTGTGTAAATAATAAAGTTGCACATCCATATCATTGTCTTGTATTCATGTGAAATTGTATTGACGCACGAGGAAAGATTTGAAAAAGCATTTTGAGTCCAGGTGCATTTCTTACACTTCATGTTCATAGCTCTGTTATTGAAAACGTTTCCAAGATGCTGGTCTCAAGGACATTTGTGTTGAAGCTGGACTACTAAAGGGATCTATATCTCGAGGTTTTGATGGGAAACACTGCAACCGCGGAGTCTATAAGGGTTGAGGAAACAAGGGTGGCCTGCTATCTACAATTCAGTCTGCACTGGAAGATATTGAAGACTTCCATGTTCCTGTGACAGCCTTTAAAACTCTGCAAGAACTTTCCCAGGAATAGAAAATGTGATTTTGGCAGTTTTCTGGACTTCATACACAGATATGACTACTGAAGTGCTCTTGGGTCTTACCCTGGCGTCACCAGGGGCAACTGGCAACTGCATCTATCCAGCATCAGGAACATTGCACCTTGAAATTGTTTTGCATATGACACGCAGAACTATGCGAGATACCTATCAGTCTATCATGGTCAGATGTCAGCTCTGTCAACTACTCTCACAAGCACATTGAAGAATACTTTAGAGAATGGTGGATTTTCTGTACAGCTTGGAACTGAAACCCTTTTAGAAGAGTAAATAGTTGACCAGGCTCTGGAGGAACCAGAAAACAGAGATACAGACGGCAGGCGGAACAAAAGGGCTTCAGTCTTAAACTTGGTCCTGTTGCTAAGTATTATCTGATGACAGGGTATCTGGCGAGTATCTTCCTAGGACAGATCAGATGTCTCACAATGTTGACGCCAAGTGTGGCAGATAGCCATGGAATGAAAGCCATCACCTGTCGGCAAGGATGATGGATTCATGAGTGGATACTAACCTGCACCTGAAGCTTTGTCCTATAGCTTTTAGCATGCACATGCTCCAGAACATGCAAAGTCCCAAGCTGCACTTGCATTGAAAAATGGACTCAAATGCACAACCATGTGCAAGTTGTAAACCTGTGCAAACAGAGACTGGTTCCAATGAGGGAAGATGGCAGCTGTGGTAACAGTGATGAGGATGACATATATGATGAATGAACAATCATTTTATAAGTGATACCAAATGCATCAAAATAATCAGGTTAAATAATTGAAACACTAAATGTATTTGATATTTTATTTACAAACCTAATTGTACAGATGATGAAAACTGTGATTTAACTGTTTGGTGAAAGTTTGTTAACCATGATCAGAGAAAATGAAATTTTCAGACACAACAAACATTCATGAAGCACCAACGTTTTGACATATTTGACTTAGGAGTACTTCATGATCACTAAATGTTTTGTAATAATTTTGCTTTCATCCACATAGAGGCGAATATTCATTTTCCATTTTTTCAAAGATTTTGATACACCTCTCAGAGGTCAAAGGTCATTTTTATTAAACAGCTGCCACAAGTACTTTGGTATCACATCAAAACATAATAACCACATGTAGGGGCTGTTGGAAAAAGGGGCTATTCTATTGACCCAACTTATATATTACAGTCTGACAAAATTTGAAACGGAGAGACGTTTTTACAGCGGACGCTGGAGCAGGAGAAGAAACTGTGGCCGAATATGTTAGACTGGTAGTAGGTCTTGATTGAGCAGAAACTAATGTCCTTTGCTTCAGAGTCCGAAATATTATTTGTGCATTCTAATTTGAGGGACTCAAGTTGAACTCCTTTGTTATTTCTGAGGGGATATATGACATTGCAGGCGACATTACGAACATCAAACGCTTTGCGTTCAGGCTCTCTACTGATTGAGTGCAATAGAAAACAGCAGGCATCCAACCTATTGACAATGCAAACTTTTGCTGGCATCCCTGTTTCAGTTACTCTCCATAGAACCTTGAACACCTGCAAAGGCATTATTAGAGACAGAGACGTTTGTTAGCTGACATGTCAGAACTGGACATAGTATCGGAAATGAAATATCAGAGGGTGTGACATATGTCAAACGATTTACCACGCATAAAATCAACGAACTGATTTCGACAAACACATACCTATTTTCATTCTCATCTCCAAGATCTCCCTCAGTCTGTTAAAGTAGGTTACTTTAGTATCACAGTTGCAGTCTTCATCCCAAATCCATTGAGGTGTTTTCGATGCCAAAAGCATGGTCATGGGTGTTACCACCTGTACAAAGCCAGTGACATGTGCTCACTGTAGCGAGACAGACGTCTCATGTAGAGGAAGACTGCACTAAAGATGCTTTTAAAAAATGCACAAATTCTTCAGGCAATGGTTCATCCTTTCCAAAGATTGTAAATATGGCAAAAGCAAATGGAAATAAACAAAGTTATATTCATTCAAAACATTAGGCTTTACTGATGCTAAAAAGATTGTGGAACCAACATTACCTACCAAAACGTATGCATCAGTCGTCAGACTACCTTCCGTTGCAGTGAGACATATTCTGGGTGTTACATTATGCTCTCTATATAGTTCACCTTCCCTGCACTTCAGTCACTCTATGGTCAACTTCCGAAGCCATGTGTTATCATGGGTGACCTTAATAGTCACAACTCACCCTGGGGTAGTAACAACACTAATACTAAAAGGTAAAATACTAGAAGGACTTCCATTTCTAATAATGACTTGTGCATATATAATGATGATTCAAACACTTATCTGTATCCTGCAACTGGCACTTTCTCTTGTCTGGATTTGTCTCTTGCAGATAACATATAAACATATTCAATCAATTCGACTGGTCTCTCCGCAATGACATTTGTGGAAGCGATCACTTTCCAACTATCCTTCAGAAATAACTTCCTCTGATTCTCCATCGTATGCAAGATGGAATTTTTTTTTGAAGGCTAACTGGGGCTTATATCAAATTATGTATAAATTTCAACTGCGACCTGAATGTTTCAGTGATATAACTGATCCCGTTCAAACCTTTGCTGACGTTTTAATTAATATAACTGATGAATGTAAACCATTCCTCTACGACTCCACATGTACGAATACCGTGGTTGAATACAGATTGTAAGCAGAGCCGGACAAGAGCAGAGAATTATTTCCGCCATCACCCCACTGTCAACAATTTAAATAAATTTAAAATACTCAATGCGAAGGCAGGTCGTACCTTCCAACAAGAACTCAGACGGCAGTCTTGGAGGAAATATGTCTCCCAAAATTAATTCACGTATGCCAATGTCCAAGGTATCGAACATGGTTAAAAGAATTATAGGCAAAGGTTCAACATCTGCAAAGATGGTGGTAATTTTATTACTGATAAATCTACAATTACAAATAAGATTGGCGAAACTCTTGCCAAGCATTCTTCATCAACAAATTATGTCCCTGAGTTTCAGAGATATCAGATAGAGCAGGGAAAAGACAAAAAATTAATTTTGATTCAAGTAAAGGAATTGAAGACTATAATGAAGTATTTTCATTACATGAGCTATATACAGCCCTTGGGCGAAGCTCACGTCACTGCAGCGCGGTGATGACATTATTCATTATCAGCTACTGAAACACTTGCTTGAACCATGTCTAGCCACACTTTTAGATATATTTGATAAAATATGGATGTCTGGAAACTTCCTCCTTCATGGCGGCGTAATGCCAGTGTATTCCCTATACCCAAACCTGGCCGGGATCATACTGATCCTTCCAATTACAGACCGATATCTTTAACCAGCTGCGTCTGTAAAACAATGGAACGAATGGTAAATAACAGATTAATTTGGTATCTGGAAACCAATAACCTTCTTACAAATATTCAATGTGGTTTCTGGAAAAATCGTAGTACCATTGATCATTTGGTACGACTAGAATCCTTCCTCAAAAATGCAATAGGTAACTACCAAACAACATGCAGTATCATTTTTCTGTGATCTCGAGAATGCTTATGATACGACATGGAACCATGGCATTTTGAAGGATTTACATGACTTTCGTTTGAGGGGTAGTTTACGCTTTTTATATCTCAGTTTTAAGAAACAGGCAATTTCAAGTCCGAGTGGGTTCAACCCTGTCTGCCCTAGTATGGTGAACTACCTTCACCTCTTCGCAATCTATAGCCTATTTTTATATTGTGTTGTCCTCTATAGTTAAAATGTTTTAGAATTTAATTACTAGTTTACATTTATGTCTGTGATATTCTAGTTGTTTTACTGTCCTTCGTTGACAGGATTTTTATATTTTATCTTTAATTATTCTTATTATATATGAGGTTTTAGTCACGATATGGATGAAATATTGCCAAAGTGACTTTAAATTTTAACTCACTCACTCACCCAACTCTGTCTGACCATTACAATCAGGATCAGGGTGTCCCACAAAGGTAGTTTTTTGTCTGTCATTTTATTTAGCATCAAGATCAACAATTTATCCAAGGTTTCCAAACGACTCAATCAATGGATCACTTTTTGTGGATGATTTTAATATTTCTTGTCGTTGGTAAGAATATGCATACAGTTGAACAGCAATTGCAGTTATGTTTAAATAAAATAAATAAATGGTGTCTTGAAAACGGCTTTAAAATTTTCTAAATCAAAACTAATTGTCTACATATTTGGTAGAAAACTATAAAGGCATATAGGGACCCAGAACTGTTTTTAATGGCACTCCCATCAAAGTTGTAAAGGAGGCCAAATGCTTGGGTCTAATTTTTTTTATTCTCATTTTAACCTTCTTGTCACATATCAAATCCCTTACAGCTAAATGTCTGAAGGCACTTGATTTTTAAAGGTTGTTTCCTGAATTCAAAATGGGGAGGGATCAAATTACCCTCCTTCACTTATATAGATCATTGGTGCGATCAAAACTTGATTATGGTTCCATCGTATATGGTGGAGCCTGCAAAAGAAACCTAAAAAATAACTTGATTCTGTCAACACCAAGGTCTAAGACTTTGTCTTGGGTCCTTTAGAACCTCTCCTGTTGACAATTTCTACGTCGAGGCTGATGAGCCATCTTTTACACAACGCCGTATAAAATTGTCCCTGCAGTATATAACAAAAACTTTTATTCAAACAGAGTCTAACCCTATATAGAACAAACTTTTATGGATAACAAGTTCTTTTATTCGTGAGTGCGACGTTTCGATACAGATTCTTGTACCGTTGTCAAGCATAATGGAACATGGAGAAGGGAAGTGTAAAATACTGGATGTAACATTGTAACAAAGAAATTAACATACTTGGCTAGGCACAAAGCTGATGAAGCCAGAGAGTAGACAAAGGACAGAGGCGTGGAAGCCAATGATGTACAAACCGTCGCATCAAATCAGCCGTCTCCTAAAAACAACAAGCTGGCATAGATGCCACCTTCTCCACATCCTCCAACCTTAACAACATTCTCCATGCCAATGGAAGAAAACCCGCCGCCGAAAGAACAACAACCCAAAATGTGTCATCTACAGAATAAACTGTGATTGTGGGCAGAGCTAAATAGGCGAAACTTCCCGACCCATCAACACCCAGTGAAAGAACATCAGACCTCTCTTACAAATTCCGACAGCAAATCAGCCATTTCCGACCACATCAAAAGCAAGCCCCAATCATCAAATGAGATTGGTCTGACATCACCATTCTCTCTAACAAACAAACAGACTTCACTAAACGCAAGCTCACCGAAGCCATCCACATCAAACGCCAAAAGCCCACCATCAACGAGACCAAGGATACTACATTCCATCCGCTTATGATGCTCTCATCCACCAAGCCCAATCTACTGTATAAACTCTGCTGTATAAACATCTCATTATTATATGTACATCATTGACTTCCACGCCTGTCCTTTGTCTACTCTCTGGCTTCGGAAAGAGCACAACCACCAATTTCAGGCTAAGTCAAACTTGTAGCCATGGAAACGCTAAAAATATTTTATTCAAATTCCAAACCTACCAGAAGGCACCAGTACACCATCAGATCTATATATGTGCCAAGTTTGGTGAAGAAATAGTGAACGGTTTTAGAGTTCTGCTCCGGAAAAGAGCACTACCACTAATTTCAGGCTAAGTCAAACTTGTTGCCAAGGAAACGCCAAAATTATTTAATTTTAGAATTCCAAAACTACCAAAAGGCACCAGTGCTCCACCAGATCTATCTATGTGCCAAGTTTGGTGAAGAAATAGTGAACGGTTTTAGAGTTCTGCTCCGGAAAAGACAAATGTGCACGGAAGGACGGACGGACGGACGCACGCACGCATGCATTGACGGAGTCCATTTTAATACCCCCCGCAAAACGCGTTGCGGGGGATAAAAAGTAAATAGATAGATAAATGTAATTCGTTTTGAAAATGTCAGAGCCATCTTTCCGGCTAAAACGTTTCCCACATGCGACGTCTTGATCCTATAATTCCTGCCACAATTCCATCTTCTGGCATATAACAGAGACAGTCGGTCCTGTCTCGAACAATACCTCTACACTTATTGAGAGTTTTATGTACGACAACCAGGTTGTTTACGAACTGCTGTTGTCCCAGCAGATTGACAGATTGCTTCTTCCTTATATATTCAATTAAAGGTAAACCGTTCGGTAGACGAGTGACATTTTACCTCCCCACAGATATTTTGGATACCCTTGGAGACGGAAAAGGGTTGGTTGATATTTAAGGGGCTGCCATCAACAAGAACAAAGTAACCTTTGTCAGGCGTTTTTAACAAACGGTGATGTCGTGTTGACGTGTTCTTGTATTTGTTTTATCAGCCATGGTATGATGATATTATTCAGCATCTGTATCCCCGCCCACCATCGAATGTCAACAAGGACGGTGTTACAGTAGAAACTAGACTGACTGACAACACCAGAGAATACAGACTTGAAAAGCCAAGGTATCTTAAGAATAAGCACCAGGCTGATTCGGCCCATGATAAATGTCTCAAGAACACGGAATTTCAGGAGGTCTGTATAACCAGATTGCCTAACCAGCCAATGCCTTCTGACATAGGTGCAATTTGACACAATCAATAATTTATGCCCTAGAAATCGAAATAATTACAACCCAATGATTAGAGCAAAATAATACCCATGCACTGGGCTTGGCATGACCATCAATTGATAGAACCAGGCCAATTCTACCACCCGTCCAGGTGAAGAAGAGGGTAGAAGTGGCGTGTTACTAAAAAAGGAACACACCATGCTCCTTTGCCCTCAACCACCAGAATCCCGTCCTCCACCGACACAGGAGCGCAAACTGATTGCCTAATCAGGTTGCCTCTTACCATCAGCAGTTGGGCGCTGAGGACCTATTTTACCAGGTCCACTCGGGGAAGAGCTATTAGCGTTACCCAGCATTCACAACTTGAGGAGGCTGCTGTTCACGATTGCCGACATCTTAGTTCCGGTTATAGTGATATGCCCTCCTTTAATCCTTGTCGTATGGAGCGAGGTCCAGACGGACCCCAGGGGTGATAAATATAGTAATAGAATTACTATGTGGTAAAATATCTTAATGGGACGCTAGGTAATCTTCAAGTGCCCATTTTAAAAAAAATATCAGGTATAAGATTCAGAAAGAATTTCCATTATAAAGTATTTGATGTGTTATTGCACATACCCACGGCACAGACTGGGACATGGGGTATTGCTGGTGTTACCCACAACAACAGAGTACAGAGATGCTGTGGAGTACCAAATATGAATTATCACAGGTGCGTTCAGCCATGTCCAGAGAGCTGTTTCAGCACCTACTGACATACCTCAGATTTGATGTCCAGTGCACTATTAATTTGTCCTTTGCTTGCACTTAGTTTACAGTATTCCGTCTGATGAATATGCTATAATTATATGAACTGCATTGTGTTTGAAATGTAATATTTTGAGTGTTTATATGAGTGTATGTGACTTGTTGGGTATGATGCTTGGGTGAATAGAGGAAAGACAGTGAGTGTGTTTGGCGAGGTTTACTCTAGCATGTGCCAATGACAGGTGTTAGTATTACGGAATCATATTTGGAAAAAATACAAATATGGCAAATATGTAAAAAAAATGTAATCTTTGAAAGCTATTCAATTCAGATATCGGATTTTCCGGGACAGAAGCGAATCCAGTAATCTCCTTAACTATGTACATATACTCATGCCAATAATGGTTGTCACCCCTTCAATTTTTTTAATAGGCTGGGGGTGACAACCATTATTGGCATGAGTATATCAGGATAATAGTTGTGTAGTTGTGTTATCGGGACCTGTCCTGGTGTGACAATGCGTCACTGTTTAAATCAGTCATATAATAATGAAAGTTAGTCATGCATGGGATTATGATGTCGGGAAAGAAAAAAAAGACAAAGTGATATATGTCTGTTGATGGCTATACAAGTTATAACTGTTTTTCGGGGAAGTGATCAATGCGTATCACATCACAGATGTATGTCCCGTCTTTTTTGTGATAGCTGTATCGCTCATGGTAACCATATTTTGTCTTGTATAAGGTATTCGTGGACAGAAAATGACGATGTAATATCTCACAAAATATGGCAAGGTAAATATTCTTCTAAAACTTTGTTTTTTGGGTGTTTTTGGTGATGATTAGGAAATCAGTATTAAACACCCAACGTGCAATTACTTGTCTTTCGTACTTATTGTTCATCATGTTCAAGTTTTGCATTGCGTTAAAGTTGCCCTCCCACTAAAAGTTAGATGATGAGTGTACTTTAATGCTTCTTTGGGTACGTTTTCATTCATTGTGCAAGCTGCGGCAGCTGAGAGGGCTAGGCGACTGACTTTGAATGCTGGCGATTAGGTGCCTGACTCTGAGGGTGTGGGTTCGAATCCCGGATGGGGTTCAACCCAACACAAGTACTAGAATCTGTGCTTCACTAAGAAAGTGTACTGTGTTAAATATTCCATCACAAGGGATAAGTATTTCAATGTCAAAACATTGAAGGATCTTTTTTATAATGCTATCTATCATTTAATAGTTGATTTTTTAAAAGAATTAGATTTGTTGACTGATCTGTAAATAGCTAAACATTTTATTGTTGGTAGTTTAGATTAGTAACTGAGATTGTTAGTGGCTGTACCCTCAAAGGGGGTTGAAGTAGTGTAAAATTATTGTCCTCCTGAGAGGGTACGTAAGTCCAACACATTTAAAGTAAATTTAAACTTGCCACCTTTTTAATCGTAGAATATGTGTGCTTTTAATTTATTGCTAGATTTCTCTTCCATCACCAATGGCTGAAGGAAGGGTGTAAATCCAGGTCCATGTAGGTAGCAAAGGTACTATGAGTCCCCATGGTCCCTAGTATGGTGATCTACCTTCAGTCGTTGGCGATCTACAGCCTATTTTTATATTGTGCTGTCCCCTAAAGTTGAAATGTTTTAGATGTAATTACTAGTTTTAATTTCGAATCTGTGATAATCTAGTTATTGTACTGTCCTTCGTTGACAGGTTTTTACAGTTCACCATTACTTACTATGTATAAAATTAATTGTTCTCGTCACGATATGGCTGAAATATTGCCGATGTGAAGTTAAATTTTAACTCACTCACTCACTCACTCACTAAGAAAGTGTAATCCCAAATATAACATATGCTACATTTGACCAGTTTCTAAATGGCATTGTTTTTCCATAGTATTTCAGATATTTATGTCGATTGACTGACTGACTGAGTTTGGTTTTACGCCGCTTTTAGCAATATTCCAGCAACATCACGGCTGGGGACACCAGAAATGGGCTTCACACATATGTCGATTGAAACATGCTGGAGTATTCAATTGTACAGACTTAACGCAATTATTTATAGAACAACTTCAGAGGTACAGGTAATTCTGAAAAATATGCCACTCGTTCAATTAATATATAGAGCTTTGAACAGCCAGTTTTAGCGAGGTTCGTGATGGTTGCTGTAACAGTGTGACAATGTTTGACAACATAACATGGATTAACAAATAGACATCAATATACTGGAAAGCGCGTATTCAGTACAACTGACAGGTTTAGTCGTGCACAAGCCCAATTGGAACAGGACGTAAGTATGCTGTTTAAGCACTGTCAATGTAGTTTAGTAATAGGCTGTGGTTCTCGTAATGATAATTAATCTGAACAGATTACCAAGATGTTTATGCACACCCCAATATGATGCCTAGCATTGAAGGTCCCCATAGTTTGCATTTTCAGATATCAAGTCATAGTTGAAAAAGACTGTTGATTGCACGACCTGAAATGCAAAAATGTTACAGTTGCGTCCTAAATTATTAATACCAGACCGCAGGATTGTACTGAAATTATAAACTACACAAAACAATAAACACGCTATTATTATGGAGATTTATTGTGCATATTTTGCTGAATTTACAGTGCACATGGTGTTGTAAGAATCACTGAGGATGAGTGAGTGAGTGAGTTTAGTTTTACCCCAATTGCTTAGATCGATGTTCATGCTGTTGATCACTGGATTGTCTGGTCAAGACTCATTAACAGATGCTTAAAACAAACAGACACACACACACACACACACACACATACACACACACACACACACACAATATATTACCGCTAGAGATATAGCTGTTTGCTTTTGCCAAGACATGTCAGCTTTGTTTACAATTGGCTCACTTATAAATTCACTGCCACACTTTGTAAATCGCCAACTCTTGTCAAGTCAATTTATCTTCATCTATCGTCTCCGTTTGCATCTGTTGTCTTCAATTGCAAATAATTTCTTTTTCCATCGCAAGTGATAAAGATGGTGTAAATCCAACTAGGGTCCATGCAGGTAGCAAATGCACTTTAGGTCCCCATGGTCCTTTGTATGGTGATATACCTTCAGTTGCTGGCGACCTATAGCCAATTTTTATATTGTATTGTCTTTATTTGAAATTCAATTTTAGAGCGAGATGCTAGATTTATGTCTTGATACTGTGATATTCTAGTTGGTTTTACTGTCCTTCGATGACAGGTGTTTATGATTTACATGTATTTATGGTGAATTCTAAACTTGTTTTAGTCACGATATGGCTGAAATATTCTCGATGTGACTGTAAATCTTAACTCATTCACTCATTCACTCACTCACTCACTCACAAGGGATAAATCTTTCAGTGTCAGAAGACAGGGTTTTATATATTATATGTATGTATTATCAATTTAGAACTAGTTTTAGTCACGATATGGCTGAAATATTGCCGATGTGACTTTAAATCTTAACTCACTCACTCACTCACTCACTCATTCAGTGTCAGAACAATTAAGGATCTTTTTATAATGTAAATTATCAGGTAATAATTGTTTTTTTAAAGGAAATTGAACTTATACATACAATTTAATTTACATATATGTCTCTTATGAATAGGAAGTGCTTATACATTACTTCGATTGTTAGAGGCTATACCCTCGAGGGGGGTTGAAGTCACGTAAGACAATTGTTCTCCTGAGAGGGTGTGTAAGTTCCACATATTTCTAGGTATTTCTATGCGCACCATGCTATTGAACACAGTATATTTGTCATTTTAATTTTGTGCTGACTGACTGACTGAGTAAAGAATATAGGCCACTATACCTTATCTCAGTGTGTCCCTCTACCAGAAAATATAGGTCACTATACCTTGATTCAATATGTCACCATACCATAGAAAATAGGTCACTATACCATGACCCTCCATGACCCAATACCAAAGACTGACTGACTGAGTATGGTTTTACGCCGCTTTTAGCACTATTCCAGCAATATCACGGCGGGGTACACCAGAAATGGGCTTCACAAATTGTACCCGTGTGGGGAATCGAACTCGGGCCTTCGGCGTGACGGGCAAACGCTTTAACCTCTAGGCTACACCACCGCCCCAATTTTGGGCTGAACTGACTCACTATCCCCACTGACTGAAGGGATGATGTAAGTCCAGCAGGTACATGCAGGTAGCAAAGGTACTGTAATTACCCATGTTCCCTAGTGATCTACCTTCAGATGCTGGTGACCTATAGCCCGGTTTTTATATTGTACTGTCCTGTATTGTAATAAATGTCTTAATGCTTACATGCTAGTTTTAAATTTCTGTGATAAACTAGTTGTGTTACTGTCCTGTATTGACAGATTTTACGAAATAACCTTATTTATTATTAAAGTATATATTATTAAAGTCACGACCTGGCTGCAATATTGTCCATGCGACTCTAAATCTAAACTCACTCAAATAATTTCTAAACGATGCAATGAAAATAAGAAGGCAACATCTGAACCGATCCAGCCCAGGGGATATCTGCATACACCCTTGAACAGACAGAGGTACTGTGAAGATATTTGTGTTCAAGCAATGTGGATCTATGTGAAAATCTGATCAAAGCATCATTGACATTCATTCGGGATAGAAAGAAAATATTAATATTACTGCTATGATCTTTTATAATGTTTTGCGTATAAAAACAAGACATGAGCTTCTGTGGGTCCGATTCTTGTGTTTCAGAGAAGCATGTTTGTGAAGACTAAGTGCTTCATAATTCTATCTTTCCTTGCCATCGCATGCATCTTCCTGCGGTGGATGCTACTGCCAGATCCTTATTCATACCACAGGTAATTTACGATATATTACTTTTGATATCAATGAATATATGACATATTTGGGCCATCACATTTTGGATATGTCTGTTACTACACGTCCATGGGCGTAAATGACCCCTTTGGCTCATTTGTGGCGAGGGCATGTGTCCAGTGATCTTTGATATCAAAGCAAGATTCAATCTCAATTGTCTAGTTTACAAATCATGATCGATGTTCATGATACATCAAACATCTGCTTCTTTTAGATTGGTTTAGTCCTATAGAACAGGCATACTGTGCCTAGGTTTTTACATCACTCAGGTGTTCCAATTCAATCACTCGCTCACTCATTTACAGGCCTAAATTTCGACAAGTACAAAACGTCTCCAACAGTGACGAGAGAACGTGAACCATAAAATTCAAGATCCTTTCTTCAAACATTTCAGAGTTGGAGAGACCGAGAAGACCACAGTGTTGGGATACAATGGCCACCAATCCAACCAATCCAGGATACGTTACATCATCTACCTCTGTAACGGGCGAAGATTGTGTGGGGGATGGGCAGACAGGCAACGAGGCATAGTAGCTGCATATCTTCTAGCAAATGTAACAGGACGACGGTTTGGCATCCAAATGACCCATCCATCAGATATAAAGCTCTTCTACATCCCGAATATTGTGAACTGGTATATCCAAGAAAGCAAAGTTCAGGGTTTAAGTAAGGAATATCTCGGGTGGATAGACAATAGAAAGGGGCCTAAAGACGTTAATGGAGACTTCAACGCCAAACACCCAAGTGATGTCATATTTTTAAGTACAAATATGGATATTATCACACTGATTCAAAAGAGTCCACAATATGGTCATGTTGTTCCAGAACCGTTCAGAAACCCCAACCGTGGCAAAGTGTTTCACACAATTTGGCATCTTCTCATGAAGCCTTCTCTTCATTTCGAGGAGCGAATCGACATGTTTATGATTAAATTACCAAGAACGGATGAGTTAGTTTGTGCTCATGTGCGAATGAGGAGAAATCCAACCATTCCAAACGATGGAGCTCAGATCAATTCCTTATCCACTGTCAAACATTTATGGACGTTTCTGTCTAAATTCAAAAACGCCAGTCGTATCTTCATTGCTAGTGACTCCATGGACGTACGATTAAGCGCCAGGAAGTATTTTGGCGCCAGGGAAATTGATACTGATGGGTTGGTGCTTCATATTGACAGACAGGCACATCTGCCTAATGCAGTGTTGGGCTTCGAGATGGCGCTACTTGACCAGGCTGTTCTAAGTCGCTGTCAGGTTCTTGTTGTTTCAAAAAGTGGCTTCAGTGTCAGAGCTGCCATGATGTCGCACAAGCATCAAGAGCTTTATGAATTCAATAAAGGCATGGTCACTCCATATCTTCTACTGGAATCCAAGGTGTTCTAGAAGGCATTTCTTTCACGATTACCTGCAGATGAAGTTACATTCCAACTAGTTTTACTTAATAACAACGATCCACGTGATGTTTGTGCCAAGCTGGAAGTATTACAATTTGGTATCATACGTTGCCTTCCTATAGTTTATCATCTGCTTGAAGCATTTTGACTGTTGACCTGTTGCAAGTTTGTCAATATTGGACCTGTATTATGCACACATATTTGTAAAGAGACATGAAAAAGAGATGGTTATTGAGACTTAAAGTACATTTTCAATTTATATGTTTACAGCCATATTACGATCGAAAATATATTCAAGGATTATGTATTTGGAAACGTTAAAACAAATATAATAACTTTATCTCGTCTTTGTTGTTCATGTCGCAGTGCGCACTCGTGAAGAGCAGCCTCTTCATGGTGAGTGCAGGGTAACGCTAATAGCTCTTCCCCTGTGTGGACCCGGGGCAGAATGTGTCCACAATAGCCGTTGCTCGTCGTAAGAGGCGAGTAAATTGGGCACCCTGTTTGCTGTGGGTTGCGCCCCTGTGTCGGTAGAGGGCCTTGGTTCCAGGAACATTGTTCCTTTGCCCAACACACTACTTCGACCCTAACTTCACCTGGACGGGCGGTAGAATGGGCCCGGTTCAATCAATCGGCTGGTCACGCGTAGCCCTGTGCATGGTTAGTAGCTTTGCACATATGTTGCTATTATTCTTAACTTGGCTATTTCGGGTTATAATGTATAAATTATTAATGAATTAAACTGATTGAGTCCTACCAGAAAGCAGTGGCTCATGGTCTAATCTGGCAACTTCAACCTCTAATGGTGATCTACCATCACCTATAGGCGATATATAGCCTATTTTTATATTGTGTTGTCACCTATAGTTCAAATATTTTAGATTTAATTACTAGTTTTACATGTATATCTGTGATATTCTAGTTGTTTTACTGTCCTTCGTAGGCAAGTTGTATAATCTACATCTATTCCATTTCAATGTATAATGTTCACGTCATGATATAGCTGAAATATTGCCGATGTGACGTTAAATATTAACTCACTCACTCACTCAACCTCTAATTTCTGTGTTTCTCCAGAAAAGTGCTAAGGGCAGATCAGCCTTTCTACCAAGGTTACAGGGACGTTATACTCCAGCAAAAAAAATATAAAAAATTGATAGCTGTCGAATCTAACAGAACAAATGTAACCTTGGTAGAGCAGGTTTGTTTCCACTGTTCCATCGTCCTTGATGACACGCCATGGTGGGTGGAGAGCAGGGATGTTGAACGCTTTTCCTACATTACACCGTTCTATCTGGTTCTTCAAAGCACAAACGTAGGTATATAGAATCTAAATCTTCTGATGAAGGATCTATTGAAATTCTTGACTCATGGCTTAGGTTCTAAAATCTCTCTCGGACACAAATCTACAGTCTGGTATGTCTTCAACTGATTTGGAACGAGACATTATTACGACATCATTCTACTTCCGGAAGTAAACACCAAATAAGACGTAACATTAAATTACAAAGATTCAGGCTATCAACTACCATTTCCAGCAACATACCTGTGTAAATATGTTGGGATATTCTTTTATATTTTAGTAGATTTAACGCATAAAACAAACACATTCTGTGATGACGTAATCGCCCGTAGATCGAACCGATCTCTGAGACAAACTATACTGAGTCAAAAAAGAAACTTCACAAAATGTAATTTGAAAAATAATGAATAATTTTTTTCTCATGATACATCTACGTATCCAAAATGGGATCCCTCTCTTTCGACACTAGAAAAACGTTAGCAAAACCTACTCGAACCCATCCATTCGTTGTGCAAATGATGTTAGTGCCAAATACACAGTACGACGTCGCAAGAGCAATGGGATGCAGCCGTCGTACTGTGTATGGCTTGCGAGGTCGTCTACAACAAACTGGCACCACTTCTGATCGCCCAAGGTCGGGTCGTCCACGTGTGACGTCACGAGCAGAAGACCGTCAAATCGTCCTACGTCACCTACGTGACAGATTTCTGCCGGCTACACGAACCAGGGCTGAGATTTTTAGAGGTCGACTGTCCTCACAGACCATTCGAAATCCGTTGCGGGCTGCCAATCTCCATTCTCGACGTCCATATCGTGGGCCAATAGTGACGCCGTTTCATCAACGTCAATGTCTGCTGTGGGCCCAACGTCACCTCCGATGGACCCAGAGAGACTGGAATCGAGTCGTCTTTAGCGATGAATCCAGGTTTACCCTCAGATTCGCGGACGGCAGGCATAGAGTCTGGAGACGACGTCGTGAACGGTATGCCCAATGTTGTGTACAGGAAGTCGACAGATTCGGGGGCGGAAGTTGCATGGTGTGGGGTGCTTTCTGTGGGAACAACCGTTCCCGACTTCTGGTCATCCGTCGAAACCTCACAGCTGCTGCTTACCGCGACCAGGTGCTCACCCCTGAACTCGTTCCTTTCATGGCGGCTCATGGCCCAGGTCTACAGTTCCAGCATGATAATGCTCTGCCCCATACCGCGATGTTGACACGAAATTTCCTTCAAAACGCTGGAATCAACGTCATGGACTGGCCATCGAGGTCCCCTGACCTTAATCCAATAGAGCACGTTTGGGATGCACTTGGGAAAAGGCTTCATGGTCTTAAGAACCAACCTCAGAATTTGCAGGAACTTGGCGCTGCCTTGCAAGAGCAATGGCGCAGAATCCCCAACCACGTGTTCACAAGCATCAGGCAGTCGATGAGGAGACGGTGTTTGGCAGTGGTGAATGCGCGAGGCGGCCATACACGATATTGAACTGAGAAATTTCGCATTTTTATTCTTGTGACTTGACATTCTGTATACCTATGTTTTGGAACGGCGGTGTAGCCTGATGGAACTGATTATGGCACTGTCAGTGTATCGACATTCTCTTCCCACAGAGGTTACTTGTCATATCTTCCTACGAACCTCTGTTCTAATACGGCCATATTTCCCGGTTCTCGTAAAATCCCCTAGCGGCAAAAGATCGCAACACGAATTGTCTCCCTTCTTTCTATCCAATCAGAACACGTGTTACATCGACTTAGATTCATCTTGACTAACACAAGCAAATGTGGGGCCACAAATATCCCCCATCTGCCGGGGAATTGTGTTGATGTTACACACAAGACGTTTAATGGCTAGCTTGTCCGTTGTCAACGAGGGCGATGGAGACGCCACTGATCCGCCATAACATGACTGAGTTCTGTCTAGAAGAAACGTTTGCGCATCGCGCAGGGGAAGAAGTTTAGTTTTCTCGAAGCATACGGAAATTACCAGGTATGATAAAGGGGTATATGACACCAATTCACCCGTAACAATGAAAATGGATCACACAACAATCTGACTAATTGAGGAAGATTTATTTATACTATCCTAACAGAAGGCTGATACAGGTTACCAATTTACAAATGTGGAAAGTGAAGAGGGAATTGTCTTAGATATATTATGGGCAAAGCAATATGGCATAGTCACCTCATTTTTAAATCCTTCCTGTACACCATGATTTCCTAGTTTCCATATTTGACACAGTCCCGACGTGGGTGCAAGTTTGTGAATTCACATTATAGGTACAACCACAACTGGCAAAAATCCCGTCCTCAAGAAACATCCCAACTAGATCAGAATCACCGAGCTTCTCCCTATAAGCTGGCTGGCCACATTCAATTAACTGACCAAAGCTGAATTCATCAAACCCCAAGCTGTACCACTAGTTACATAACAATTTCTCGCTCAAGCGAAGGCCCCTCACCCCAAGCTAAAACTAATTACACCAAGTATACTCATCACTATCTAAAACTGTACATTATATTTGCAAAATATGTTTCATCACCCATAACACTCCCCCCCTTACAAAAAAGAATGTTTTTCATAATTACAAATTATGGAAAACTTCTAAGTTATAATGATGATATTCACAATGCAAAATACAGATCAAATACAAATATCAAATACAGATCATATAGTGAAATTTGATCTGTTCACATTCAGCGGCATTACAAGTGTTACCATGATCACCGTTCATGTACACAGTATACATAGTCTATCTATGAAATGAAACCTCTTGAAAGGCCGTCAGCGACGACGTTCTGTGTTCCTTTGATGTGTTTTATTTCCAAGTTGAATGCTTCCAAAGCAATGCTCCATCTCATGAGTCTCTGATTTTTGTTCTTCATTTTATTCACGAACACCAGTGGATTATGATCCGTGAATACAAGTACCGGCCACTTTGTTGTTGACACGTAGATGTCAAACTGTTCTAATGCCAGTATCAGTCCCAAAGTTTCTTTCTCTATGGTGGAATAATTCCGTTGGTGTTGATCGAATTTCCTGCTAAAATAGCATATTGGGTGTTCAATCCCGTGTGCATCTTCCTGTTGCAAGACTGCTCCTGTACCAATATCACATGCATCCACATGAAGTATGAACTGTTTCTGATAGCCTGGTGTCATCAGTACTGGCGAATTTGTCAGGATATTCTTGATATTCTGCAAAGCGTCCTCATGCTCATTCTTCCATTGGAATGGTACATTTTTCTTCAAGAGACTTGTTAATGGTGCTGCAACCTGTGCAAAATTCTTACAAAATTTGCGGTAGTAGCCTGCTATTCCTAGGAAACTCATGATCTGTTTCCTGTTCTTGGGAGCAGGAAATTCCAATATAGCCTTTACTTTGGCCTGGACTGGCTTTACCTGTCCTTGTCCAACCACGTGACCCAGGTAGGTTACCGTTGCCTTAAAGAACCACTAAACTTTGTTTTTTGTTACTCTTTTAACCATTACATATGAAAGATTTGTGGTTAGTCTTATGCGGAACACCAAATTTATTCTTTAAAAACTTGTGGTTAATTAATACCGAGCGATTAAAAGTGGCCAAAAAGTCGCCTGCTTCCCTCTCGCCCGCCAACGAAACCACAGACAGGTTACGTAACTCTATCGCCAGAGCACTGCAGTGACGTCATATGAGGAACGATTTTCAGTTAGTTGTATAGAAAGTGTGTAGCACGCTCATCATTTTGATGATTTATCGACATGAACGACGACATGCCGAATCGTTGCTTTGTCGTCAATTGCTCCTAGGGGTCGGGTGATGGTGTCACCATGCACAGATTTCCACAGGACCCCGCAGTTCGTGCTAAATGGGTTATGTTTGTGAGTGCGAAGCGAGCGTTGTGGAAGCCTGAAACGATATCTTACTTGTATTCAGATTGCTTCACGGAAGTTAAAGAATCAAAACTACTTACTAGTTATAGTAAAATATGTATATGATTGATGACCATAAAGATTTTCCATAACACAACTTGTAACATAACGATTTCTTCCTAGGAAGTGAGGTTGTGGTCGAAGTAACAATAATATTGTAAGTAGTATTATATTGACACCCACCTCGCTGCCAGGAGAGAAATTGTTATGTTATACGCTATGGCATGCAAAATCCTATTGGCCATCAATAAAATACATATTTTACTACCAGTAGAAAGTAGTTTTGATTTTGTAACTCGGTGAAAACAAACCTAAATAGCATTTATCCACAGACTGGCGGATGTTCCCGACAGGGCGCCGCCATTTTTGAAAATCGTAAAGTCTGTTAGAATTAATGAGATTATAGTTTGTTTTCATCAAGTTAGAAAATCAAAACTACTTTCTACTCATAGCCAAAAGGATTTTGCATGACACAACTTATAACATAACGATTTCTTCAACGGAAGCGAGGTGGGGGTCGAAGTCACAATACTGCGCGATAAATTTCTTGCTACATTCACATGGTTAATGTCCACTCACCAGTATGTAGATACTAGTCAATGTGCGTCTTTATATTTGGTCTTATAATCCTAATTAGTTTATTATCATACTTTTATGCATTTTGGAACTAAATAAAAAGCTGACGATCTGCTGATACTTATAGTGAATTTATAACAGAACTGTAATATCTAGACATTTTATAGTTTGCCAATGTGAATCATAATTCGCACACACACCCTAGTGTATGTTGTCTGTCTCATTAAACTTCACGGCGAAAACAATGATTCTGTTGAATGCTACGACAAATGAATAAAAAACAAAATGCAAATATTAAAATTAAAACAGATTAAAGTTATAGGAACAATATCAGGCCATTACCTTGTTTGAGGAATGTATCCATCAATATCCACAAAACTGTTCCAAATGATGTGTCTTTTAACAGTTTAATAAACGAAAAAGTGATAAATCTTTTCAGGTATTGGTGTATAGTCTCATTGGTCACCCAAGATAGCACACCTTGCAACTAATTGCATAATGTCCGCCTTTCTTTAAAAACAGTAATTTAGTTAGCCAATAATGGGCAATCAATCAATGTATTGCCGGTTAATCCTTTGAAAGAAGGACGTTGTTTTTATGCAGACACCGACACGGCAGAGTGTATTCAGTATAGATTAGTAAATCTACATACATAAACACTACCTTTTGACAAATCCGCTGTGTAAGATAAAAGTAATTAATCAATCAGCGTGTTATCGGTTAATCCTTTGATCGATGTTTATAATGTTGAATATTTACTCCAGACACAAGAAATGCCAAATGGGAACCTTTGTCGGGTAATCTAAGTGTGTTACCACTAATTATACCTGTTATAAATTCATTAACTGACCATCAAGTGAATGATGACAAATAACATGTGTAGGTTTATACCTACTAACACGGGTTACAACAAGGGAGTATTAATTGCTGTATTGCATGTGAAAACTTATGGGCCGACACTGTTTTGAGAATACAAACAGATTTTTACATGACATGATTAAATATCGAGGTAAAAAAACACAGAAATGGGATCAATTTGGATCAGTTATTATACAAATTGGGCCTAACGACACCAATCAATTGTGACAGAAGCGTCTATGAAAACAAGTTGTAACTCGGAAACTAGGCAAAGCAGGAGACAAAATTAAATGCCAGTAGATTGTGAGAACATATAGCTTTCATTTTCCACAACAATTGTCACGATTTCAGGTTTATACAAGCCTGTAAACAAGATAATTTACCCCCTAAAATGTAGATGAATTCTGCATCGGCCCTCAAAGCTATTCCTCATATGACGTCACAGAGTCGCGCCGCTCTGATTGGTTGAAATTTCGTTCGCGGGTGAGAATTGTGCACTGTTGTCAAAAAGGTCGATTTAAGTCAATTAAAGGTCGAAATGAGTAGTTTTAATGACGGGGTTTCATTTATAACGATGCCAGTTAGTGATTTATGTATTTTTACCCCCCTAGGGTTTATGTGACCTTTAACAAAGTCTGTCTTGCTCAAGTTGATTGTAAGTTGAGCTCGTGACAACTTCTCAAAGAGGTGTCGCATGACTTGCATATGTTCTCTCCATGAATCTGTTGCAATGATGATGTCATCGATGTATGCGTAACAATGTTCAACATCATAAATGACTTTGTTGATCAAGCGTTGGAATGTTGCTGGTGCGTTCTTTAGTCCAAACGGCATGACATTGTATTCATACAAGCCTTCTGGTGTACAAAATGCACATATTTGCTTTGCCCTAGAGGATAATGGTATGCCCCAATAACCTTTCAAAAGATCAAACTTAGTCACATACTTTGCATGCCCTATGCGATCTACACAGTCATCTATAACACGCAAAGGGTAAGAATCAGTCTTAGATAAAGCATTGACCTTCTTGAAATTGGTACAAAAACGTACACCTCCGTCACTCTTAGGCACGAGAATGCATGGGGAACTCCATGGACTACAACTAGGCTGTATAATGTCATTTTCTAGCATGTAATCTATTTCTTTTCTCAATAGCTCTAGCTTGAGTGGATTACATCTGTAAGCATGTTGCTTAACTGGACTAGCGTCACCGACGTCCACATCATGTTCTATCATATCAGTGCGTGATGGCGTATCAGGAAATAACTGTTCAAACTCATTAATTAAGTCTATCAGCTCTTGTTTTTCACATTCAGACATATGCTGCAACTTGTCATTCAAATTGTCCAGTATTTCTGAATTGTTTAGTTTTGTCTTAGGCACTTCGAAATGTATTTCCTGCCCCTGTGTATTAGTACAAGTATCTGCTTGGACATTTACCATGCACACCGGTATGCTGTCATGCTCTCTTTCATGATACTTTTGATCATGTTAATGTGACAATACCTTTTAGATTTTCTCCTGTCTGGAGTAGTTATCACATAGTTTGTGTCACTGACTTTTTCGAGTACAGTATATGGTCCAAAATACTTTGCATGTAGTGGCTGACCCTGTAATGGTAGTAATAGTAGTACCTTTTCACCTGCCTTGAACTCACGCTTGGTAGCTTTTCTATCGTACCACTCTTTCATTCGTGCCTGGCTGTCTTGTAAGTTTCTCTTTGCTAACTCACCAGCATTCACCATTCGTTCTTTCAAATCTGACACATACTGTAATAGATTTGTTTCTTTCTCTTCTTCCAACCACTTCTCCTTCAGTAATTTCAATGGACCCCGCACTTGTCTGCCAAACACTAATTCGAAAGGACTAAATCCTAACGATTCCTGTACAGATTCTCTGGCTGCAAAAAGTACATAGGGGATACCCTTATCCCAATCCCTTTGATGGTCCTGACAATATGCTCTTAGCATAGTTTTCAGTGTTTGGTGAAATCTTTCTAAGGCACCCTGTGATTCTGGATGGTATGAGCTAGACTTAAACTGTTTTACTCCTAACTCTCGCATGAGATCCTGAAAATCGTTTGCCATAAAATTGGAACCCTGATCTGACTGAAGACAAATGGGTAATCCAAAAACGGTGAAAAACTTAGTCAATGCATCACCAATAGTTTTTGCCCTAATATTTCTTAAAGGGACAGCCTCTGGAAATCTTGTAGAAGTACACATGATGGTCAACAAATACTGGTGTCCTGACTTAGTTTTAGGCAATGGTCCCACACAATCAATCAGAATTTTACTGAAAGGCTCCTCAAATGCTGGGATAAGTTGTAAGGGAACCTTGTGAATTGTCTGATTAGGTTTCCCTACGATCTGACACGTATGGCATGTTCTGCAATACTTTCTGACATCATCTTGTGAGCCTGGCCAGTAGAAATGGTTTAACAGTTTTTGATAAGTCTTGTTGACTCCTAAATGACCTGCTAATAGTGAATCATGAGCTAGGCTGATAATGGCCTGACGATAACAATGTGGTACTACAATGTGATGTTGTACCTGCCAAAATTCATTTACAGAACTATCTGGCGGTCTCCATTTTCTCATAAGAACATCATTGTCCAAGTAATATCCAACTGGTACTTTTTCAATCTCAACCTCTGCTAAAACTTTATTTCTAAGTTGGTTTACTTCTGAATCAACTTTCTGATTCCTGATAAGTTCTTCTTTGGACCATACCCCATCAAAACTATCACCACTGTATGATTTCATCACAGTCTGGCCAACTTCAGGAGGCTTGACTTTATCCAACTCACTCATGAATGTATCTGACAAATCATATTCCCATGGACAATCATGGATCTTTTCCCCTGGCAAGGTTATCACCTCTGATTGATCTTCTGCCCTACTTCTAGCTCTTGTAACAGCACATGCAGGATATATTCCAACCCCATCCACAAACACCTGATCAAAACCTTCATCTGAAATCTCAAAACTGACTGCTGGTACATCACAGACAACTGGGTCAACATTAGCATTGGAATTCTTTCCTTTGACTTCACTTCCCGCTAAGTCATTTCCCAATAAGAGATCCACACCAGAAACCGGAAGTTTTTCTCTAACTCCAACAATAACTGTCCCTGATACAAGTTCAGACTTAAGTTCAATAGTGTGAAGAGGAACCGTGACAACACCACATTCTATACCCTGCATGAGTATACTTGTTCCTGTGTAAGTTCTTTTTCTGACAAAGGAATTATGCCTTCCAATATAAGTGTCTGCAGAGCTCCGGTATCTCTAAGAATAGTGACAGGTTTGGGATCAGTGTTGTCTAATGAAACCTCACCCTTAGATATAAAAGGATCATAGGTTGAAAGACACCTATCTAATTCCACATCACACTTGGGCTCCACTGGAACATTAATTGCAAGTGAACCCTGCGTTGGCTTATCAAACACTGTGGCACAACCATGACCCTGGGGACTCTTAGACAAAGTGTGAGTGTTCCTACCACTACTTGTATAGTCCTTACCCGTGGAAGTACTGGACCTGTTTTGTTGGAACCCTGAACTATTATTTGAATTTCCACTGCCATGATAACCTTGCTTATCATTATGATCTTGATAATAGTTCTTAGGCTGACCATGACCTTGTCCATCATTACCATCAGCACAGTAGTTTGACTGACCCTTGGATGATTGACCATAGGATGATGGACCACTACCACGCCACTGATAGTTTGCTATTGAACTATATCGACCTGACGTATTGTTAGTACTGTCACGGCCCTGAACTCCGCTGAAACTACCTCTAGATTGAGCATTTCGTGAAAACAAACTTTTATGAGTAAGCGTATAGTCATCTGCCAGTCTAGCTGCCTCGGCCAAAGAATTCACTCTTTGTTCATCCAAGTACACTTTAACTTCAGTAGGACTACACCTTTTAAACTCCTCAACCAAGATTAACTGTTTCAGTTTGTCATAATCATGTACAACCTCCTTAGATGTACACCATCTGTCAAATGCTGTCTCTTTGAACCTAGCAAACTCCACATATGTTTGATTGTCATATTTTCTGTAATTCCTGAACCTTTGTCTGTAAGCCTCGGGTACCAACTCATAAGCTTTCAAAATGCGTTCCTTAACCAGGTCATAATTTGCGCTATCCGCCAAAGATAAAGCTGCATACACCTCATGAGCCCTACCAACTAGCACACTTTGTAATAAAGTAGTCCAACACTCTCTCGGCCATTTCAAGTTAGTTGCAGTTTTCTCAAAATGGTCAAAATATGTATCCACTTCATTTTCCCGAAAACAAGGCACAAACCTTATGAATTTGGACAGATCTACCTCAGGCTGCTGCGATCTGTCTGTTTAACTCATATCTCCTCTCAAGTTCTAACTAATTCAACTCAAACTGTCTCCGTCTTTCGTTCTCTTCTCGCTCATACTCTCTCCTTTCTCGTTCTCCCTCCTGTTCTAACCTTAGCTTTTCCAACTCAAACTGTCTCTCTCGTTCTCTCTCAATGTCTAATTGAGTTCTATCACATTTCTCCTCAACTTGTATGTCTGAAATGCTATCCAAGGTTACTAAGTTCTTTTCAGTTAAATGAGTCAATACAATATTCTGAATGAAACCTTTCTTAGCTGAACTGTCTACTTCAATACTGTAATAGTCAGCAATCTGACACAGTTCTACTTTTGACAAATTTAGAATATTTGTCCTGGTCATGGACTTCACAAACTCTCCAACTTCAAAGGACATAATGCAACAGAACTTTTACACATGCGTGTAACGATGATGACTAGTACTATGCGAAACAGGATTGTTGTGCTTTCCAAAGGTTTTATAGCAATAAGCAAAGTTTAATTTTCATAAGATACAAATAACACAAATGCAAATATGCCTCCCTCTTGATGTTTAACCCCTTATGAAAAAAAAAGCTCCCGGACGAGCCCCCATTTTATTACGAGTGAAGGTATGATAAAGGGGTATATGACACCAATTCACCCGTAACAATGAAAATGGATCACACAACAATCTGACTAATTGAGGAAGATTTATTTATACTATCCTAACAGACGGCTGATACAGGTTACCAATTTACAAATGTGGAAAGTGAAGAGGGAATTGTCTTAGATATATTATGGGCAAAGCAATATGGCATAGTCACCTCATTTTTAAATCCTTCCTGTACACCATGATTTCCTAGTTTCCATATTTGACACAGTCCCGACGTGGGTGCAAGTTTGTGAATTCACATTATAGGTACAACCACAACTGGCAAAAATCCCGTCCTCAAGAAACATCCCAACTAGATCAGAATCACCGAGCTTCTCCCTATAAGCTGGCTGGCCACATTCAATTAACTGACCAAAGCTGAATTCATCAAACCCCAAGCTGTACCACTAGTTACATAACAATTTCTCGCTCAAGCGAAGGCCCCTCACCCCAAGCTAAAACTAATTACACCAAGTATACTCATCACTATCTAAAACTGTACATTATATTTGCAAAATATGTTTCATCACCCATAACAAGTACATCACACAGATCTCAGCAATGAAATAATAACATTTTAACCATCTTACCATCTCTTGTTCTTTTATAGTGCCCTGAAGAAAGAATGTGATGTTTCTTTTTTGACTCAGTTTATAACTGTTACATCTTCCGATAATAAATTTTATTAATCTTATAACTACAATATACATTGTTTCTACATACAACACGTAGATAATATTATAATAGTATATAGTCATCTGTTGAATAGTTATAGAAACAAGAAAACAATCTGTGGAGTGTGCGCTAAAAACAAAGCTGCAATCGTTTACGCCTAGGCTGACTATTTACAGATCACTTTTCCGGGATGATTTTAATATTTCTTCTAGAAGCAAAAACTAGTTTACTATTGAAAGGCAACTGGTGTTTTTGGTATGTTTCTTTGATATCGTTTAGTAGCAATGAAAAATAGACAAAATGCATTATTTACTTTGGGTTTGTTAGTGAACTCATTATTACTTGGAAAGAGATTCCAGTTGTACACGGAACGGTAACACTAAAACGTTTGCCAAGAACATACAATAAAGATGTTGAAGGAACGCCATCATCCCTAACGGTGTATATGATATTTATTAAAGAAATATCCCTTAATCTTTAAAACGAAGTGTTTCAATCAAAACCCATTGTATTTCCTTCTTTTTAGATTTATTTCCATATACCCCCCGATTTCTGTTACAGGTCCGTTACATGTCGAATTAAACAACAATTTAATCCAGAAATATGTATGCAAAAGACTTCACTATTTTACCTCCAAAAGAACAGTGATTGATTTAAAATAAACACTTGTATTATCATGCATAGTCCTGAGCGTTTTCTAGAATGTTCTACACTATGTCGGATCAATCATGTATGTTGTGGAACCCAGAGACTACTCTTCTCCTCTTTGGCAGTTGGTTAGGCCACAAGTAGACCTAACATTAACCGCATTAAAAAATCAGAAACTAATGAATTACAATATTAACAAGAATTTAATCAATTAAGGAATAAATATAGTAATTACAAATCTATATTTACAGATGGGTCCAAGGATAGCTGCGGGGTTGCTTGTGCCACTGTCGTTGGATCCAGAACAATGTCTTCTCGATTTCAGGATAACAGCTCTATTCTCACAGAAGCTAACGCCATATTAACAGCCTTAAAATTTATTAATGGACATCCTAAATGTAAACGAAACATAATCTTTTCAGACTCTCTTTCGTGCATTCGGGCTATTAAAAATCTTTCTTGCAAACATACACCTTTAATAGACATTATTGAATAATAAAATGACCTTGCCACTGGCCAATACGACATCGTCTTTTGTTAGTTACCCAGCCACGTTGGACGTTCTGGGCATACAATGTCCGATATTGCTGCTAAGGCAGCACTCAACAAATCTGTGACACCACTTCTGATCCCATACTCTGATTACAAAGCTAGCATTAGATCTTACATCCGTGATCTGATGCAGAAGAGGTGGGACACCCAAGTGGGTATAAATAGATTACATGAAATAAAAGCCTAAATTGGTTACACCTACTTGGGTTGTCAGTCCAGATTTGAAGAGGTCATCATGCGACGATGTCGCATTGGCCACAGCAGGTATACCCATGTGTATTTGTTAAAAGGTGAGGATCTTCCATTCTGTATACCTTTTGATGAAAGAATCACGGTCAAGCATGTCTTGCTTGACCGTATTGATTTTTCCATCACAGGGAAAAAATATTTCGATGTAAAAACAATGAAGGATCTTTTTCATCATGTTGCTCCTCATTTAATCCTTGGATTTTTTATAAGAAATTGAATTAATCGATATTTTTTTATGTTGTGTAGAAAGTTGGTTTTTAATATTAGTAGAGTTTAATTTGCAACTTAGATGGTCAGAGGCTGTATCCTCGAAGGTGGTTATCCTGAGAAGATACGAAGTCCCAAAACATCAAAATCAATTTCGACCTGCATAATTTTAATCGTTGAATAATTATTGTTTTACATAATGGCTACATTTCACTGCAATCACCAGTGGCTGAAGGGATGGTGTAAATCCTGCTAGGGTCCATGCAGGTAGCAAAGGTACTGTAAGTCCCCGTGGTCCCTGGTATGGTGATCAGCCTTCAGTTGCTGGTGATCTATAGCCCGGTTTTATAATGTATTGTTGTCTATAGTGATATATATTTATGATAGTGTACTAGCATTAACTTAAGAGCTGTGATATTCTAGTAGTTTTACTGTCTTTCGATGACAGGTTTTATGTTCTCAATTTATTGTTTTGTATATTGATATAAATTAAACTGTTCTCGTCACGATATGGCTGAGATATTGCCGATGTGTTGGTAAATCTTAACTGACTCACTTACCAGAGAATACTCGACACCTAAAGCGACTGAATATAGCAACGTCTGTACAATGCATAAATTCTATTGAATCGAACAGAAACAACGTAAAACAATTGTGAAAACTGATCCACAGTAAAATACCCTGCCACACAGTAATCCGCCTATGACAACATAATGCAGATTTGGCAATATGTTTTGTTGTTAACATATTTTATTGACATACATAGTCAGTGGGATTTGGCAAATGTTGTCCGACATAGGCGGCCCTCTTCCTAGTTCATATGTATGGAGTCCTAGAAGGGACACTGTCGCGTTGTTGCACTTTTTGCTACTTTTTGTTTGCTTTTCTTATGAATGCAATGTCCCTTCTAGGATTCCACATACATGCGCATGCTTTGGTTTATAACTGTGATTTGAAAGTGATGTACAAGAATTATTGAGATTGAACAACGCTTGGAAGAAGAACATAAACATGATGGTCTTATATACGATGCATAAATGATCATATTATTGTACACATAAATACACATGTATACCTGCATATACAATATCACTTACAAACATTAACCTTCTTTTTAATGTCCACACGCGACCAGTGATATGCCAATTTTAATATTGCTAACACTTCAGGTGAGTGAGTTTAGTTTTACGCCGCTTTTAGCAATGTTCCAGCAATAGGCATTTTACACACTGTACACATGTGGGGACACAAACCCATTTCTTCGGTGTGACGAGGGAACGCCTTAACCACAAGGCTACCCCATAGCCCCTTTAACCACAAGGCTACCTTACAGCCCCAGATGAGTTAAACAAACTTCTGATTAGTTAATAACCAGTGGATATGAAATCGAATTCAAGAGATTAACATGAAGTATATAGTCCATATTACCGTGTTATAACAAGCAGGATGCACGACCTTCACCTTGATCTACTAGTGTACGTAAGTCTCAAAACATTCAAAGTCAATTTAAATCTTACATATGTTATATTAGAGATTACACTTTCTTTGTAAAGTACAGATTCTAGTACTTTTGTTGGGTTGAGTCCCATCCGGGATTCGAACCCACACCCTTAGAGTCAGGCACCTAATCGCCAGCACACAAAGTCAGACGCCTAGACCGCTCAGCCACCGCGGCTTCAACAAAAATGGCAGTCGGACAACTGGTAGTCTAGACTGCGGACTTTGTGTACCCCTCTGATAAGTGTTAATTGGCACGGCTCCCACGGCCGAAAGCTATGAAATACACAATGCCATTTAGAAAGTGGTCAAATGTAACATATGTTATATTTGGGATTACACTTTCTTTGTAAAGTACAGATTCTAGTACTTTTAAATCTATCCAACCTTTTTAATCGTAGAATATGTGTTTTGTTAATGTATGGCTAAATGGGTCTAAACTGCTAACGGCTGAAGGGATGGTGTAAATCCGGCTAGGGTCCATGCAGGAAGCAAATGTACTGTAAGTCCCCATGGCCCCTACACTAGTGTGGTGAATTCCCTTCAGTTGTTGGTAATCTATAGCCTGTTTTACATTGTCATGTCATCATTAGTTTTAACTGGATTTCTGTGATATACTAATAGTTCAACAGGTTTTAATTTCTAATTTTATTGATATATGTTATAATCATTAATTATTCTCGTCACGATATGGCCTAAATATTGCCGATGTGACGATAAATATTAACTCACTCACTCACTATTGCATGTAGAGTAAGCTGCGTTGTCAGTTAATTACAATGGAAAACTCCAGTGAGAATGAAAGCCTGTGTGTATCTTTTAAGTTAAACCCAAAACATAATAACAAAACTTCTTATATTTTTATATACCGGTTCTGATAAAAAAAACACATTGCAATACGTAGCGTTTGAAAAGCGTATTGCGATATACCGAAGGGTAGTAAATAGGTAACACGGGCATGTTTTTTTCAGGTAGTGTGGGGTGATACAGATGGTAACTGGCTAATAACCATTTATTTAGCTAATAATATGCCAGCAATACGTTTACTAATCTGGTATTGTTTTGGTTTGTTTTATTTCAAATGGAACGTGGCCACAGTGAAACTTAATATCACGAAAATGAGTTTCTCAAACCTCTTAAAAGACACAATATAGTTTGGGATGCTCTTGAAAATAAGATTTTATTAATCTAGAGTGAGTGAGTGAGTTTAGTTTTACGCTGCTTTAGCAATATTCCAGCAAATTAGCGGTGGGGACACCAGAATGGTCTTCATACATTGTACCCGTGTGTGGAATCGAACCCGCATATACAGCGTGACGAGCGGACGCTTTATCCATGAGGCTAGTCAACCGCCCCTTTAAGCTAGAATGTTTCTCGTCACTATATGACCGAAACATTGCCGATGTGACGTAATATTTTAAGTCACTCACTCACTCACCTTAAGCTAGAGTGAATGAGTGAATTTAGTTTTATGCCGCTCTTAGCAATATTCATCACTATGTATAATGTTGTGTATTGTGCACATGCCCAGCAACTCTTATGTTATGACGAGTCTGCATTGTGTATTGGGGACAGTCAAGAAAGAAGTATTTGTTGTTTTCACATGGATGTCAACAGCAGGACACCTTATCATATAATTGAGCTCTTGGACACTCCAAGACACTGAAACTTCTTCCAGCAGACTTCAGTCCCTTTGAAAACTTATGATCTCGATGGCCACACCATGACGCCATTACCATTTTGCAGGTGCAATCGTGCCCATGGTAGACGTGCATTTACCTATGCTAGAATCGACCCAACATAAGGACGTCGGGAACAGAGATTGATAGTTTCCTTCTTTCAGTATAGTTTACTTTTGTTTCCTGAATACAATATTATTTCTACCACATTAGAACACATGCTGTCATGTATGGCCCGGTCAATACCAAATATCAATCACAAGCTAAAACAGATAAGTCAGATTTACTAACGCCAGATGCTTTTATCGACCAATACATAAGTCAGGTGTCATTCAAACAAGAAGCACTCGCCAAGTCATAATCAACTGCGTCTGCAATACAAGTATTTCTACATGAAAACTACATGATTTGTGAGATTGCAGCTTATCGACAATTTGGCTAATACATTTTGAAAAATAATTTAATTATTTCAGATTGAAATTATTAAATATGAGTTTACGTGAAAGTATAAATATACTGTTGGTAAATACAATAATCAGTAGTCGGTGTAGCGAACTAACTGATATATATGAACTATGTTCCGGTAAGGAATCATGACGGCCATGAGCTGGGTACATTCTGTCTTCCTTTAAACGAAGAAAACATCATGTACCTGTTATAAAATAAATTTGTAGTGTATTTTGAAACTTACTTATGTTCTCACCATAATGGTGTGAGTGAGTGAATTTATTTTTACGCCGCGTTTATAGATATTTTAGCAATATCACGGCAGAAATATGCTTCACACACTGTACCCGTGTGGGGAATGGAACCCGGGTCCTCGGCATCACGACCGAACACTTTAACCACCAGGCTACCCCACCGCCCCACATCGTTATGGAAGGCATTGCATGTTTATCAAGTTTGCCGAATGACGTTTGTGAAAACAATTGAAATACTGCAAATAATAATAATAGCAAAATGTACACTATAAAATGTAATAATAATCTTTTTCAGCTCTCAAAAGCCCGAAAATTCTTCAAGGGTTATTTCATTGCTACTTAAATGTTTGTTCTTTAATATTAATATGCACTTTTGTTCATAAACTATAGCATATCCCCCCCCCCCGCTACTTTGCCCTGCGCTGTCCTTTTCTGTAATGTCCTCTCCTCTGTCCCCGTCCCGTCCCGTCCCGTCCTGTCCCTGTACTGTACTGTCCTGTATCCGCTACCCTGCCATTCTGTTTTGTAAAGTCTTGTTGTAATGTCTTGTTCTGTCCTGTCGTTGGTCTTGCGCCGTCCCGTCCCTGCCCTGCCCTGTCCTAATGCCTTGCTCTGTCCTGATGTTGGTCCCCTACCTGCCCTGCCCTGCCCTGCCCTGCTCGCCCCTCTCCAAGGTCCTTTCCAATGTCCTACCCTGTCCTCCCTCCTGTCCTGTTTTCTGCACCTATTTTTTTTACCCCAATGGTTCATGTTTACTGGGAACATGTTTATGACGTATCATGTTTAATAAATAAGCGAGTGAGTGAGTTAAGTTTTACGCCGCACTGAGCAATATTCATCCAATATGGCGGCGGTCTGTAGACAATCGAGTCTGGACCAGGCAATCCAGTGATCAACGATGTGCATCGATCTGCGCAATTGGGAACCGATGACATGTGTCAACCAAGTCAGCGAGCCTAACCACCCGATCCCGTTTGTCGCCTCTTACGACAAGCATGGGTTACTGAAGGCCAATATTCTAACCCGGATCTTCACGGGTCTTGAATAAATCAGAGCAACGAGGGGAATATAATATCAATACATTTCCACGCGGGCTATTTACGACTCGGTAATGTCACAAGTATCTGTTGGAGAATAATCACCAAATGCAGATAATATCTCGAAAGACAGATCGTATGAAAGTAGCCACGTGCGATATATGTCACATTTATGGAACTCAGTTTGAATTGATATTATGTACGTATACTGTACCGTGAGCCACTATCGAGGGACTAAAACAAGTGTGGGTGGTTTGTGCTGCCAGGAGAAGAGGAATGCCTACCCTTCTCATGCACATCAAAGATTTTTAGTAATCAAATCAAATCATTTTGACCGCTATTAAGAAGATAAAACTGCTCTGTTTTCAATTTTGCAGTCCTTTGTCGTTTTCAAATTTGAAAGCAGGGTAGCTTTATCTTCATTCTAGCACGACTGATTAGCGTTTTAAAACCGAACTGTTTTGCGAGCAAGAACACAAGGCGTGAAGAAGCCTTTTTCCTGGAAATCGCTTGGAAACATCCCGTTGAGGGACAGGTTGTGTAATGATTAAAATTTCAGGAACCAGTATGCTTGTATTTGTAACAAGTAGAATACATAAATATAAAAAAAATACTGTGAGCAAGTCCAATTATTTTGATTTTTTCTCAAGCTAATTATAGATGTCCCCTCCTGTATGACAATCGACTCGCCTCAATTCATGCCTTTAACTTTATTCACGGAAATAATTGTTGATAACCACCCTACTATTCACAATTTGGAAAAGACCTGACATGCTACGTTTCATGTGGGATACATGGACAGTGGAAGGACTTGGCATTACGAGCGTGACGGAAGCGGTCAGGTAAGGACATGTACATGTGGGCCGACGTGTGTTGTCGACGTCATGCCCACTAGATCTAGACCCGCTTTGAATACTGCCGCTTTTGCCCTGCTGACGGGTTTTCCAGCTTCGTAGTTTGTTCACTGGAATTATGGTCAAGAATGTTTTCTTCAAATCATTCATTGTTTACTTCAAAAACATCAAAGATGCTGCCGAGGTAGAAATCGCCGATGTCCGACATGTTTGTTTACAAACTAAAGGGTCAACGAGTTCATTGTATTCATACGCAGTGAATCGGTCACTCTAATTAGCGGTCTTCTTCTTCGGTTACTAGTATGTGCTTTGGAGGTCGCCTTCGCCTGTTGGCATTTCGGCAGACCTATCCCGCCTGGGGATCCGTGGGGTAATTAGCGGTCTCAAACTGCCTTTTAATTACGGTTTTTATGAGCTTTTTATGGTGTATCTGCGTGAGTGTTATTTGGCGATACTTCAGACAAAGATTGTTATCATCTGAATGTTACGCTAATCCAGTCAAGATTGAGATCGTTTAACTTTCAAACTTCAGGTATGCTACACATGGCCGTTCAAAGATCACAATGGCGTTGATGGGTATCGTCTTGGTAGTGACGACCAGACAGCCTCCGTGGTGTAGTGATTAGAGCGTCCGCCCGGAGAGCGGAAGGTCGCGGGTTCGATCCCCGACCGCGTCATACCAAAAGACGTTAAAATATGGTATTTGTTGGTCCCTGCCTGGCGCTCAGCATTAATGCGTACATCAAGGACGGGTCGGCTCGGAGTCAGTATAATGGGTGGAGTCTACTAATGCCTACAGTGAATAATGCCTACAGTGTTAAATAAACAACTTTACGCACCAGTGCTGCTGATTGCACCTGCCTTCAACCTTTCAATAAAGTGGCATGGTCCTATTTCAAAGTGCACTAATGCCTACAGTATATAGAAAACAGTAACTTTCTATGTTGAGAGACATTTTATTTGGTCATTCATAAACATATGTACATTCATATACATATCTTTCACATTGTTGTCATATTTTTCTTAATTTTCTTAAACTTTATTCATATCTTTCACATAGTAGTTTGTTTTGAGATAAATAAATTTACATAAATAAACATAATCATTTATTTGGATTAAAATGTAATTAAAACTTAATTTGATTCATGATTATATATACATATATACATCTTTCACACAGTCAACTACCACACTCATTAATAAAGTCATTGTGGTAACCAAAAGTAATTTACATGTATACACACAGTTTCACACATTCATCAACATAGTCATTTGGTTTCAAGCTAGCTTGATCAAATATCCTGCAGCAGTCAGGAATTCCAGGGTGTCTTGATACCAGATGTCAGCTGGGCCTTCAGACGAGTGAGTCTCTGGTCAATTTCTGTGTACGTCCTCTTGCGGGTGGGGACGGGCGCCATGAGCCATCTGCACCAGCTTATTTCTCTCCGCTTTCTCCAGCTTCTGCAGAACCTTCACAAGAGCGAAAATGTTCGGGTGGGCTCTCTGGACGGTCTTGTTGAGATGCGAATGCCAACCCTCGAGATGATTGTTCGTCCTTGGGCCGCTGGTGTCGTGGTGATTCCATAGTCCGGCTCGGAACCGTGCATGGTCGTCTACCCAGGTGCTGGTGATGTAGTCCTGGAACTCATCCTTCTGTCCAATGGCAGGGGCGTCGTCCATGACCTCTATCCAGGCATTTTGTACCATGGCCACTGGGAGGAGGGGGAGTGCTGCTGCTCGTCGGACCCATCTGTGGACCTCAGGATCCTGCTGGTAGGCTTCGCTGAAGCCGAGGTTCTGTACTTTCCTCCAGAGAGCCTGGCTGTAGTGGAAATAGCATCCACGGACGTCGCAGTTGGGGAAGACGGTCTCAACAGCGTTGATGGCAGCGATTTCGAAATCCGTCTGGATGACATCAGGCTGAAGGGGCGATCCCGTTGTCTGCTGGATCTTGTCGTTCAGGAGACGTAGCAGGCGTTCATAGGTGCGGCGTTGACGATTCGGCAGTAGACAGAAGACCAACTGGGTCATCTTCCCTCCGACTAGGCCATGGATGACGTACAGCTGATCCCAGAGAGGAGGACAGGAGTAGAAGGTGCCGTCCATGTAGAGGGTGTCCACTTCTTGCAGGAGGGTCAGGCGGTCACTTGTGGCGAAGCAGAGAATCTTGTTAAAATATGGTACTTGTTGGTTCCTGACTGGCGCTCGGCATTAATGGGTACAACAAGGACTGGTCGGCCCGGAGTCAGTATAATGTGTCTGAGTGGGGTATTCATGCTTCACTGCGGCATGGTATCTCAGTGGGCTAGCACTATAAAACCAGGTTCAGTCTGGGCTAGTACAAGCAGCCGCCCATACACATACACACGCATGCACATCGTCATATGAGAGAAATATTCTCAAGCACGACGTTTTCACCTCACCTCAGTGACGACCAAGCGCTACATCTAGACAGTCGTCATAATGACAGTTTGTGTCACTGAGAACATAGAAAATCAGGTTTCTGTGACGTGTATTATTTGAATGGTGACACAGAGCCAGACACAGTGACCTGCATTACGATTCTGGGTATGGTGACACATAGGATCAAAGTATAGTGACCTATATCCTTTGGTAGAGTGACACACAGGGTCAGGTTATAGTGCCTGATCACCCGATCCCGTTAGTCGCCTTTTGTTAGTCGCCGTTAGTCGCATGGGTTACTGAAGATCAATTCTATCCCGGATCTTCACGGGTTGAAAATTATGTAAACGATAATATCGTACATGAAGTATTGTGATGAAATAATGTTAAAATGTCCTCAGAAAATACACATAGTTAGGTCTTTATTAATGGACTCCTTCTAAAGTATAAGTTCAGGACAGCCTTTTGTTGGTAATACAAGCATCCATATGCAACAACTCATCACTCATTTCTGTCAGATTTGTTAGCCATTTTCGCTCAAAGTTACTTTTCCAATATTTATCGATAATCGATCGATATTCATCTGACGAGGATCGATCTCTATGATGTATATCGATAGCCAGCCCTAATGGAAATACACAATCATTACACCATCAGAAAAGCCAATAAAGATTAGATCAGTAATGGAGGGTATCACGACTTCACACCCTCAGCAAAACATATCTGTTTGAGGACACCAGTGAAGAGCTGTGCATGAAGGTCACAACGTTGTGTGGTGACCTTTTAATTAATGTTTGTATGGTTTACAATGAGTTCCTGCGCTACTATCATTGTATTGATAATTGTTCATTGCGTAACTATACATGCAGTTGGGTATAGGCTTACTTTAAAAGTTTAACCATTATTGTCTTGTGACAACGCACGACACAGTGAATCAAGAACAGCCACGCCTGCTCTACTGTGAGTTGTCCAGTAGCTACTATGACGTAGCCAGGACCAGTCACCGGTTAACTGTCTACACAAACTGCAGCTTCATTGACAGAAGGAGCCACATAAGACGGACACCAGTCATAAGCGCCATGATATGAAGTATACGTGTATATGAAGATCTTTGACTGGCGTTTGTGCAGAGTGAGGTCGGCGCCGGTGTAGCGTCTACAAAAGAATATGCAAATCCTCAGATGATGTTAATCTGCCAGCAGCAATCCATGAAACAAATTTACATATAGATAATGCTATATTTATGCTTTATCTCAAAGCAAATTCTTTTAAAAGGTATGAACACGCTGTTCGTATGTCTGGGTGATCTTTAAGAATGGTAATAAATAGGAGTAAATAGTCTTATGTTAAGGTATAAAATTTGACTTACATAAAACCATTAAGTCATATTGATATTACACCTGATAACCCAGGTTAGAATGACCGTAGTCAACCAAGTTAGCGAGACTGACAAACAAACACACTATATTAACGATAGAGATACAGTTTAAGATAAACGTTGTAATAATAATATCACGCTCTGTTGTGAAAAACAGTGAGTCAGTGAGTTTAGATTTACGCCGCACTCAGCAACATTCTAGCTATATGGCGGCGGTCTGTAAATAATCGAGCCTGGACCAGACAATCCAGTGATCTAAAGCATGAGCATCGATCTTCACAGTTGGGAACCGATGACATGTGTCAACCAAGTCAGCGAGCCTGACCACCTGATCCCGTTAGTCGCCTCTTAAGACAAGCATGGGTTACTGAAGATCAATATTCTAACTCGGATCTTCACGGCATTGTGAAAGACAAGTTACCACTTGTGTAAGCATGCAAACGTCGCTGACAGAAGCATATAGCCAGCTGAATGGGAGTAACACCGACAACATCATGTCGAACTACACGTACCGTTAAGGGGGCGGTGGTTAAAGCGTCCGCTCGTCACGCTGAAGATCCGGGTTCGACTCCACACATGGTTACAATGCGTGAAGCCCTTTTCTGGTGACCCCTGCCGCGATATTGCTGGAATATTGCTAAAACTGGAGTAAAACCAAACTCACTCACGTACCGTTAAGTATACAACTTCGAATGTAAGTGTGTCGGGCAACACAGTCACGTGGAACTACACGTACCTTTGTCTTGACAGCTGTTTTCTGGAACCAGAGGTAATATATTGTTGATGAAGTTACACTGTTGATGATGTAGGCGTTGTCTGGTTGCGAGGTCACCGACATCTAAGGTCATGTACTGAGCCTTAGGTTGTTTAAACACTCCCCACGTGCTTCTCGATGAAACGGGCGTATTGGGGTCTCTGAAGTGGTTCAGAATGGGAAACGTTTGAAATAACAAAATAACCAAATGCAACATGATGCTGGAAGCTAGGTTATAAACGTTAAGTTAAATTCTGTTAGATATCGATACTTTAATTTAGGGATTTTGGGTTAATGTCTAATGTTTACGTAGTTGTAAAGTAGAGTTTGTGAGAGAATATCTGAAGATTAGGGCTGTGTATTGGCAAATAAATCGTATTGCATATATTGCGACTTTTGTACCCGTATTCCGATACGGATTGTGATATACTGGGCGCTCCAGTGTTTGACATTGATTGTACATGCAGAGCCTTAAAAATAAATGTTAGATTTGATTTTGAGTGATTTCATTTTCTTTTATATTAGATTTATTGCATGTAAGTATGGTGATCTACCTTCACTTGTTGGCGATCTATAGCCTGTTTTTATATTGTATTGTCCAAATAGTGCTATCAGTTTCCACTTTCCGTTTTTACTTTCCACACTAGTTTTAGTTGTAATTGTGATATTCTAGTTGTTTTACTGTCCTTCGTCGACAGGTTTTTATAGTATACGTATATTCCATTTCAATATCACATATGTTCTCGTCACGATACGGCTGAAATATTGCCGATGTGACGTTAAATAATAACTCACTCACTCACTATTGCATGTAAAGTAAGCTGTTTTGTCAGTTAATTACAATGGAAAACTTCAGTGAGAATGAAAGCCTGTGTGTATCTTTTAAGTTGAACCCAAAACATAATCACAAAACTTCTTATATTTTTATATACCGGTTCTGATAAAAAAACAACATTGCAATACGTAGCCTAACAGTGAATACAGTGACTACGTTTTACTATCTCCGGGTCTGGGTATTAAGCATTGCGATTGACCTAAATCAGTCCCTACCATGGTGATCTACCTTAAGTTACTGGCGAGCTATAGCCCGATTTTAAATTGTGTTGTTTTGAAATGATTTAGCATTTGTCAATGAATTTGTCAATGGACTAGTTTTAATTAATTGGTCATATTTACTTGTTATAGTGTCCTTTGCTGACAAATTTTAATAAGTTTAAATATATTCATTATTAGTTCATAACTTTTTGGAGTCACGATATGGCTGAAATATTGCCTATGTGACGTCACTCACTCACTTTGTGGGTAATAACCCTCGGGACTTAAGTATTGTGGGTGAATGATGTCACCACCAGATATTTCTATGCTATTATAACGTTAATAGTAAATAAATCATTGTCGGAGAGTGTTAAACATTACCTCAAAATCTAAATCCGTCGTGTTATCCGAGCTTCGATCAACCCGAAGCTATTACTAAACTAAAGGGGTGGTGAGTTAGCCGAGTGGTTAAAGCTATGACCCGACATGCCGAAGACGCGGGTTCGATTCCTCACATTGGTACAATGTGTTAAGCCCATTTCTGGTGTCCTCCGCCGTGATATTACTGGAATATTGCTAAAAGCGGCGTAAAACCATACTCACTCACTACTAAACTAAAATAACGCATGGACCGAGCAGCCATTACAAACAACCGTGAGTGTGATCAAAGTTTGACAGAGCGGTGTTTGACCTTTGTTCGACAGTTTGACTGTAGTTCGACTCACCCTGTTTTGGCGAAGTTAGTCCAGTAGGTCATGATACTCCTGCTGAGGTCCACCTCACCCTGATCGAATCCCAGTGCCGCGTCAAGAGGGAGGCCGAAAACCATCTCGAGTTCATACGTATGTGTCGCTCCTATCCATACTGGATATTTGCTGTTGGACTGACGGTGGTTGTAACTGTACATATAGGTATCATTGTGTTCCGAATAGAACGAACAGAATTCGACAGCTCTACATATGAACTCCAGATCATCCCGGATGTTGTTTAGGATCTGTACATAGTTGATAGGGATCAGTGGATCATGCATATCTTCATAGAATAATCTCAAAGCTTCGACTTTAGATTCCGGTCCGGAGAATCTTATGTAGGGTTTCAGGACTTCTAAATACTTTTCCCTGGTCAAACCGTCCCGTGTGAAGTTGGTCATTAGAGGTAACATGAGAACAGTGGACTCATCCTTATTGCAACCCTGTAATATGTTCGTCCTCTTGAACTGACCCGTCATCATCAACGTCCGAGGGTCGTCTGGCAAGAAATACTTGTCTACAACAGGTGCATGAGCTCTTCCTCGGGTCAGGCCTTCCACGAAGGCGGGCGTGATCGCCCCAGACTCCACATTCTGCAGACATTTGAAGACATCAGCGTCCGTACTGTTATTACAGCCAACAAGGGCGGCAAACGATCTGACATATGACCGTGCCGTGTTGTGATCTTGATACACATGGCGACCTAGATTTTGAACGGGAGACCCACTCTCCAGTATACCGTATGTGAACAGGTCACGTGACAGAGGCGACAGAAGGTGGAGACCGACGGAGACTGCACCAGCACTTTCTCCAAATATAGTTACCCTGTCGACGTCACCACCAAAATTGGCAATGTTATCGCTGACCCATTTCAAGGCCATCCTCTGATCCATCAAACCCATGTTGCCAGGCATTGTATCAGGACCCAAGTATCCGAAACCCAAAGGTCCAAGCCTGTAGTTGATGGACACAAGGATCACGTCATTCTCAGCAGCGAGATACTGCCCGTTGTATAAACCCAGTCGATTAGACCCCATGCCCCATCCCCCGCCATATATGAACACCATGACTGCCAGTTTAGAAGCTTGTGTGATGTTCGAAGGCCTCCATAAATTCAAGTAAAGACAGTCCTCGCTGAGGTTGCCTGGAGTCTTACGGTAGTCCTCTGGGAAGCTGAAGATGTCCCTGGGTTGAAGGCAGGAAGGTTTCTCTGTAGTGGCGTTCAGGATCTCTGGATCCCAAGAATCAGGTGGGAGAGGATGTTTGAAGCGGAGGTTCCCTACTGGAGATTTAGCAAATGGTATGCCATGGAACACGTCCACATTTTTGCCAAGAACAGCCAGCGTTGTTCCTCTCAACTGGCCTTGTTTTGTGTCCACCTCTTGCCCATGAACGATATAGACACAGCACATAATCAACACAGCAGTCGCCGAAGATAGTTGTTGTCGCGGCATGTTGTTACGTGGGAAGATAGCGTTGGGTTACTGAAATCAGAATGAAGACTTCGTGGGACAGTGTATCCCCATAAAAGCTGATTTTTCTATAAAAAAAACATTTCTACATGTTTTCATGTACTAGTGATATTTATGACAGTAGTCTATGGCTATATCTTGTATATCATTTACAGAAGGGAATACTACCTGTACTCTCCTTCACTGACGATGAATGACACAGTTTATCAAGAATGCTAGTATCCCCACTCGCTCTTGACTCTACATATTGACCATGTATAAACACGAAAACCAACCTCTGCCTTACTTTGTTACCTTGTTAAGGTAAAACCTCTACCATAAGTTACCTTGGGGACAACGTGAAGGCGAGAGGCTGGGTTTGGAGTATGGAAAATGGACATTTTCATTTCTTGACCTACATTAAGATTGATAAAATTGTTTAAATCGTTTCTTATTCACACCATGTCAGTGTATCCCTCAAATTAAGTCTCAATTTAAGGTAACACTCAACATTTACATTCAAATAACAACTACCAAGCGACTGGAACGAAATTTTAGAATGTTTAAAGAAAACGTCAAGATATGTCCTCACCTGGAACGGGCAGGTATACCGCCTAAAATGGGGTGAACTTTAACTGCGGGAATGTCCTCTGTCATTTGGAGGCTGTGACCCTCGTCCGTACCCTAGGGAAATACCGCAACACCTGGGGACAAAGGAATGTTGGCGGTCGGGCAATCTAATCTCCATCCAGACTCATAATATCAAGACACATGTAATGTACTATGGCATTTTTTAGCCGGTTGGTTGGCTTGTTGTTTAACGCTGCACTAGCAATATTCCAGCTATACTGCAGCGTTCTGTAAATAATCGTGTCTGGACCAGACAATGCTGTTATCAACAGCATGGGCATCATATGTCATTCGAACCTGACCACCCGATCCCGTTTGTCGTCTTTCCACAAGCATGGGTTGCTGAAGACCAACTCTCAGCTTCATTGTATGAACGGTTGTGAGGTACCCTGAAAGCACTGTGTTGTAATTATGCACCTGCGTGGTATCTACATTCTACCCAATAGTTTCCTTGCATTTTTTCAGCAGTATATACGCCAATACTGATTTTCAATGAACGAACCTCGTGTTTTCTAATGGAAAACTCCCCCGATCGAGAAAAGTGCCTTTGCCTCCACTTACGTACAAGGGCACGACACCGTAGCAACAACCGAGTCACAAGACAAACCCTCCAACCAACAACAAACCAACCTACCAGCCAGCCAACCCATTAACTATCTTACCTACCAGTCAGCCAGCCACCAACCCACTAACCGACCGACCAGCCAACTAACCGACCGACCGACCGACCAACCATCCAAACTACTAACCAATCTACCAACCAAGTTACCCACCAACCAGGGAACCAATGAACCATCGATTCACACTCTGATGGGTCATATAACGTATGTGAATCTACACAAAGTATTACCAACAAAAACGGTTTTGCTTTTGCTTTGCGCGTGGCCTATCACGACTATGACCACTGATAATGCACTGGCTATATCCAACTAGATGTTATCTCCAACTTGTACCAGACAGCTGCTGCTTGACCCACAGTCTCCTGGCCGAGATAAGAACTCCTCGCGGTATGGATTACAGTGTAAGGTTTACATACATATTTACCTCTTTAATTTGCTTCCTTTGATCTCCGATGTGTATTATGTGACTCACCTATATTACATATGAGTATCATGTGTGGCCTATGTGTTGACTTGTATGTGTTTTTTGATTGGCATACGTCTTGTTTCATGGTCTTCAATGAAAGACAGTCCATGTGTCAGGAGTCGCAACCAAGCGTTGATAGGCAGACCGTCTGCTGTGTCCTGATCCTGTTGTGTGCATGACTTGTATAACAGGCAACTCGAACAGTATTTCAGTGATATCGGATCAGGTTAATGTATGAGTGAGTGAGTATGGTTTTAGCTATATTCCAGCAATATCGCAGTGGGGGACACCAGAAATGGGCTTCACACATTGTACCCATGTTGGGAATCGAACCTGGGTCTTCGGCGTGACGAACGGACGCTTTAACCACAAGACTACCCAACTGCCCCGTTAATGTAAGTTGAAAACTTTGCAACCCGTAAATCGAACATAGTCCCGAAACAAAAACGATGCATTAAGTTCATTAAACCTATGTCAAGTGAACACCAGAGCGGCAAAGAACCTTAAGTTTCCTTTTCGGGTGGTCAGGCTCGCTGACTCGGTTGACATATGTCATCGGTTCCCAATTATGCAGATCGATGCTCATGCTGTTGACCACTGGATTGTCCGGTGCAGACCCGATTATTTACAGAACCCCGCCATATAGCTGGAAAATTGCTGAGTGCGGTGTAAAACTAAACTCACTCACACACCTTTATTCATGGAGTTGTGAACTGGATGGACACAACCTGCTGATGCTGAGAAAGAAATGGCAACTGTTTCATTACATGTGTTGTGTTCAGGATGGAAGGGGCGAAGGATTTTACAGGCAGCATGGAGCGTTGTCGGCATAAACCAGGCATAGAACCCACGAACCCGACCATGAAAGGCAATTCTGCACGGCATCGTTAAACGTCGGGTTTCTGCCTAATGAGCCAATGTAAATGACGTTATGGATGTTAATAAGTGTACTATAATTGAAACAGACATCTGTCTGATATTTTCATGGTGCATAAATCAGATTTAGGGCCTTGTGAGGGTTAAACATATAAACATATATCGCTTATCACTACACAGTGAACAGACTTCTTGGGAGATACACAGGTGCGTGTGACTCATATCCACTGAATAAACAATGTGAACAAATGATACTGGCATGGTCATGGTTCCCAGCGTCCCCAAGCCAGAGAGAACAGATTGTATGTTGTAAAACACATGCTGATAATGCAACCTTGGTGTGGCGAAGTCACTGGTAATGCTACTTTAGTGTGGATTCAAGGATTCAATATTTCTGGTTCTTCTCTCCTCAGGTCAAGCTGGTTCTGATAGTGGTGGTGCTGCACCAGGCTTCCGCATTGGCGAGGCGAGATGGCAGTAAGTGCTACAGATGTATGTTGGGGGTTCAGTTGAGTTGAGTTGGGCTTTACGTCGCATCGGCATTATTTCAGCCATATAGCGACGAGATCAAGTATTCATTCATAAGCATTCCAAGTACAAAGTCCATGTTAAAAGACATATTATTTGATTACATTATTATCTAAAAACAGAAAAAGTCATACCAAATTTAGAATCGAGCAATTCGCCATTCACATTACATTGATGTAATTTAGGGTTTAGAGTTTTAACTGGAGTGGCAAAACAGAACCAGTATCTTTTAGCGAAATAACCCATGCGTAACGAATGTCGCTGTTTTAATTCATCAATGTTATATTAGGTCTTTCTGCTAAACTCACGTAACATTATTGTTCCCAGGTCTTCGGTGCTTGGAGTGTCATGGAGCCGATTCGCCTCTCGCCTGTAACAAGTGGGCGTTGTGTGGACAGGGAGAGGTAGCTTCCGTAATATCCGGAACCTGGTCCAAACTGTATATCTCTAAAATCTTTGAATCCTAAAATCATAATGGTGGTGGTGGAATTGGGTTTAACGTCGTGCTTGAGAATATTTCGCTCATATGACGACGTGCATGCGTGTGTATGTGTATGTGCGGCTGCTTGTACTAGCCCAGACTGAACCTGGTTTTATAGTGCTAGCCCACTGAGATACCATGCCGCAGTGAAACATGAATACCCCACTCAGACACATTATACTGACTCCGGGCCGACCAGTCCTTGTTGTACCCATTAATGCCGAGCGCCAGTCAGGAACCAACAAATACCATATTTTAACGTGTTTTGGTATGACCTGGTCGGGGATCGAACCCGCGACCTTCCGCTCTCCGGGCGGACGCTCTAACCACTATACCACGGAGGCGGTCCCTAAAATCATAATACTTCCTTGAAATTTCATTAATTTTAGTACGTATGTATCTTCAGTAACCCCTGCTTGTCGTAAGAGTAACGGGATCTGGTGGTCAGGCTCGCTGACTTGGTTGACACATGTCATCGGTTAGCAACTGCTAAGATCGATGCTCATGCTGTTGATTACTGGATTGTCTGGTCCAGACTCGATTATTTACAGACCGCCGCCATATAGCTGGAATATTGCTGAGTGCGGCGTAAAACTAAACTCACTCACTCACTGTTGGCTTGTGTTTTCTTATGGACAGCTCAATATATATGTGTGAGTCCTGCTTGTCCGGGATTGAACGGATAATGTGCAATGCTTTAATATGTTGTCAGGTGAACAATATTTCAATATTACCGTTGAATTGGCAAACAACTGCATATCAAACGCACCAAAACCTTTTTGTGAACATGTTGTCAGGTGAATACATTTTCAGCATTGCTGTGGAACGTTCTTGTTTGCAGCACCGTTGTATGTACGTGTACAAAGATCCACACTCTTTAACATCCCTCGTTAGCTTTCTATGACGGTTCAAACCATGAGTGACCCGTGAAGGTCCGGGCTAGAATATTGATCTTCAGCAACCCATGCTTGTCTTAAAAGGCAACTTACGGGATCGGGTGGTCAGGCTCCCTGACTTGGTTGACACATGTCATCGTATCCCAATACTGTACGCCAATGCTCATTCTGTTGATCACTGGATTGTCTGGTCCAAACTCGATTATTTACAGACCGACGTCATATAGCTGGAATATTGCTGAGTGCGGCGTAAAACAACAAACCAACCCAATCACACTATGGGTACTTCAACAAGCAGGCCAAGCATATAGGTTCGCAAGTCTATACTGCCTTCTGTCTGGCAGGGAGTCTCATGCACCAACATTTCCGTCCCTAGGTCTGCTTCACCCAGGAATTCACCGACAGCAACGGGAACCAGAAATTCCGGATGGGATGTGAGGAAAAGACGGTATGTGGCCATACGACCGTGAACTTTGGTTCATAAACTGTCGTGCAGATGAAAGCCCACAACCATGTTTAGTGAGGGCTGGTAATGGAACCAGCAAGTCATGGTCATTCGATGGTGATGTAGCGTATTTTGTCCATCACTGTTTATTCATATTTATATGGACAGTTTACATTACAGTAAATAAAACAAGATTTCACTAACCGCAGTGGTGGTGGGGTAGCCTAGTGGTTAAAGCGTTGGCTCGTCACGCCGAAGACCCGGGTTCGAATCCCCACAAGGTTACAATGTGTGAAGCCCATTTCTGGTGTTCCCCGCCGTGATGTTGCTGTAATATTGCTAAAAGCAGCGTAAAACCAAACTCAGTCAGTCAGTCACTAACAGCATGAGATTGAATGGTTGACAAAATATGTAACTAGAGAAGTGTTTGTCTATTTTGATCCGCGGCTGTGTCAGTTGCCTACAGCAGTGATATACAGTAATGTAGTTCATAGAGATATCACCGTTGTGTTCTGTCACAAAACTTGACCGTGTTTCGGGAATTGTTCAGATATGTAATGTTTTCATAACCTTTGTAATCTGTGGATCAAATCTAATGTTTAAGCGTAAATTTTCTTTTATCTGTACCTGCCAGTTTAGTTTGTCAAATCATAATATAAACATATTCCCTATCTGTGTGTTTTTGTTTGTACAACGATTGTCTTAGATTCCTGAGAGATTTATAAACTTTAATAAGTCGTTCCGAAATATATTAGAACAACCGTTTCTTTTTTAACATATGTCGTCTTTCAACAGAGATGTGATTTGTACTTGAATGCCGAAGCCGTTCTCGGTATCCTTGGCCGAAGGGAGATAAATGACCTTGACCTCGATGATGACCCTGCAGCCCCTCGACCTTGCTACCAGTGTTGTTCAGGGAGTGACTGCAACGACCGCCTGTGTCTAGATTCTCTAGGGACACAGCCTGGGGTGGGGAACTCAGGAACTGGTGCCCATAGTGAGTGTGATCCGTCAGGGACGATATGTTAGTCTAGTGGTTAAAGCGTTCGCTCGTCAGGCCGAACAACAGGTTTCTGTCCACACATGGTGTAATATGGGAAGTCCTTTTCTGGCTTATCCGCCGTGATATTTATAGAATATTATGAATTCTTAAGCGGTGTAAAGCCTCACTCACTTGCATCCTTCACACAACATTTATTGTCAATTGTGTCATTCTGAGATGACATATGACGTTACAGTTACGTAATTTGGTAGTTTCAGGCCAAGAAAGTTGTGTGGCAAAATGCTCTTTTACTACTTGCCAAAAAAATGAAAAATGTGGATTCGGACATTACATTTCCGGCTTCTGAAAATACATAAATACATTATCGGTATTGTTAAACTAACGTATGCGATTGGACGATTTGGGTACCATGAATCCACTTAGAAACAAACCAATGTGAATTGATAACGTCTATCACCGTATATTTGGCGGAAACATCTCAACCATGTCCAAACTTTAAAGTCTTACTTTCAGGCAAAACAGATCATCAACCAAACCGTTTGTCGTGTAACTTGACTTTCAATTTTCAATCACTGAGTGTCAAGTATTGTCCGACTGTGCAATGGCATATGGGTGGTGCTCTTTGGTGTGATTAATTATAAACTGAAGAGCTATGTAGCTTGGAGGCAATTGTGTTTTGTAAAAACGTTTGGTCTTGCAGTTACTTTTCATTACTTATTGTTAAGGTAATTGTTATTCATTATTTGGTTTAGACTGTGTTATCTAATCGTTTAATCTTGCAAATGAATTGGTGGAGGGACTCTATAGTATTCTTATTTTCAATATTGGTAGTTTGTATTGTTCCGTGTAACACAGTTAAGCAATACCTAATTCAGAAACCTGTTATTCTAAGGGGGCGGTGGGGTAGCCCAGTGGTTAAAGCGTTCGATCGTCACGCCGACGGCCCGGGTTCGATTCCCCACATGGAGACAACGTGTGAAGCCCATTTCTGGTGTCCCCCGCCGCGATATTGCTGGAATATTAATTTGCTAAAAGCGGCACAAAACACACCTCACTCACCCACTCACTATAATCCTATGAATTAAGAAAACAGAGCATTGTTCTGCATGATCTATTACCATTTTGCATCTTGCTTTTTAGCATGATTTTTGTTCTAGAAAATACAGGTGTTGCTTAATTAATGTCCATGTGCATATTGCCAGCGTGTCCCCCGACGTTCATCAGCGGCCCCCACAGCTGTTACTACATCGCCAGCTGGGCAGTCACGTGGGCAAAGGCCAGACAGGATTGCCAGAGGAGAGGGGCGGACCTTGTGTCGGTCAACTCACAGGAGGAACAAGCCTTCCTCGTCACACAACTCAAGCTTATCAACTGTGAGTGTACTGGTATCTGTGGGTGAGGTACTTGGACGCTGGTAACAATGCATTTCAGCTTCAAGTTGACTGAAATCAACACGACACAATTTAATTCGGACTCAGAAAAGTCCAGAAACTCTCCGCACTGTGGCCACTTTCTGACAAATAATTTGACAAAATTAAGCATGCAGTTTGATGAATATCTTTTCAAATTTAAACTCGCTGGTCGGCCCATGGGCGAGACTATTTAGTTTCTCACAGATTTCATGTTTTGGATGTTGTAAATGAATGAATATATGTTAATAAGTATCACGACACATAATTCCAGTAATTTTGACTTAATTCGGCTAATTTAGAGCGATATTAAAAAGTCTCGTCCATGGACTTATAACATTATCACTTTATCACATTATCTGGGCGTTTTACAATTTGCCGAAAGCCACAACACGTGCAGGTAGATTTGCTCTGAACTACGTCAGGGTCATCCAAGACACGAAGTGACAACACGGTGAAGTCATTCTCGGACAGTGCATTTTATAGTGATAAACAGTGTACACTTGTACAGAGTATTTTAACATGTCGTCGTAATCTGTATGCAGGTGCTCAAACATTATAAACATGTCACATTACCATACTACGTACAGTTCCGGTCATCTGTAAAGGTGCTATATACTTCAGCTGATGGAACATGTGTCTGCATCAAATGTAAGACACCCGTGAAGATCCGGGTTAGAATCGATCTTCAGTAACCCATGCTTGTCTCCCCCGTGAAGATCCGGGTTAGAATTGATCTTCAGTAACCCATGCTTGTCGTAAGAGGCGACTAACGGGATCGGGTGTTCAGACTCTCTGACTTGGTTGACACATGTTATAGTATCCCAGTTGCGTAGGTCGATGTTCATCCTGTTGATCACTGGGTTGTCTGGTCCCGACTCGATTATTTACTGCCGACATATAGCTGCATTATTGCTGAGTGCGGCGTTTAACAACATTTCCAGACACCCGAATGGACGCTATCAGATTAGATTCCTTCTCGACTAAAGCGTCAGGCATTAGATGGGATTTGCGTCGATTGATTTTCATGCTGGTGATCACTGGATTGTCTGGTCCAGACTCGATTATTTAAAGACCGCCGCCGTATAGCTGGGCTATTGCTGAGTGCGGCGTAAAACTAAACTCACTCACTCACTCACCAATTTGCGTAGATCGATTTTCATGCTGTTGATCACTGGCTTGTCTGGTCCAGACTCGATTATTTATAGGCCTACGCTCGCACTCACAGTCAGACCCGGTGAATAGTTTGTGTTGATCGTGGTTCATAGTGTCAGCTATTGATATTCTGATCCAGACTCGATTATTTACCAGTGGCCACCATACAGGGGAAAGTTGCTTTGTATGGCGTCAATCACATTTGACGACGTCGGTTTCAGCGACGACTTACCCTTCGTACGGCTACTGGACCGGGGGTTACTATGTGATGGCGCTAGCGGAGTGGCACTGGGTCGACCTGTCCACTACCGCCTCGTACACCACATGGGGGCCGGCTCAACCCACGTCCCCATCCTACCCCTACAACTACCGGATCGGCATGGTGAACCCTATCAAGTACCCGACCTTCTCCGGCTGGGCCTGGGAGAACTATAGCTACACAACTGCTCTCGGGTTTATTTGTGAACGTAGTTTTGTTTGAAGTGTTCAGATTGTGCTGAAGTTGTGTTAATAAAACAGGGAACTATCAATACGTTGATATTATTGAAACTGAGTGTATAAGGAGCATTATAATAGGATACTTATATAGCGCACATATCCACGCAACTAGTACATTCTCAAGGCTCTGGGGTGTTCCCTTGATCAACGGATGTCTTTTTTCTGACATTCTTGATTTTTAACCAACTCAACTCCCTGGGGAGTATTCAACTCATTCAACCTGTTAGAAGCAGCAAGGTATCACACAGCCTCATCCTCACAAGGTACCCATTTGCAGCTGGGTGAACTGGGACACATAGTCACATTATTTTGTCCAATGATACTGCACGTTACTATATCCGCAACTAGGGTTACGCACGTGTTCGTGTGGCCAACATCTGGTCACCTACTATAGGATGAGTGGGTTCTTTTAATTGCACGGGGTTGTGTACTGCACACTAGGGTTTGTGACAACACTGAAAGAACCTGCAAGTAATGTTAGCTCCAAGGTTTTAACAAGTAGGAATCGATCCAGGCACCTTTCGCTTACTCGTCCTTAGACAACTCGCCACCCTGTCCCCTTAAATGAGCACAACGCCACCATGTGAGGTGCAAGATGCTCAGATCTTCCTTGTGAATACACAATGTCATTAACTAAACTGAGTCAAAAAAGAAACTCCACAAAATGTAATTTGAAAAATAATGAATAATTTTTCTCTGATGATACATAAATGTATCCGAAATGGGATCCCTATCTTACGACTCTAGAAAAACGTTACCAAAACCCACTCAAACCCATCCATTCGTCGTGCAAATGACGTTAGTGCCAAATCAGGTTTTGCACGTGCAGTCGATCACGTGATCTTCGCATCGAAGTTTTCTTCATATGCACGTGTTTGCATTGGCCTCAAGAATTGAAAAAACACTTTTAAACCACAGTTCTAACGGTACTTGAAATGCCACGATTGTCAAATGTGCAACGTGAACGTGCCGCTGGCATGTTGCAAGCGGGAAGATCAGTTATTGACGTCGCAGGAGCAATGGGATGCAGCCGTCGTACTGTGTATGACTTGCAAGGTCGTCTACAACAAACTGGCACCACTTCTGATCGCCCAAGGTCGGGTCGTCCACGTGTGACCTCACGAGCAGAAGACCGTCAGACCGACAGATTTCTGCCGGCTACACGAACCAGGGTTGAGATGTTTAGAGGTCGACTGTCCTCACAGACCATTCGAAATCCGTTGCAGGCTGCCAATCTCCATTCTCGACGTCCATATCTAGGGCCAATATTGACGCCGTTTCATCAACGTCAACGTCTGCTGTGGGCCCAACGTCACCTCCGATGGACCCAGAGAGACTGGAATCGAGTCGTCTTTAGCGATGAATCCAGGTTTACCCTCAGATTCGCGGACGGCAGGCATAGAGTCTCGAGACGACGTCGTGAACGGTATGCACAATGTTGTGTAAAGGAAGTCGACAGATTCGGGGGCGGAAGTTGCATGGTGTGGGGTGCTTTCTGTGGGAACAACCGTTCCCGACTTCTGGTCATCCGTGGAAACCTCACAGCTGCTGCTTACCGCGACCAGGTGCTCTCCCCTGAACTCGTTCCTTTCATGTCGGCTCATGGCCCAGGTCTACAGTTTCAGCATGATAATGCTCGGCCGCATACCGCGATGTTGACACGAAATTTCCTTCCAAACGCTGGAATCAACGTCATGGACTGGCCATCGAGGTCCCCTGACCTTAATCCAATAGAGCACGTTTGGGATGCACTTGGGGGAAGGCATCGTGGTCTTAGGAACCAACCTCAGAATTTGCAGGAACTTGGCAATGGCGCAGAATCCCCAACCACGTGTTCACAAGCATCAGGCAGTCGATGAGGAGACGGTGTTTGGTAGTGGTGAATGCGCGGGGCGGCCATACACGATATTGAACTGAGAAATTTCGCATTTTTAATCTTGTGACTTGACATTCTGTATACCCATGTTTTGGAATGGCGGTGTAGCCTAATGGAACTGATTATGGCACTGTCAGTGTATCGAGTACATCACACAGATCTCAGCAATGAAATAATAACAATTTAACCATCTTACCATCTCTTGTTCTTTTATAGTGCCCTGAAGAAAGAATGTGAAGTTTCTTTTTTTACTCAGTATATAAAGGTTTGAGGAGAACATGCACTATATTACACGAAACATTGGGGTGCAACGAAATACATGTCTTTCCCCAGATGCCAAATTTAATACTTACGAATAATCTAAGGTAGAAAGCGCGCACACGCACGCACGCACCCTCGTGATGTTTGTCAATGTTTGAAAACGACATCAATTCAGTGTGACGTAAGAATGCAAATAGTGTACTTCATCCGTTGATAAAGTACTGTCGGCGCCTTTCATCTTTTAGCGAAGCATGTTAGAATGTAATTATTTTATATACAGCTTTATAACCAATTCCTTTGTTCACTTTTCAAGAATTGTTTTGTCAAGGAGGGATAACTCCTTCGTTTTAAGCGATGGTTCATAGATTTTCAAGGAAACTCATTGATTATCAGCTTATGACTTTAAGTTAATCACCCTACAACAATTTCCCATCTCCTGTTTAAAAAGACCTGCATGATGTTGAGACAAAACCGTGTGTCCTACCATTTGATCCAAGAAAACACTCATATTTTGAATTGATAATATTAATGAACTGAACTGAAAATAACGCAGATGGTTTACTCTCTAATTTTAAGAATACATTTATAAAGTTTTATTGACCAAGTATTAGATTAGAACACGTAACTGACACCATGGGATCCTGTGAAGTAGTCTGGTCTGCTTGTTGTTCACGACGGGAAGCGACTACGGTGTTCCATGGTCCAATGAAGCTGTTTCACCAGAAGCAAGAAGACAAAACAATACGTAGGATAGTGCATTTATTGTACACGTGTAAAGCATCGGCACACCAACATCTGCCGAAGCAGAACTACAGTAATATATGTAATTAACGCCCCTACCCTTAAAGCCAAGAAATTCTACAATTGCCTGTACCCCTCATAATGACACCTGGACAACATCTACGACTAATATATACCAACAGTTTGGCTTCTTGTTTGGTAGACCCCCGGGGCGATAATTACACAGAAGACGGTAGAACTAGACATGTGTTACTGAAAAGTCAGTCAAAATGAACGAGAGCAACAGTGTAAATAACGTAGAAGGAAATCCGTCATTGATTACAATAGCACTGCATGTGAGATGACACAAGACAATAGCTGAATCACAAGATGATCTGTACCATTGTCTAGGCAAACACTCCAAATGGACAAGAAGTGTTTTGGACGATCCCAAAACTAGAAATATTACAGAAACACATAGATATGGTGATGTAACAGACTAACTGTTAAAGATTCATCAATTTTAGGACTTAAAGACGTACAGTTGACACACGTACCTGCAATACTGAGTACACCTCCAAACTTGCAAATAATGATTTGTTCATGTGTGGCATGGTATATTGTATAGCCGAAACCCAGATATTATAAATCGGGTCGACGTCCAGTAAGATTAATCACTCTAAAATACGTTTATTTAAATAAAATCATGTTTTGTAAAAATAAATAAATATATTCCATCCAAAAACTGACCAGTACTAGTATTCCAGAATGGGTACAATTTGTATAGTGAGGATAATGCCGAGGCAAGGTTGGTGACAGAGGAGTTTTCATTATAGATCCTATTGTGGTTCACACATCTCACAATTTAAGCAGTGTAGAAACAAATAAGACTCGGAGCCTTCTCTTTGTTTAGTCAATCTGTAAACTTGGATCCAATTGATAGATAAATATCAAAGTTTACCAGTACTTGAAATCAGGAATAAATCTGCACTGTTATTAAAATATCATTATCAACTCGAACGAGGATATCATGTTTAAAAACTCTTCTTATTCCGCTTCTGGAACACCGACATTTTTGGAGTGATTATAGTTTTACGCCGCTTTCAGCAATGTTCAAGCGTTGGACCCCAGACATCTGCTTCGATAACTGAACATGAGGGGATTCGAACCTAGGTCTTCGGCGCAACGAGCGAACGTTTTAACCACGAGGCTACCACACCACCCCAGCGGCTTTGGAAGAAAATCTGTTAAGGTAGATAAGGTCAGGCGATGGTGCCAAGACTGACCCAGGCATAGTGTCCAGTCATCCACGAGGCGTGACGAGCGTGTTTCGTCTCAAAGACAGTCAAACATTTGACAAAGCATATAGCTAACAGCAGAACAGGATGGTCTAATAATAGGGAGAAACTTCATCAAAGTACATATTTAACATTTATATAAAACCATCACAACAGAAGAAGTGTGCCAATATACACAAAGTCAGGTGATCTACGAATGTTGCTATAAGTATGACTACATTCAACAATCAGTATACAAAATAGTGCCCATCTAAACACTCGTCCACAAGACTATCAGAACCTGTGATCGGAATATCAAATGTTACTATATAACGCACACATTCGTTTCAGTTATGCCTTTTAAACAAAAAGCATAACATTATAAGGCCTTATTTAGCTTTCTTTTGAAATACATTTAAAAAGAACGTATCCTGCACAAGACATTCGTTTTAGTCTTTTATACAAACTACCAAGTTTAGATTCCTCTCATGTTCCTATAAATAAGGTATCTGTAACTCATAATGTATAACACATTCGTTTTGACCTTCTTAAGAAAAACTCACATATTAAAAAATCTAGTTGAAATATTAACCATTCTGCACAGCACATTCGCTTTAGTTAAGTCTTCTAAACGAAATCTTCTTTTTTTCTTCTTTTTCAAACTTACATTTTTCTATGAATTATATTTCAATGCACCTCGCCCCGAATAACACATTTTGGATTAGCCTCTTGAAACAAAACTACACTGTTTAAGAGTAACTGTTGTTTCCCATGACCTATAGACTAAGTTCAGTATAACCCCCTTTATACCACACTCATTTTGGTGAAGCCTTCGTCACAAAACTACAACCGTTAGAACTTCATTGGTGTTCAGTATAACTTGTTCAGTATAAATTAAACCAATTTAACCTTCTGATAAATACTATGACACATTGAACTATGATTCTGCTATTATGGAAATTAGTTCATCGAAACTGAGCCTTCGTAACAAAATCGTTTCAAACCTTTTAGTACTCTTGTATTCCATTAGTTGAGTGTAACCCATATTTTCTAACAAAGGCTGTCTTAACAAAACTAACATGAATTTCCTTCATGTTAGGGTGTGTGTGAATTCTTCTTGTTGTTTTTGTGTTGTTGTTGTTGTTGTTGTTGTTGTGTGTGTGTGTGTGTGTGTGTGTGTGTGTGTGTGTGTGTGTGTGTGTGTGTGTGTGTGTGTGTTTTTGAGAGGTTTAATTCCTCTTGCTGGAACATTCGCTTCAGTTAAGCTTCCATACGGCGTTGATGTTACATTTGATTTGTTCATGAAACACAGATATCTGAAATTCGTGGTGCAGGAACATCCGTTTGAACAATCCACAAAACTTTATCTGCGTTATTTTCCTATCAATGCTATTATTAATCCAACACTTACGTGATATTTCCTTTGATTCTGGGTTTTGGTCAAGCAATGTCTTCAGCTTTAGCAATATCGCAGCAAGATCACTGCGTGCGGCACCACCACTCGGTTATAAACATTAGACCCATGTACGAAATCCAAACTAGCTTTCAGTGCGACGACCGAACTCTTTATCCACTTTCCTACCCAGACACTGCTTATCACTATACCATTTGTGCATACCCATGGCCCCAGAGTACAATATCAGAACAGTTACACTAGGCACGGCACATGCAATACGTTCGTGCGAGAAGTACCACTAATTGTCATAGCAACCAAGGTTTCTGCATCATCCTGGAAGATGCGGCGCTAGACGATATGACAACACACAGGGCCCTGTTGGCCTGTTGATGGCAGATATGTGATTCGCCGACTGCATACGTTTGCCCCAGGTGTGCATATTCTGTAGTGTTCACCTCGGTATATGGCCATGGAACACAATGACCGAGCAATTTTCTGAGTCTGACTCCTTTGCCATCAGCGAGGGAGCCTTCAGGTAAAAGATGTCAACGAGCGGGCACAGCATCAGGTTCCGTAGTGTAAATCCACTTAGAAGTTAAATACATATCACACGAGAGGACGACACAGAAAGCATTTGTAAAACTATCATATTACGTATTTGAGCAAGCATAATCATGATCTGTCGTCATCACCGTCAGGCTTCAGCCAGGGGACTGACAGTTAGACAGTTAGACCCAAGTCATATACTGATGGCAGCTGTTTGCATACATCTATCATCACCTTTCTATGCATATATTCCATGACGATTTCCATGTATCCATTCGTGTCACGGTGTGAACATCGGATCTTGTTTGCCAATTTGTGGTTGGAGTACCTGTTCACTCATCGACCACACACCATGTGATGCTTGTATATACAAAGTTTCCGTCCGTCGGTTTCAGGCACAACATATTGGTGATGAACTGAATATACTGAAATGATACTGGTTTGGCTCCATGTGGCTCCAGGTGGCTGCTGACTATCTGCATATGATGGCTTCCACTACAGCTCCTGGTAATGCTGGTGTTGAAATACGACAGCCTCGGATATGGCGCCAGTGACGATAATTGTCAGAGTTGTCACCTTCCTGACCGCATCGGCAGGCACGACCATGACCACACTAGACTTGCTGCAGCAACAACTGCGACGTGAACGTATACTACCGGCCGTGCTCCCCCGTTAACCACCACGTGATGATCTCACCTTTACCCTGTAAGTAGAACGTAATATGTTAGAGCCATAGGTTTGATCAAACTGTATAGATACCAATTCATATGTGATAGCTGTCGCTATTAACAATCCGTCAGAAATACATCCTTGGTGCAAGGATTCAACACTGAGCTCTTAACCTTCACCAAGGGAACAAAGGTAGATAACTCTAGCTGAGCGCTTTGTTCCTAATTCCGACGCTATTGCTCTTCGGACTTCCACATGCTACTGTCTGTACAACTAGTTCTTACCTATATCATAACAATATATACTAGTTCAAGGAGTTCCAGCTGCTATAATCTGTTTAGCAAGTTCTCACCATAACCTGTGTAAACCTTATAGTCATCGTGGTACCAGTGTTGATAACAACCAGCAGTACAACGTGTTCCTAACTCAATGTTATTCGGACTTTTATATACTAGCATCTGTACAACTAGGCATCACCAACATCTAAGCCAGTTCCCGAATTTCTACGGAGTCTTCATCGAGGTACCGGTACCGAGCGTTATTGCCATTCGTGGGCGCACGGCGTGTTCTCTTTATTTCTGCAGGAGGTGGGACGTTCAAATGCTACAGTCTTTACAACTTGTTCTCCCGTCGTTTCTTCCGAGTTCTGGGTACTACTTTAGCGTATTTTAGACACCGCCATTAGAACATATAGTTCTTCTCACTGCCTAAATGCATCTGGTAATTCTAGCCACTAGTAGTACGTAGAAGGGCGTAGATGCCTCACCATTTCGTCTTGTGGACGCCTCCAGCTTTACCGTACGTACAGATACGTATGCCATTCACTTCGCCCTCCACTGGGCTGTTCAGTTCCAACTACTATTGCACATACCAATACGTATGTCTCTAATTGTCTTTATCAGGCATAATAGTTCTAGTTCAACTCTATGTACAAGTATGTGTGTCTTCCGCCTTCCCTTCTACTGGGTAGTTCTGATACTATGCGTATAAGGATTTCTGATCTTTACTTCTACAGATCCTTGTAGGACCTAGACACTTCCACACACGCGTATCTCACCTTCATTTCTACTGGGCCTCGTAGCTCAAGCTTGAATGTATGGAAAGTATCAAGCACCTCTTTCGTTTGTGGACTCACGTGGATCTTCAGAGCTGTAAGAGAAATAAAGCTTGAAATGAAATTACAGATGTGGTATCAGCTGAATGGTATGACATTTGTTTGGATTTGGAAAGGGTGAAACTGTCAAGACACAAATATGTGAAACATATCAACAACTCTGTGAAACAGCTGGCAGCATGACTTATGTTGAAACTCACGTAATCCGTTGGACTCCATCCTGGAGGTAGTGTTGACGGTGTCCCCAAACAGACAGTACCTCGGCATCTTCTGGCCCACCACTCCCGCACACACAGACCCTGCAGACAGAGGCATCATTATACTAGGTTATAGCGGCTTCCCGAACTAGTGTATGTATCTTCAGGCAGCAGATGGTTTACTGGCTTGCTCTCATCTTTGTCATTATATAATCCGTGATTCTTGCTCTGTTTCTCTCTTAATGTCTTACTTTATCTCTCTCCTACTCCGTTACCCACCTCACTCACTCTCCCTCCATGGTTTGCGCTCTGTACACATCTCTCTCTTGCTGTTTATCACTCCCACCTCACTCACTCCCCTCTCTCTCTTCTTCACTTTCTCTCTCTTTCTCCCTGTCTGTCACACACACCCCTTCCTAACCTCTTCTACATGGCCTTCTGTGCCACACGTCACGGCCCTTTACATAAACATTTACATCCAGACCCGCGAAGATCCGGGCTAATATTATCTACTGCAACCCAATGGCATGCTTGTCACAAGAGGCGACAAACGGGATCGGGTGATCAGGCTCGCTGACTTGGTTCACACATCTATTTATAGACCGCCTCCATATAGCTGGAATATTGCTGAGTGCGGTGCTGAATGCAGACTGTCTGTCCGTCTGTCTGTCTGTCTGTCTGTCTAGACGTACATCTAGATCTACCCACCTGTGTGGAGGCCAATACGGAGCTTCAGCTGCCTGTTGGGCATATGACCTATTTTGAAAGACAGTACAGCGTCCAGGATGGAGAGGGACATGCGACAGATCTCCCTGGCGTGCAGGTTCCCGTTCCGTATAGGAAGCCCCGACACCACCATGTAGGCGTCCCCGATAGTCTCCACCTAGCATGGTAGACATCACACATTTAATACATCACACTTATGTCACAACATGCACAAAGTTACACATTATTAACCTGGTCAATGGTAAGTTACTCTCATTCTCAGCTCCCTTGAGATAACACGCAATGGTCAAGTGATGTCTGTGGCTTTTTGATCCACATATAACACCATGTCAGCAAAATAACGGGGACAGGAACATATGATTTGTCTTCGCCTGTTGTATCTATGTCTTGATTTGAAGCTCGGACTTCTGCGTGAAGTGCAAGTGTCCTTAACCACACGGTATACCATACACATCTACTGTTTTGACAATGTCTTTTACAAATAGAATTTTAGACTTTTGCAATTAATCATATATTGATTTTATATGTTATGATTAATATATATTTTAAATTTGAAGGAAATCAGTGAAGATTTCGCAACACTATTTACATTTTATGTCATATAAAACATAGTCTATATTTTCATTATTTTATTATTAATTGTAAACCAGTAATGAGTGTTTTCTGCAATCTGATTGGTTAATTACCCTTGTCGAATAGTGTTCGACATACCTGAGAATGATGGCCTAATAAGTATAAACCGCACATTAATACATTGGCACTAATACCGTACTACTTTCGCTGCATGAATTTGCATAATGGAGGAAGACGACAAATTCTTGGAAGAATTATTCAAAAATGATGGTGATTACAATCACATGACACATAATCTTTGATATGTGATCAGATAATAGTAAAGTGATTGAAGAGCCATAAAATAATATCCTTCAGTGATGTTTGTTCAGAAATGAACTGCTATGCAAATCCCAAACATCCGTGTGTTTAATTTGTTACAATATTCGACGTTTAAAGATTATTATTCAGGCAAATAATAAGTTAATGCTACTTGTTTCTAGATATTGATCTTCCAAAAGATACCAATCCAAGCACTTCGGACGTTTCCACTTTGGAAATTCCAGCGCTAACGCTGACCCGGCTCGATCTTGTCCTCCGAGCATCACTCGGTTTTAAACTAAATTTTCGGGTATTGAATTATGATGAATCCTGGAAATTTCACAAACGTAACCCCTGTGATACCATATATGGGTAATACAATAGAATCAATTGCAACTTTGGTATTCAATGAAATATGCCAGTGAAATTCATACAGAGATTGCTTGTGAACGTCCAAGTGCCCTTACCTTATAAACATCGAAGTTTTCAATAATGGAGTCGAATGTGGTGTAGAGATCGTTCAGCAGTGCTATAACCTGTATGAAAACAGTGAATTTACAAGCCAAGCATAGATCTAACACTTGTAATCTCAGATGACAGACGGGCAACAGTGAAAGGTCGTAACAAGCATGACTTTGGGTGAATCTCGGTGAGGCGGGTGAGACGTGGAGCTGAAGGGAGCAGCAGGTGTTGTTATGGATGTCTGTGAGTGAGTGAGTTTAATTTTACGCCGCACTCAGCAATATTCCAGCTATATGTCGGCGGCCTGTAAATAATCGAGTCTGGACCTGACAGTCCAGTGATTGACAGCATGATGTCTGGGTAATAGTCGTCATCTAACCTGACGGATATAAATTGCCGCACTTGACGGGAATTTGGCGGTGAGTGGAGGGATGGTGAGTTAAAGGTCGTCGGATTCATAAAGCCCTGGCAGTTCTATCAGTTAAAACTCAACTATGCCACCAGCTGTCAGTGTAGCATCAGTGTTCAGCATAATGTACAGGAAGAGTAACAGGTTTGTGGAACCGGGCTGGAACCGACGGGGTGGGGCGTAGAGGCGATGGTGCGGCCGATGGTGGATGTAGGCTTGGGTTCAGATCCATCATTTGTGTGGACATATCGTAGCTCTTTAGAAACAGTTGTGAGGTGAGGTGAAATTGGGTTTAAGGTCGTACTTGAGAATATTTCGCTCATATGACGAAGAAACAGTTGTATGTAGATCATGATGTGCCGTGATATGGCGGCTTCATGTGGTCCAATTTGGAGACATAGAGGTCATGTGACAGCACCCTATGTTGTTTTGTTTTCGCTCAAACCAGAAATATGGGAAGTCACTTGTTCATTGTAAGATGTGTCATGATGAAATATAATGAAGCATATGACCCTTTAATGTATTTCCCTGACGTTCACATACACGCCAGTGTTGTCAGAAATAGTGTTGGTTTGTTTTTTTAAATGGTTCTAATAATTTTTTAATTGATTCCATTTACAACTTCTGTATAATACAAACAATCATTATACCTATTACTTATATGATTATTTCAAACATCTGATTGTGAAACGCAGTGACCCATTCCACAACATATAGCCTATCACTGACCTGCATGGGTGTACTCTCAGCAGACATGGCGGTGAAGCCACAGATATCACTGAAGTAGATGGTGACCTGCTCGTAGGACTCCGCCGCCACTGACTGGCCCTTCACTAACTGGTTAGCGACACTCCTGTGGGAGATACAGCAATGAGTGAGTAAGTAAGTTTACTTTTCTACGCTTTTGACGCTTACATTTGACAACCACGTCAACGAGCTTGACCAGCCGATCTCGTTAGTCGGCTCTCATGACAAACATGGGTTGCTGAAGGGGTGGAAGTGAATATGGATTTTTATCTTGCCTCACACATAAATGTCGTTTTCTGAATGGCTTAGCGCTCTTCTATTATTTTCAATGTACCCCGCTTACAAGCGAGTAACATTTACTATGTACCCCGCTGGGAATGCCGAACTCATTTGTTACTTCGTAGTAGTAATTCTTTATCTCGAATAACTTTCAATCACGTACAATTACCGATGTTTTGCGAATGCAAATCGATGGAAGTGAGATAATGTGTTTTTGTGTCGTCTGGTACTCCATACTATGATCCGATAACCTTGCTTCAAACAGTTCCAAATTACCACTGAGGTGTTCGGTAAGATAAATAAGTTGTTCAATGGTCCCTAGGGGCCCATGGGTTGATGTACCCTCGATGTTTCGATGTTCGAGGGTACATGAGCCCGTGTCCACCTCGAGACCAGTGAACAACTTATAATGTCACTTTCAGCAACATTCTAGCAATATTACGGCGGGAGACACCAGAAATGGGTTTCACATATTGTACCCATTTGAGGAATCGAACCCGGTTCTTCAGCGTGACGAACGAACGCTTTAACCACTAGCATACCATAGCATGGTTGATGGAGACTTCACGGGCTTTGGACAAAATATAAATTTTGTTTTTGTAAATATATCTAAAGGCTGTTAGCATCAATACCTAACAGTATATATTCAATGTATGTATAATAGCAATAGCCCATTGTCAGAACCTCAGTGGGAAATGGATAACTCTGATAGTGATAGAAATAATCATAGGAACGAGATCAGGGAGGGAGCTGTTGTCCTATGATTTGCCGTCCTGGCTCGAATGGGATATGCTTGTTAGAGTGAGTGAGTGAGTGAGTTAGTGAAATTTGCACCGCTATAGAGCAACATTACGGCGGGAACACCAGACATGGTCGTTATAAATATGTCGGGAATCGAACCCGGGTCTTCGGCAAGACACGAGAACGCTTCAACCAGAAGGCAACCCAACTACCCATGCATGTTAGGTAACAGTGACCACAGATAGTTCATGTGCCCCTTTAGCCAAATGTGTATGTAAACTGGGTTAGCCCTATACAACTGATTGTGGCAACAGAGGCAGTCCAGGGCCCCGTTTCACAAAGTTCCCGTAAGCCTGTACTATACTGTAACAAAGGAGGTACGAATGCTACGAGAAAACCAACGAGATCTTAGGCTTACGAGAGTTTTGTGAAACGGGGCCCAGGACACATTGGTCCCTGCTCACCTCGGCAACATCATGTACAGCAGATCCTCCGCCCGCTTCTTCTGCTCCAGGTAGTCCGACGTCCTCTCCTCAACCAGGGCCTCTAGGTTGTTGGCGTACTGCTCCATCCGGGACAGCAGGTTGTCAAGGATGTCGCCCTTGTCACCTTCCCTGGAAACAGCCAATCAAATAACACGTTACATCCAGTCATACACTGTTCCATCCGGGACAGCATGCTGTCAAAGATGTCGCCCTTGTAACCCTTCCTGGAAACAGCCAATCAAATAACACGTTACATCCAGTCATACACTGTTCCACCCGGGATAGCAGGTTGTCAAGGGATGTCGCCCTTGTCACCTTACCTGGAAACAGCCAATCAAATAACACGTTACATCCGGTCATACACTGTTCCACCCGGGACAGCAGGTTGTCAAGGGATGTCGCCCTTGTCACCTTCCCTGGAAACAGCCAATAAAATATCACATGACATCCAGTTATACACCCAACTTTCCGGATCTGTCAGTATATACACCTGATATTAAGATTCATGTTTACACCCGGCCGTCTATCTATATGTAAGCTATCAACCCGTACAACCTACTTGTTCAATTTCCTAATGATAGTTTTAAGAGACTGGAAGTCAGGTCTCTCGACGGGGTCCTCCGCCCAACACCTCTTGATGACCTCAGCTAGCTCATCACACGGGCAGTCAAACTCCTCGATGGTTGGCCGGAAGTAGGGTCTCAGGCCGCTTTTTAACTTCTCCAAGATTTCTGGAACAGGAAATGTTCACATAGATCACAGATTGGAATCGGTCCCTTGGTGCATATTGTGTGACACAGCATCTGGTTGAACCTGTCACCGAGCAAAAAAAAAATAATTCAGCGACAATAAAGCAACATGCCTTCTGTCTTAGGCTGAAAGGAAACAATCCACTGGACGAGCCCGAATGTGTCACAAGCATGTGTTATGAATCACTATGAAATATTGATGACAAATATACATTTCAAAACGTTAGCATATCCTGCCCTACCAGTGGCCAGCGCCACAAACGACAAAAGCCATGGGCTGTTGAACGCAATCCTAGATAACTGACTCTTGTTCTTGGGGCGTTTGGGGGAAATGAAACGGGTTCAAATGCGCGTTCATGAGTGAGTGAGTGAGTGTGTTGGGGTGCACACTGCTTTGTATTAGTAACCCAGCAATATCACTGCGTGGACCCCAGGAATGGGCTTCACAAATTGTGTCCATCCACCTGGGTATTAGGCGTGACAAGCGGACGCCTTCACAACCCGACTAAGCCACCACTTCGAGTGTTCCTGATAATATCACATATACTGTGATCATGACATGCACACAAGAGTTGATAAGGTTTTTTTGGTAAAGATTCATATCAAAGTAATGAAGGTAGTGACAAGTGGGAAACAGGGGGAAATATTTAATCGAAAGATGCGCATTATCAACATTATATCATTAACGTTTGATTCACACAATATTCACGCGGTAAACAACATTAACATGACAGTCACGCGATACGGCCACACGCGATGTTTACAAGATTGGTCAGCATAGGAACCACGTAGCTATTCGTGATTGTCGAAAAACTGACATCATATCAAAGACACGTGATCCGTCCAAGTTTTTATTTTTTTTCCACACTGGCAGCGCATGTTTCGGAATATGTACGCAAGACACACGGTGAATACACAATTGGTACTTTTAAAGATATATGCTAGTTAGTTTTAACTCAATCTGTGATAATCTAATGGTTTTACTGTCCTTCGTTTACAGGGTTTTATATATTATATGTATGTATTATAAATTTAGAACTAGTTTTAGTCACGATATGGCTGAAATATTGCCGATGTGACTTTATATTTTAACTCAATCACAATTGGTACACCATACCTCCACCATGGTTCCAAGCGACACAAAGAATCTCCACGTACCCTGCGGTCCGACGTCCAAGTTTTGCAAGTAGAAGACCCCGTTCCTATAGACAATCTCCTGACAGATGATGGCGAAACTGTACACGTCACCTTTGTTGGAGCCCTCTGGTGGCCGATTGGTCATGCGCAGTAGTTCGGGTGCCGTCCACAGTTTACCTTAAAAGGATGTTTCCAGTGTTACGTACATTGTCCTCAACATTTGAATCAAGTGACATCATGATATATGTTCTCTCGCTCTCTTTTAACTAGCAGTCTTATTTAAGATATGTGATAACGGAAATTGGCTTCGGTCAATGTACAGTGACCGCAATGGAAAATCTTCCAAATATAGAACGACATCCTGTAAAAATGTAGTACCGAGATATAGATCAGACATTCAAGCGAGTGGAGTCAGAGATCGATACTAGATCCCCCATAAATAAAACCTTCGACTTTTACGACAATCGTGGGTAGTTGGGAACTGTGTAGAATATCTCACTTCTGTAGAAGCCATACATGGCCTCAAGCAATAGGCATTACTAAAACCATATGACAACAGCCTGTCAATAAATTACACCGAGGTATGGATCAGGAATTCCAGTGATATTATAATCAAAGAAAGATACTGGATCCGTCAGTCAAAAACGTCGCCTTTTACGACAGGCATGATGGCGGTTGCTAGGATACTGCTCGTGAGATGCACGTGTGAAATATCTCACTTCGGTAGAAGGCATACGTGTCCTCTGCCATGTCGTCGTCCGACTCCCGGAAGTAGTGGAGACCGAAGTCTGTGATCTTGACGACGAACCTGCTGTCGACAACACAGTTGGTGCTCTTCAGGTTGCCATGGGAATGGACGTCTGTACTGTGCAAATATGCCATGCCCTGGTAACAGAAGGTCATAGGGTGTTCAGGCAGCAATAACCGTTGTTCGCAGATTATTATTTTATACTTCACACAATAGCAAATGACTTTGGATAAACTTCTTGACATAAAACATATAGATTCAAATGAATATTTACATCACATCTTCAAAGGATATCAGACCCCGATTTTTCAAGAAATCGAATCATCACTTCAGATTGTTTCAGATTTTTATATTGTTGCGTTATAGTTGGTTCAAATGATCTGTTACAATCAGACTGGTTAAGCTTATCATCAGCTCACGGCCCTTGCCCCTTTTCCCACAGCCCTGACAGCTACTATGAAGTGCTACCTATTCGAAACCAGTAAGGCCTTTCCTGGTAATGTGAAGGCTCAACTACACTGAAACATTCTGCATTACTCAGCTAGTCAGAAGGGCTTTGTTTCTGGCTGCCAACCCACGTATTCTTCCATTTTTTTGGTGTTATTATTCGACTTACCCTTACGATGTCCTGCATTATAGAGTATCGGAACATCCAGTCCAGCTTGATCTGGTCGTTCTCCAGGACATCCTAGAATCAATGATTGTGCTCATTATAGAAATTGTTCTTGAATAAAGGGAAGTAACTCTTCACAGAGACATGTAACGGACATTCCGGATGCAAAGATTGTTTTCATTACCGGTATTTTAGGTAAATGTAAGGGATGCAACGCTTCAAAATGAAATAAAACCCCGGTAAAGCAGGTCTCAGATAAGATGCAGTCGGTGGTGTAAACGTGTTTATGCATGAGGGACACAGCTCCAGTCTGAACCAGACAAATCCAATGATTGATTAAGAGCATCAATCTACTCAATGAGGATACATGCTTGGTACTGTAGTGTTCAACTAGCACGGTAACATGTAAATTAATCACACGTGGACAGCTCGAGTGTAACCTTATAGATTTTAATGTTTTCAAATGCCTTTGCACTGGGACAACAGGGAAAATAAGGAATAGGAACTGAAGATGTTTTCTGATATGGAAGAAACTTTATGGATGAACAACTTCTTTATTCAGGTGATGTGGCGTTTTTTATACAGATTCTTGTACCGTTGTCAAGCAAAATAAGTTTCTAGTTATCTGATTCACCAAATTCTAAATATTCCACTCAAAGATGAAGATGTTTTCATCTTCCAGGGCTTCATTTTCAGATTTGAAGATATTTTCTCTGATGGGAAAATATGATTTATGTCATTCTCCTTCACGACCGTGTTAATATCCCAAACATAAATTGATGACTTCTCGTTAATCCGGGCAGAAAATGTCCTTGGTAATTATACAAGAATGTCCTTGGTAATTATACAAGAGCTCTGGGTAATGTTTTGGATTTCAACTACAGACGTTCAGAAAGGATTGATGAACGAGTGAGTGATTTGGGTTTTACGCCGCCTTTAGCAATATCAACGACAACAGAAATAGGCTTCACACAGTGTACCCATGTGGGGAATCGAACCCGGACCTTCGGTGTGACGAGCGAATGCTTTAACCACTAGGCTACCCCACCGCCCCTAAAGGCTTGATGTCTGGACTGACGAGGTCCAGGCCACGCCTACAAGACATACCTGTAAACTTCCTTTAGGACAGTACTCCGTGAGGATACATTGGTGAGGGGCATCTATACAAGCACCTATAAACCTCACGAGGTGGTCGTTCTGCAAGTCTTTTATCTGAAGAGAAACGTTGAATACCAAAATCTGTGACAGCTGACGCTCATACATGCAGTTGCTTTGTCCTGACCTTTTAATGTTAAGTATATACTTGAATATGATTATATGCTAATTATATACTTGAAATCATTCATGTATATATTCAAAATTGGACATTTGGCGTTCAACGTAATTTTATCCGCGATTTAAATGACCTATGTTGGAAAAGGAACACACAACAGGGCATGACATGAAAATTGAGTATTTAGATATGTGTAACTGATAATGGTAGAACTGTCGTAAGACAGCTCAGGTAAAAAAATAGTTGATTCTGCCAGTCCAGTATAGGTACAAATCACTTTTTACTTTTGTATGACCACTTCGGTATGAGCAAATGCTTTCCGTAGGACACATGAACTTGATGGTTGATGACGGTTCGTGGAATATGTGTTCATATTTCTATTCATGGTTGACTGGACCTAATGTCCGTGTCTAACCACAGTCCAACATGTCCCACTGATAAGCGAGTTCTTCACGGCAAGACGTTGACATTGTGGACGACAAGGCGTTCCTGTACCACTACATCTACGACTTCCTCAGCTAGATCGCCGACTATAGCTTACCTTCTTCACCTCCAGCAGCAAGGGCTTATGGATGGTGATATGCTGTCTTGGTATGATTTTGATAGCTAAAATCGCTCCCTGAAAACACAAACATTGGGTCTGTTCATTAAATCGTTCATACCGCCCATTCCCTGATACACGAGGTACGTAAAGCACAATACATGTATTCTAAGACCAGTTTACAACAAATCATGGGTCTGCAAGTCCTTGGAAAGATAAACCTTCAAACACATTATATATTCCCTTGGATGTGTTGAAATCATATTTATTCAAATATGCTTGCCATGACAGTACATTATGATATAGACCTGTCATAAATTATCCGATGACGTTACTTTGCATACCCTATGGCACACTGTTTTCACGAACAACTGCCTCCTGACAATCCTAAAGTGCCCTGTCTTTTAAAGTCGTTGTTATTTTATATGAATGACAGTGTCTGATCTGTATATACTGTTTTCTGTTGACATACCCTGAAGTATCCGGTCTTGGTAAACAGTTGTCTGTTGACATCTCCCAGTTGTACAGCGATCGTGTCCCGTGAACAGTCACTCACGTACGAGTACCTCTGCAACAAGACATAGATGGATTGGAGGACCCAAGAGCGGGTGGAGAATGTGTGTTGGCGTTCTTGATGCCAAAAGTTACACCCCAGTCACAGTGGTGTTGTGTTTGCCTGTTTGTGTAACGCCACTCTCAGCAATATTCGAACTACATGTCCGCGGTCAGTAAATAATTGAGTCTGGACCACACAATCCAGTGATGAACATCAGGAACATTGATCTACTCAATTGGGATACAATGACATGTGCCAGCCATGTCAGACCAAGCCAGACCACCCGATCCCGTTAGTCGCCTCTTACGACAAGGGTGGGTTGGTGAATTCTAACCCATATCTTCACGGGTACAATGGAGTTGTGGTAGATTAGCATATTATCGTTATGTTCCTACAATTGTCATCCTGCTTGTTTGATTGTATATTATTCGAAAGAGCATCGGGGATGATTTCATTGTGAAAATGTATTCGAAATTCAAGTTAAGAACAAGCTAGTTTTTGACTACCGAACTACAGTTTTGAACATGGCAATTGTCCAGTCTGCGTTTGGACAAATTGATCCCATCGCTAGGACTGTCGTAAACGTATCGGAGTTCAGGTGATCTTGTCGCTTCATGATACGTGTATGTGAGCATGTGTTTAGGTAATGACGACTCGTGTGTACAACTTACCCTGTTCAGGCTATACCGACTTCCCTGTCTCTCCAGCTTGCGGTTCTTCTCCGGGGCCCCGAACATAATGTCCTCCCACTTTACCCTCCAGTTCATCTCCGCCAGCTCCGCCTCAAGTCGGATGTGCCTGCCACATATACCCGGATGTTACCTCACAAACCCGTATGTTACCACATCCTGATGTTACCTCAAACACATACAGACTTTTTCACACACGCACATGTTTCCATACTCACGACGACTGTTACCAATTGCTACGGCACAGACGCACGCACGGATTCAACTATACACAAATCGATGCAAAGAAACATACATCCTTTTTTGATGGTGTTAAACATAATTCAAACTTAAAATGCTAATTCCATGACATTTGTGTTACGGGTATGATGGTTGTGTCCGGGGCCTGACGTCTGCAGTGTTTCGGCACTTATTTTCATCCTATTAGTGTTTTGATAATGTTTGTAATATTTCAGTAAAATCCATTTTTCAAGTGTATACTTTCGTCTGCCCAGGAGTGTAGTTTCAAAGTGTAATACCCCTAACAGGATATGAGTCACAATATCCTAGCAACCACTCTTAGTAGAGTGATCTCCTTGTCTCACCTGTACACGAAGAATGTGACAATGAGGACCACGAGGAGGACAGATCCGAGGACAATGATGACGATGCCATATTCGGGGAAGGGTTCTGTAATAAAAGACAACGAGTGACAATATGTTCATGTTCTAACTAGAACTGTCATGTTTGGAATGGCGACGTATAAGACGCCATTATAGTTTCTCACTTTCTAACGCAACTGACTGGCACATTTAATGTTTTGAATGTGTTTTTTTCACCAATATTCAACCAATGTGACTGAAGGTAGCTTATCCGCGAATCTGGGCCAGGCAAACCCTTGACCAGTGAGGGAATGTTTTATGAATGTTTGTGACTGACCCGAGGACCGTTGCACCAGATAAGTCAACACAGAAAGAAAGAAAGATTTAGGAAGCCAGCCCTTAGCTTGAGATACTAGAAAGTTCGCATCATGACTACTGTTATGTGGGGTCGTTAACCGTTAACGACAAAATGACGTCACATTAAATACTCTACAATTGCACTGAAGAACGACCTACCGTCAGGGGGACATTTCGACCCGTCAAAACCGCACTCGGGCGTGTCCGCAGGGGGAGAGTCCAGTCCCCCCGCCCAGTACACTCTCTTCCCAGCAACAGGTTCGTAGCGTCGCCGGTTGCCATAGTAATTAGCCACTACCTGTAACACAGATATCAAGATAAACACGATAACATCATGATATACCCATGCGTAATATTTCATTCATTTCTTTCTCTATTTACAAATGTATATCAGAGAAAGCAAATATATTAATGTTCCACGATTTGTGTCACAATTGAACTATAATTGTTAAAAAACATATCCATGTCTATGTGTGAGTGAGTGAGTGAGTTTAGTTTTAGCAATATTCCAGTTATATGGCGGAGGTCTGTAAATAATCGTAGTCTGGACCAGACAATCCAATGATCAACAGTATGAGCATCTATCTGCGCAATTGGGAACCGATGACATGTGTCAACCACGCCAGCGAGCCTGACCACCCGATCCCGTTCGTCGCCTCTTACGACAAGCATGGAATACTGAAGGCTCATTCTAACCCTATGTGACATGTGGGCGATTATATGTATTTATAGTATGCAATATGCCATGTGGAAAGGGTTTGTCCGATTTCTCCGATTTCATTATTCGCAGAGTGTATGTAGGTCATCGGCCCATACAGTTTGGGTTTGGTGGAAAGAGTGTCAGCCAGGAAAGAAGAAAGTAGGGGGTTCGAGTCCCAGTCACGTGACACAGAAAAACATTAAGAAATGTTTGTTGTTGTTACCCTGTCTGGCACTAAGCAGAGGATATAACAGGGGTCTGTCGGTCGGGCCAGTAAACTGTGTTTGAATAGAATTTACGCATGGTATATCAGTGAGCAAGTTCGGACAAGCCGTCACAAGTCACAAGTTCGGACAAGCCGAAGCAGCCGCACGTATGCACGCACGAGCACACATACACATACATGTCGCTGTGTAAGTTCAATAGTCTTGAACGCAACAATTAACCCTATTTCACGTGACGGCCTTCATCTGCTGTTTCATATTTCACTGACACGTTCGTCAAGGTGACGATTTTCTTTCTTTCTTTCATGTTTCAGGAATGTTTCAGGTACATGATGGCGGTCTGCATGTAATCGACCTTGGACCAGACAATCCTGTGATGTAACGGTGCTGTTTCTACCGTATCAAGGTACAATAAGACACCTTCGTTGGCTTTACGCCCACGATACTGAGGGTGTCCTCTGATCTACATGTAGCTTTCTCATACAAACCAGAAATGCAGTCGAGAAGAACCACCATGACTGCGCCGACATTAACACTGAGACAAATGGCTTAACGAAGACACAATGCTTCAGCAAATCTTCATTACAGCTTCAGTGTCTGAAGCACATTGACAGTTGTATTCATCATGGCGTCCGCTCACCTATTTTTCTAATCGTACAAGTAACAACTATCTGATTTAGTATGTTCTGGTAAATATTCATAATAATAGTGATGATGATGATGATGGTGGATGATGATGATGATGATGGTGGTGGTGGTGGTGGTTGTGGTGGTGGTTGTGGTGGATAGATGGATGGATGATGGGTGAATGACGATGATGATGATGATGGATTGATGGATGGATGATGATGATGATTATGATGGATGGATGGATGGATGGATTATGGGTGGATGATGATGATGATGGATGGATGGATGGAAAGATGGATGGATGGATGGATGGATTATGGGTGGATGATGATGATGATGGATGGATGGATGGATGGATGGATGATGATGATGATGATGATGATGATGATGATGATGATGGTAGTGGTGTTTGTGGTGAATAGATGGATGGATGATGGGTGGATAACGATGATGATGTTGATGATGTTGATGATGATGATGATGATGATGATTTAAATGAATTGCGGACCCAAGGTTAAAAACACCAGGGACACAAGTATATGGACAGGCTAGGAGGGAAGCTATGCCACAACCCAGTAAGTACGGAAGGTAGGAGACAAAGGGAACTGAGTGACAAGCGAGCTGTTTGTCTGACAATATGCGATGTATCCCTATAACAGTCAGGACGACGCATGACAGCGTCCTTTAATAATTCCATACCTCATACTTCTCTGACTCCGGATTAAGATCCAGCAGCGAGTAATCGGCGTTCCTATCTCCGTTAGCGTCAATGCTGACAGTCCCCGTGATGCCTACAGACAGATATATAGGGCAATTACAGTACAATAGGATGGAGGCAAGCGTCATGAAGATACATTGGTCTTTTCCCTATTCACAGTGAAGGACACTTACACCCACCCACTTGTCGACTTGTCAGTTATCTTAGCTCGTAGCTTTCGAGAAAAGGTATGGACAAAAACGTCATCATTTCAGTTGATATGAAGGGAGTGCTTTCTGAACAGGCGTGAACTATCACACATTAAGTCATCTTTGACCAAAGACGTTAAACATAAATTTCCACTGATGCGTTCGTAAAATAGTTTGTAACAACCATCCATGTGACTGCATTGCGAACAATGGTTAAACCAGAGACCATATACCGACGTCAGAATAAGTTGCCTGGATTAACGTACAATACTGACAAGCTGACGTAAGTGCCTAAATTCCTGATGTAAAGAACATCGTGTGAAAAAAATTATCGGAAGGGGTTCACGTAATTGAATATTAAACGGATTGATGTCAGTTTTGATTATGTCCATTTAACCTTTTTCCGACAAACACTTTGCAAAAAGTACTCTGCAGCGGTAGCAACTTTGTGTACAAAGGAGTAAATCGAAATATTGTTGGTAGAAAAAGGAATCTGCAGTCTCATGAGTCTTAGCCTGTTAGACATTTTGTACATTTGTTCCGCAAAAAAAGCAAAGTTATTTACTTTTAGGCGTATAAAAGTTTAAAATACCCACAAAACAATCTATTTTTCAAAGAAAAAAAATCAATTTTTAAACGAAATTGTATTTTATGAATAGGAACTTGTAGATTCATCTCATGAGTGCTGAAAAAGCGCTATTTTCTCTTAATTTCGATTTTTTTTAAATCATACCGCAAACATTTGAGCAAAAAGCAAACATATATTTGAGTTAAAAATCCAATATAATTATGGTAAAATACCTGAAACCTGTTGTCCCTCAGTATGTATCGACCATGGAGAGTTCAAACGTATTGCTAGAATGTGACATATTAAGAACTGTTTTTTACGTTTCAGCAATAAGTTATCGAGATCACGGAGAGGAGGAAACAATGCATTTACTTATTGTGCTCATGCTGGGAACTGATTCCGAGCCTTCAGCGGGACGAGCCATCGCTTTGCCCACAGGGCTACCCTATGCCCATATATAGATGTTGACTTACCCTCAAACGTTCTGTTCCACATGCGACGTGTGATGGCAGCACCGTCGGAGATGGAGCCGTTCGCCTCCAGCGTCTCGTTGAGCGCCAGGGCGTACAGGATGACTGCGTCGTGGAACGCACCCACGAAACTGTTCACCTGGAATAAGACAGGGGTGATGGGTAACTTCACTTTGAACACGTCTTTTGTATTATATATCTCGACAGCTACACTTTAAACCACAACCGCAGATCACAGACCTTTACCTCTCTGTTGAAACCGCTGAGCATGGCTATGGTCTTCGAGTTCAGATAACACTAGGGGAGGTAACTCGGCTTGGGGAATTGAGGAGCCTTAGATTACGGATCCACTCGAGTCCCATCGAAAGGACAATCAACATGGTCACTCAAAGTCCAACATTAAATGGAACATGGGTCACACACCTCGGTACAAAGGATGCTTTGCGGACGTGAGGTCGAGGAATTTAGGTAGTACTGGGTTGGTTGGTTTGTTGTTTAACGCCGCACCATGCAATGTTATAATTTATAGCAGCTGTCTGTAAATGATCGAGTCTGGACCAGACATTCCCATGGTCAACAGCATGAGCATCAATCTACGCAGTTGGGATACCAGGGCATGTGTCTACCGGGAGGGTACAAGGGAGGGGGTGTAGGGGTGCTGATGACGATGGAGATGACTTATAAAAGATGGGAGATAAAAATGTTTGGTCGTACTTGGTGTAGAGGTGGTCGGATGGTGGGGAATGCTGGGCTCCCCTGCTGATGACGATGGAGATGGGTGATGTAGGATGGGAGTTGAGAATACTGAATCTCACTAGGTTTTGGGAGAATGTTTGATCGTAGTGGGATGTTGGGGTGGAGGTTGCGGAAAACAATGGAAGGTGCTGAAGATGTGGATATATGTTGGAAAGGGAATTGTTTGGCCGGACGAATGATTAAAGAGGGGATAGGTACAAGAGAGAATCCGTAGAACCACCGTAGAGAGACTTTTTCGTTATTGGAAACAGCCTTCGGAATAAATTGCAGACATCACGTTCTAAAACGTACAAGATCGATTACAGTCGCCTAAAAGAGTCTCCACTTAAATCGTCCGCCTTTTCGACTGATGAATCCCGTCACTAGGGAGTGAGTATCGAACGACGAAGCACACAGTATCTGTACTGCTTGATTTAGCGTAAAACTCATTTCAGTATGTAAAAACAGACGGTGCATACAGCTAACGCACGATCTGAATAATCCGACAAGGTCACGTGTACTTAACTGCAAGAAACAAACAATTCCTCTTTGTTTGATTAAATGAAAAAAATATATTAGCAGCGGTATTAACAGGAGCTTCGGCTTCCAAAGATCGATGGTATGTGTAATTCTAGTACTGTGACTATATCACGTCTTTTCGTGCCTTGTCATTGATCCTCAGTACTTTTATGTCGTAAATTAGATTCACTTTAACCAATATTAAGCAACTGAACATGTACACGTTTACTCTTGAAATAAGTGTTCTATATAACAAGTTGGTTTAAAATCGTTATCTTTTTAAAGTGCCCGGGTGTAACTATCCGTACAGTTTCAGTTCGCATGCACGTTGAAAAGTCAATGAATTCCCAGTATTATTAGATCTTACCTCCTCCTCCCCGTAAGTGAAGTTCTTGTACATTTGGGCAGCTCTTCTTTTCACCTCCTCCGAGAAACGCCTGTACTCAGGACTCGTCGGTTTTCTCAAGGTCACGGTCATCAATGCTTCGTACGCAAGTCTTGCTTTCTTGTTGCGGTCTTCTGTGTCGTTCTCACGGAACCATGGTCTCTCGCTGGCGTTCTTACTGTCAATCAAGATTGTCAGCTAGTCAGTAGAAGTTAACGCTGTCATAAAATGTATCACAGTTATATCGCAATGTGTCAGCTTAATTTGGGGCTAGGGGGCTAGTGGTTAAAGCGTTCGCTCTGTCACGCCGAAGACCCGGGTTCGATTCCCCACATGCATACAATGTGTGAAGCCCATTTCTGGTGTCCCCGCTATGATATTGCTGGAATAATGCTAAAAAGCAGCGTAAAACTAAACTCACTCACTCAAAACATACTGCGCACCCACACACCACTGAATCTCCAGGATAATATTGTCATTATGGGCAGGTATTACTCCCGCACCTGTACAGCACAGGCTAATTACTAAGATAACGGATACAAAATGCATCTTGTTTCCATGCACGACCAATGTATTTCGCTTGTATTACTCGGCTGTTTTTACAAATGTTAATCACAGGCATGGATTTATATTCATGAGTTAAGAAAAACTAAATTGAAGTTTACAATCTCCCAATCAGACATATTACTCTGCCAAGATTGATAGGAGATTCTGACTGAGAATAGATTCGCTATTAAAGACATCAGAACGAACTAATTCAAATATAAACTCTTTCAATTTTACCGGAGTACCATAGGGTTATGTAATTTAATTGTTTATCTTTAAACAGACTCGAATCATCAAAGGCTGAAAGCTGGTAGCTTAAGAGCTGGAGAAGAGATTGCATGTAAGATACACCAATTCTCATGCAAATTATACAAAAAACTTTCTATTTCACCTGCTCTATTGGACCTAATCACATTCCAACTCTCACCTATTTTCTGCAGCTAATCGATTTACTTGAGAATAAACATTCCTCTAAAGAAAAACAAATTACGTGAAAGACGTCCTGCAATTCTCTGAAGAAAGAGCAATGTCCTTGACAAAAAGGCAAGTTAATGTACTTGGGAGCTAATCCACATAAGACGAGCGATGCGAAGACACACGGCTAAACAACGATCCTCTTATATCCCAGAAAATTGAGGAAATCAGAGGCTTGAATATATTCATTGGCAGCTATGTGTTGCAGGTTTTGATGTTAACGAATGAGGCTATTGGAGCAAGGGGTTATCTGAAGGCGAGGAGAGGGGAAATGGCGAGAGGTTTATTGCAAACACAAAAGCCTTGATCACCAGAGAGAGGACAGAAACTGAAGCACTCCTGCACTGATTGGTATAGAATGGGACACTCACGACGGAACTACATTTCAACGTCTCCGTCAGTTTAAGCCGTACCCTGACATGTTAACGTGTAGTACAACAGAGAGACCTGGTTAATCCAGAAACTCGACATACGACTGTATTTGTGAGTTGACATTGTGAGTTTATATGTGCTTAGTGGAAATCTCAACCATAATGGCAATTACTGCTTAGATCGAAATACCGTCTAAGGTAGTTATGTAAACCCTTCGAGTTACCTGAGGCTCGACACAACCGCAAAATGATGACTAAGTTAGGAATATAGTGGGACCAAATGTTCACTTCGAGACAACTCCGTTGTGCTTGGCTGTAAATAGACACACCGTGACACATCATGACCTGTGTGAATCCTGACGAATCCATCTCGACAGTTATATATATTTAAAGTGAAGGTTGGCGATGATCGGTGACTCCTTATCCTGACACATGTCGATCCAGACCAGGTCATTGAGGACAAAGCCATTTGGAATCATGAGGTTTAAATTTATACAATGATAGAGATGTGTTGATTGTAATGGTTGATCTGGTGAGTGAGTGAGTGAGTGAGTGAGTGAGTGAGTGTTTGTAATATTTTAAGGGCTACCCAGCTTTTTTTCCGAATCTGTTTGCCTCAAATTTCATCGTAAATCTTTCAATACCACAAAGGGTCCAATAATGGATTAAGGAAAGGTTTAGAACGGCGACTGTTTACCATCGAATGTATTGTACTTATATGAATGGGATTAGGTTATCCAGAGTTACGGCCCTTGGTTGGCTCGTTTGATAGGTTTGAATCTCAGGTTCTCGAAAATGAATTATTACCACACATTGTGTTCTCGGTATATCTGACTCCACATTCTCGACGATTGATTATTACCACATACTGTGCCCTCTGAATGGCACACAGTGAGTGAGTGAGTGAGTGCGTGAGAGAGTGACCGAGTGAGTGAGTGAGTGAGTTGGGTTTTACGCCGCTATTAGCAATATTCCAGCAATATCAAGGCAGGGGACACCAGAAAAGGGCTGCATATATTTGTCCCATGTGGGGAATCGAACACGGGCCTTCGGCGTGACGAGCGAACGCTTTAACCACTAGGCTACTCCACTGCCCCCGTTAATCTGGAGTTAGTTCATATAGATGCACCTGGCAGTCATTCTTTCTTTTGACCTGAAGGTCTATACATAGCCGGGTTTGACAGTAAGAGGATACAACTGATCAAAAGATCCTGGTATCATTTCTGACAACTCGGGCAAACGACTCGTGACTTGGTTCTGAGCAGTCGGGCCAAAGAAAAATAACTATAGACCGGTCGGACATCTTCAAAAATGGTTATTTTCCCCATAAGTAAAATAATATTACCATGTAAAACACATCAAGGTAGCATGTAGTGTATTTCACACAGATAACTCCATCTTGGGTATAATTTAGATACACGACGTATGTTACATAAACTAGTACTCCTAAAGGATCCTGCACCAAAGTACTTGACGTCACACACGCATACAGTTTGTGTTGTATGTTCGTATATAACCTTATTGATAGGGTACGAGATGTCTTGCAGGGTGTGGATTCGGAATAAAGACGAGTGGTGACGAATGGATTGTCAACAGAGATGTGCGTCAGTAGAGATGTGCGTCAGTCAGATTTCATTGCTTTTACTTCCATTAGTGTGAGCTTGTCGCAGAAACTCATTCACAGGGGTCGGTGGGGTGCCTAGTGGTTGAAGCGTTCGCTCGTCACGCCGAAGACCATGGTTCGATTCCACACATGGGTACAATGTGTGAAGCCCATTTCTGGTGTCCCACGCCGTGATATTGCTGGAATATTGCTAAGAGCGGTGTAAAACCATACTCACTAACTCAATCATTCACACACACAAACACACATAGACGCACTCATGCTCACACACACATTCACAGACATAACGTGCACTCACACACTCATTTCTTTGTTGAGTCGATATTTTCCGCTTTCGGCTTTCTTATTAAGACTGATTATGTTTAAAAAATGATGGAATTATGCTTTCAGTGACATTCTTGAAAACAAAAATTCTGTCTTGTGAACGTTCCCCGGAGTTTCACAGCCGCTATCTGCCTTTAGACGTAAATATACAGCTTCATCGCCGGTGATAACATTCTCTAATTTTGAACTGAAAAGATTTCGTTCTGGCAAATTTCATTCTGCCAGTAAAAGGTAGTGTATGGGTAAAATATTTAATAATCGCTGAAAATCGGCGATGGCACAAGCTGTTCGAGAAAAGGATAAGCATTTCCAGCCCCAACTGTTGTACTCAACATTTACTCTGTTTGCATAAAGCATGAGTGAGTTAATACTGTAATACACCTTGGTACACAACACCAGCATCATCACTCGCCGGGAATACTTTGGAGAATTGCTGCGGCGGTGTACAGCAATATCTATTCAATCATTCAGCGTCATTAACAAGTGCTTTTCGTTAAAGACGGTACACTTCCTATAATCTTCATCGTACAATTCAAGGATCTCTGAAGGGAATATCTTCAGAATTTATGGCATCTCATGTTCATGTTCCACAAAGAGATCTTGACGCTAAGACCATCACAACGCCCATACTTTAACATGGAGTAAAGGAACTCGTAGATTAAAATCACCTGGCATCCACAGCCGGTTAAATATAATGGCTTAGACCCGACCACGACAGATGCCTTGGTGGAAGCGCTTGCCACGCCAATGTCTGTAGACAAAGGTACAGACATACCTTTCAGCGATCATGAGAAGACAATTGTGTTCTGATCACCATGAACCGGATGAAGCGTTATTCAACACTTGCGAGATCGCTGGTCATTAAAACGAAGCTACATCTAGCAGTAGACATGAGGCAGGTGAAACCGATATACATCACGCATTGTTAATTTAATCCGGCAAACTTCGTCCCAATAGGGGTGAGGTTATGTCCTTAACCGTTGACTTGGTTACCGTTGACTTGTCACCCGAAGGGCCGGGTTCGATTCCCAAAGAAAGTACAATGTGTGAAGCTCATTTCTGGTTTCTCCCGCCATATTATTACAGGGTGGTTGTTAATCGTAAAGCCATCGTTACTTCTCCCCAAGAGACTTATACAGTTCCTGATGGGGCCCTCTACCGTAAAAAAAGTTCGCTTCATCGTTTTTTATGTATCTGTGACTGCGCACTTATGTTTTAGTTGCCCGGGAGACTCGTTTTACAGCTGACCGTCGTAGGATGAGGACGGGGGTGGAGATGTGATTGGCGTTCATGTCGTCACCTTCGCAGATGCAGCCGTTTGTTGTCATCATCGTATGTCGGGAGCTGATCAGGGGTTCATCATGGGTGTCTGGCAATCGGGCTGATGGTGAAGTGCCGTGCTTGAAGTGTTCAATCATTATCTGCCTTGACAGTCCGTTCGTCATATGAGCAAAATATTCTCAAGCACGACGTTAAACCCAATTTCACCTCACCTCACATTGACAGTCCGTACACCACAGAGCCCGTTGTAAAGGTACATGTTCGACATCCTCCGTTATAACTGATGGTGTTAGAGGTTCGGACCAGAAACACTGCCGTTCATCTGAACAAAATACCTACGAGGATAGTTCGATAGGGAGATGCTAGGTTATATGAGACCGTTCCTTTATGCTCTTTTATCAGTTATAGCGCATGTCTATTTTACAATTGCAACAAAAAGTAAAACAGCCCTTTCCGGGAAGCTGCGTCCGGATGTTCCAATATTGCGTGGTTTTGGTTTGTCAACCCGATTCATCATTAGTACCCCTTCATGTAAGATATATTCCTACGTTTTCATAATAATGCAGCACCTGTTGCTGCAACTACACATTACTACTACGTCTAATACTACTTCTTCCACTACTACTACTACTACTTCTACTACTACTACTACTACTACTACTCCTACTACTACTTCTACTACTACTACTATTACTACTACCAGACCCGTGAAGGTCCGGGTTAGAATGAACCTTCAGTAGCCCCTGTTTGTGGTAAGAGGCGACTAACGGGATCGGGTGGTCAGGCTCGCTGGCTTGATTGACACGTCATCGGTGCCCCATTGCGCAGATCGATGCTCAGGCTGTTGATCACTGGATTGTCTGGTCCAGACTCGATTATTTACAGAGCGCTGTCATGTAGCTAGTAGTGAGTGCGGCGTAAAAGCTAGTAGTGAGTGAGTGAGTGAGTGAGTTTAGTTTTACGCCGCTACTACTATTGCCAGCGCTGCTGCTACCGTGACTATTTTTACTGTTGTTGCTATAACTGCTACTACTACCGGTATTGCTTCTTCATCTAGTACTGCTGCAACTTCCACGACAACTACTATTTCTACTACTGCTGCACTTACCTCGAGAACAGGTCGATGTTGAAGAAGACGTATTCGCCATTGTCGAAGTTGAGCTCATGCGCCTTGATCATTATCTCCCTCACGGAGTCAGGGGAAGCGCACAGCACGATGACTGAAACCAAGAACAGACCATACAGAACCAGTCAATCTACACACAACCTGACATAGCTACAACCTTACGTTAAGTAAACAGACAATACAAAACCAATCTACACACAACCTGACACAGCTACAACCTTACGTTGAGTAAACAGACCATACAGAACCAGTCAATCTACACACAACCTGACACAGCTACAACCTTACGTTGAGTAAACAGACAATACAGAACCAGTCAATCTACACACAACCTGACACAGCTACAACCTTACGTTGAGTAAACAGACAATACAGAACCAGTCAATCTACACACAACCTGACACAGCTACAACCTTACGTTGAGTAAACAGACCATACAGAACCAGTCAATCTACACACAACCTGACACAGCTACAACCTTACGTTGAGTAAACAGACCATACAGAACCAGTCAATCTACACAACAACCTGACACAGCTACAACCTTACGTTGAGTAAACAGACAATACAGAACCAGTCAATCTACACACAACCTGACACAGCTACAACCTTACGTTGAGTAAACAGACCATACAGAACCAGTCAATCTACACACAACCTGACATAGCTACAACCTTACGTTGAGTAAAAACAGACCATACAGAACCAGTCAATCTACATACAACCTGACACAGCTACAACCTTACGTTGAGTAAACAGACAATACAGAACCAGTCAATCTACATCAATAAACCTGACAAAGCTACAACCTTACGTTGAGTAAACAGACCATACAGAACCAGTCAATCTACACACAACATGACACAGATACAACCTTACGTTGAGTAAACAGACCATACAGAACCAGTCAATCTACACACAACCTGACACAGCTACAACCTTACGTTGAGTAAACAGACCATACAGAACCAGTCAATCAATCTAATAATAACCTGACATAGCTACAACCTTACGTTGAGTAAACAGACAATACAGAACCAGTCAATCTACACACAACCTGACATAGCTACAACCTTACGTTGAGTAAACAGACAATACAGAACCAGTCAATCTACACACAACCTGACAAAGCTACAACCTTACGTTGAGTAAACAGACCATACAGAACCAGTCAATCTACACACAACATGACACAGATACAACCTTACGTTGAGTAAACAGACCATACAGAACCAGTCAATCTACACACAACCTGACACAGCTACAACCTTACGTTGAGTAAACAGACCATACAGAACCAGTCAATCTACACACAACCTGACATAGCTACAACCTTACGTTGAGTAAACAGACAATACAGAACCAGTCAATCTACACACAACCTGACATAGCTACAACCTTACGTTGAGTAAACAGACAATACAGAACCAGTCAATCTACATACAACCTGACATAGCTACAACCTTACGTTGGGAAAAAAACAGACCATACAGCAGAACCAGTCAATCTACACACAACCTGACACAGCTACAACCTTACGTTGGGAAAAAAACAGACCATACAGAACCAGTCAATCTACACACAACCTGACACAGCTACAACCTTACGTTGGGAAAAAAACAGACCATACAGCAGAACCAGTCAATCTACACACAACCTGACACAGCTACAACCTTACGTTGGGAAAAAAACAGACCATACAGAACCAGTCAATCTACACACAACCTGACACAGCTACAACCTTACGTTGAGTAAACAGACCATACAGAACCAGTCAATCTACACACAACCTGACACAGATACAACCTTACGTTGAGTAAACAGACCATACAGAACCAGTCAATCTACACACAACATGACATAGCTACAACCTTACGTTGAGTAAACAGACCATACAGAACATGTCAATCTACACACAACCTGACATAGCAACAACCTTACGTTGAGTAAACTGCGTCCATATATTTGCTGGAGGCAATATGTAAAATGACTGAATGTTTCATCTGATGACTAAAACTCCAAAACGTCGTGTTCCTCAAAATAAAGACATCCATAAATTCTCGATTTTATGTGTATCACTTTTAAATGCTGTTAAAAGACAGTTTCAGAGTTCACAAACGCTAACTATTTCAGTTACAAAGAAACGACAACGACCACATTAAGTTTATAGTAAAGAATCACAAATATGCTGAGGCTGAATTTCTTCACGAAGTGACTTTTTATAAATGGATTGAAACAAATCCTGAATAAGTCAACGTATATTTTGAAGCTTTTATAAACATAACTACTGCATTGTTTCTAACCAGTTTTGAACTTATGAATGCTCTTCAGTCAGTTGTAAAAGGTCTGACATATTCAGGTGAACATCCCTGGTACCTGACAGCTGACGGGTTGGCTGTAACTATAGCAACACACAGCAGGACATACTACGAAGGATAAATAGCAGCAACCAGCTGACAGGCTGTCAAGACAGTTCACCATGACATGTGAGAGTCAGTGGGTCTTCAGGATAATGCCCCAGAATTGTAACGACGAGGCGGTTCCATCAAGATTTGTCACTTTATCATTGAGTAAGTCACTTGGCTGGCAACATATGTCAACGGGCATTGCTTGACGATTTGATTACGGTAGGTTAGGGGAAAGCCTGAAAATTGCCTTATTCACATTTCAAGTGTCCATACAGACATGTTTCTGGTAGTCAAGGTCAGACAGATTGCAGGTCAAGGTCACGGAAGTGACTTTGCTCTAGATCTAGTTCACACAGTGATCGATGGGCGTGGTTATAAAATCTGTTAGCGTCGACGTTACATATGTGAATATTTAATGGTGGTTATGTGACATCTACATTTTTAATCTTGGTCAGCAGTATACATTTTCATTAAAAAATGAATATAGTGAATTGTCCGTCGATAGGTATATCGCGGTAAATAAAACTGATATGTGTCAGTATTATTTACCGCCAAATACCTATCAGTTATTCGATGGTGATGTATTGTATACGTCCATTACAAAACAATAACACTTGTCGTGTTCGCCGGCTATTACATAATTGGTAGATATGTAAAAGATAAGTACAAAACAATACCCAGTCTTGACTATCCTCAGACACAAATTCCAATCAGTAAAAAGGGTAAAAAATGCCAGTTAATAATAATAATGAGAATATTTATAACGCGCCTTTTCCAGGCTAGATATCCTGCTCAAAGCGCACATTCACTGATTATTACCCCGGATAACCCAAGCTGTCTGCTAGGCGCTAGAAGGTTAATAGTCTTATGACTTATTTCACCGGTTACCCATTTCCTGCTGGGTGAACAGAGGCAATTTGAAGGTTATAGTCACATGACTTTATCCAACCGGGTACCCATTTTCTGCTGGGTTTTCTGAGAGTTTCTAGGACTTCAGTCCCGCCCCACAACGAAGCACATGTGATGCATGTGGTCTCACCTTAGGCAAGTGAGTTTGTTCAAATTGCCTCTGTTCACCCAGCAGAAAATGGGTACTCGGTTGGATAAAGTCATGTGACTATAACCTTCTAGCGCCTAACAGGCAGCTTGGGTTATCCGGGGTAATAAGAATCAGATTCTGATTAAGCGCCGCGAGCAATCACTTGGTGTTTAGAGATTGTGCGCTATAGAAGATGACTTCTAACGTGCCTTGCCATTTACATGAATAGAAATGATTTGTCTTTTAGCCATATATTCCTCACACATAAATGTCGTTTTCTGATTGCTTAACCATTCAATGTACCCTGCTAACAAGCGAGTAACATTTTCTACGTTATCCGCTAGAATGCCGAATTGTGGGAATTCGCTTGGTACTTCGTGTTAGTAGTGTTTGGGCTGTTGCCTAGCTCCGGTACTCCTTATTATGATCCAATACCCGTGCTTCAAACAGTTTAAAATTAATATTGAGGTATTTGGTAAGATAAATACGTTGTTCACTGGTCCCTCGGGGCCCGTGTCAACCCATGTCCCCCTCGTGACCAGTGAACTACTTATAATATACATATCTCTTCTGTCAGTCATACAACCCCCAGACACTCGGACAATGCTAGCTCGTACCAGAAAGTTTGATGTTTCCATAGCGGTTTGCATGGTACTGACATAGGACATTCAGTGGAAAGATCATGGCGTCTTCAGAGTCGTTAGTTAAAGTGCCATTCAGTTTGTAATGGAAACCCCTGGCAAAGACATTAAGGATTTAATTATTTCCTGTATTTTATGAACTGGTAATTGTAGATGAGGCCACGTTAAACTCACTTCCGTCCCCCTATAGAAACACATTTGTGATCGAAGATGGATTGAAACTTTTATTGATCTCACAATCCGTCGTCGTCTCCTGGCCTTAAGAAAACACATGGTCGTGAGGCGACAGCATGTTACAGACACGTCGACAACGCCGCCTCACCCCAACCATGGCGCACAACGTCGGTGATGTTTGGCAGCATCAAGGACGTCGCAGGAAGCCTCGCGTGTTTATGTCCCAGGCGATGGGGATTTTAATATCAAATCATTTTCTAGTTCAAACACATTTCTTTAAAAAAATGTATGAATTTCCTTTACGTCTCTTTTAATGCCTCAAAAGTAATAATCTTTGAGTCAAAGGATCCAGTAGAAAATGAATGTGTTTAGAAAATAGACGTTTTATTGGTGAGACTTTAACAGTCTTTGACAGACAGATGTGAGGTTTGTTAAGTCAGTTTGGGACTGATGTGTAGTATCAAACTGGGATTATATGGGAAGTACTGTGCATTATCTCGTCAAGGTGGGTGATGCGACAGAAGCAGCGGTTAACTGATGATACAGGGGACGTGATTGGTAAACGGACAGAGAAGATGCAGATGGACGTCTTGCCATGGGTTGTCACTAAGTCTCGTTTCCTCTTTTCCACCTATCTCTTCCATCCCTTTATCGCCTCTTACCCTCTCTCTATCCTCCTTCTCATGTATCCTCTTCTTACCTTAAGATTCTAATCTCCCTCAAACTGAAGGCATCTCTCTCACACACACTCTCCCTTTCTCTCCTCCCTCCCTCTCTCTCACCTCTCTCCCACTCTATTCTCTCTGCCTCTCTCCCCCCTCCCTTTCGCTCTCTCTTTCCCCGCTCTCCCTCTCTCCTCCTTTCTCTCGCTTCTTCTCTCTTCCTCAAATTTCCCTTTGCCAGTATCTCTACCCTCGTCCGTCTCTCACTCCTCTCTCTCACTCAGTTTTCACTTTCTATCTTTCTTCTCCTGTCCCACTCAAATCTCGCTATCACTCTCCTCTCGCTTTCTCTCTATCCATCTATCTTCTCATCTCTTACTCACATTACTGCTATTACCACTACGTCTACGACTACTGCTACAACTACAACGAATGATGCTGCTATTACTACTACCTCTTCTTCTTATTACTACTTAATACTACTGTTGTTCCCGCTGTTGTATTGCTATACGTTTGAACGTGACCAACGAGAACGAGATAAGTACCAGGAAGTTTACAAAATAATAATATTTAAAGACCAAACATCTACGATAACTATGTCGATCCTTTCACATTGCCCTGTGGTATATCCAGATGTCCGTGTGGCCTGCGTTATAACGGGGACGTCGTGTGTTTTCTACAGAGGACTCATTCTAGTTGTTACACAAAATACTAGCTGTCTTTAAACGATGAAAAACTAGATAATAATTCTCAACATTGAATTCTTAGCCGGTGACTACAAACAGAAACACTTTTATCTAACTTTTCTCCTTAACTAAACTTTTAAATTCTACCCCCTACAAACAGTACGCCACAGTCGTTCAATACCATGGAGACGAAGGGAGATAACCCTTCACCTGACCTGCCAGTAAAAATTAGATTATTCGATGATTGATGCCTGCGTTAATTCCCTTACAGCGACCGTGTGACATCGATCTGATATCGTGGTAATAGATTCTCTAATCTCAGAGACTCTATTGGGTTCACTCGTTTGTCCCCGTGACGGTAATCGCTTTATTTAACTCGCATGACAAAGGTTCGCAAGATCACTTGTTAGTTCTGTATTTTCTTTACCTCTTCAGAGCTAGGAGCATATGAGCTATGTCTTCCCCGACATGCGGGAACAGCCTGTTGATTTAGCTAGGACAACACTGAGGCTTTCAGTCCGCAATGATGTATAGATCGACTTATCGTATACACAAACAGTAGGCCGGTATCAGCCAGTACGATGTTATGGCGTAACAAAGTGGGTTAACCAGATTACGGTAGTATATGAGAGGTATGCGTGTGTATACCCGTCAGAACCAATGGCAGTTTTACAGCGTTACCCCTTTGAGATACAGTTCCGCAGGTAACATACATGCCCCATTCAAACAAACTATACCGACCCCTAGTCAACCAGTGCTTGGTTCAACCCCGTTAGGGTTCATCTAAATACATGGGTCGTGCATGCGTGTGTGTCTCCCCTGTATTGTATTGTAGTTCTGTAGTGCCAGACATTTGACTTACCTATAGTTAACGTGCATGCTCCATTCAGAGTCGCTGCATTGATCCTTAGTCGACCGGTACTTATTTTATTCCGTTTAATGCCGATCTAAATATTTCCGTCCTGCACGCGTGTCTGTCTCCTTGCATTGTATTGTCGGTACTGTAGTCCTATCCTTCTAAGCTACATTCGGACAAACGAAACAGACCCCTTCTCGACTAGTTTTTCTTTTTTCCTCACCCCTAGTAGGCTAGTTCTTCTTTTATCCTGACCCCTAGTCGACCAGTCCTTGTCTTATACTGACCCTTAGCCGACCAATCCTAGTCTTATACTGACCCCTAGTCGACTAGTCCTTGTCTTATACTGACCCTAGTCGACCAGTCCTTGTCTTATACTGACCCTAGTAGACTAGTTCTTGTCTGATACTAACCCCTAGTCGACCAGAACCTGCCTTATACTGACTCCTAGTCGATCAGTTCTTGACTTATACTGACCTTAGTCGACTAGTTCTTGTCTTATATTGACCCTAGGCGACTAGTTCTTGTTTTATACTGACCCCTAGTCGACCAGTCCTTGTCTTATCCTGACCCCTAGTCGGCCAGAACTTGTCTTATACTGACCCTAGTCGACTAGTTCTTGTCTTATACTGACCCTAGTCGACTAGTCCTTGTCTTATCCTGACCCCTAGTCGGCCAGAACTTGTCTTATACTGACCCTAGTCGACTAGTTCTTGTCTTATACTGACGCTTGTCGACTAGTTCTTGTCTTATACTGACCCTAGTCGACTAGTTCTTGTTTTATACTGACCCGTCGACTAGTCCTTGTCTTATCTCACTCATAGCTGGGGGCGGTGGGGTAGTCTAGTGGTTAAAGCGTTTGCTCGTCACAACGAAGGCCCGGGTTCGATTCCCCACATGGGTACAATGTGTTAAGCCCATTTCTGGTGTCACCCGCCGTGATATTGCTGGAATATTGCTAAAAGCGGCGTAAAACTAAACTCACTCACTCACTCATAGCTGAGTGTCCTGCAGGCGTTTTTAAGTGCATTTACTAGTCTGGATTAAAGCCGATTAAATGGTACTAGCCATACTATGCTGAAGTTACAGCCACTTGAGTGTTAACATGGATGCTTCCACGATGAGTGAGTGGGTGAATATGGTTCACCGCCGCTTGTAGCAATGGTACGGCAGTGAGATGCCACAATTATGCTTCACGCATATACTGAAAGATATTGAATCGATTCGTTGTCCAACTTAATTTTGAGCCCGGTTTGAATAGCCCAGTCCAGCCAGTTTTATTTCGAGTGAAATGATTTTGTGCCGAGTTTAACCAATGAAACGGGTTTGATGCCTCACCCACTATGAGTGAGTGAGATTTGTTCCGTCAGCACTCGACTGTACATGTCTACATACGGCAACGCGACAACGGCCTCACACACAGTGATGCACGACTGTACATTTGACTGATAGATGAACCTCTGAACTCTCAAGCTAATTACAAGCAGTTAGGTTGTAGTTATTAGAACAGCCTCACTTGCTCTGATTGCCTGTAATGGTAGGTCTGGCGACACACCATCTCCTGCCGATTACCCTGATGATACAGAGACAACGATTAACTCTCAGAGTCACTAATCACAGTGTCGGGGACAAACTACAGACAGTGGTGCCTACATCAAAAGAAGGTTAGTCTCAGAAAGCTAATGTGATGTACACAAATACAAAAATCTGATGTAAAATCCCTAGCAAAATCATTCCAGACGATTATGTTTTCAACCTATTTTCTAGGTTGCATCAAAATTGTTTATAAAGGCAATGTAAAAGAATCATTCCAGGTGAGTATTTCTTAAACTTGTTCTCTTGCGTCCAAGAGAAATCCTGAGGCCTCACTATAAGTTTCAAATACACGTCAATTGTATTTGTGCCCAAACACATGCACACGTACATGCACGTCTACATCAACATACACACATGCACGCACGCACGCACACGCACACACACACACACACAGAAACCGAGGTATTGCTTGTGCTAATTTATACTCCCCAGGGTAATCACTGTAAGGTCTCTGTGTGTCAGCGAGAAGGTGACATAACGGTAAATATGCACTCATCTATTGGTGACGATCGCGTGCCTGGAGCCCAGAGCCGTAATTCAGGCACTGCAGGTAATTAGATTATAGTAAGCCGATTGGACCACGTGGATAGTTCAAAAAGAAGTCAGCCCAAAACGAGGCCATCGTAGAGCATGACGAAAAGAGCGTCAGCATCAGCGCCATATCGCTGACAGATGAGTGGTTTATGGAAGTATCATTTAAGAGCTTCAGATCAGTGTGATAACGAAGCCTTGCTGTGTTGGAGACCGCCGCCTAGTATTGTCACACAGTAACTGAATTACATGACTTTTAAGATAGAAGCTTCCATACATTCTCACGAGCAAGAGCAGTTTCCGCCGAGTTAGAGATGAAGACCAAACACCACTCCCCGAAAGGAACCTATAGGAGCTAAGGGATTTAGAATGGTGATATAATTAATACCCTTGGCTATGGAAGATGATGTCACGTGCAGGGATTATTCATAAATTAATTATTTTTGTTTAATTTTAATTAAGTTTAAATTTACATCACGGGCGCGTGTGTCAGAGTAATTTATTATAAATCAGCATCATTTGGCAGTTACCTTTGATGACTTCTTGTTGGTGATTACAGTGACCACTGCCCCGTGATGTCATTCAATACATCTTTATACAGTTTCCCTATGCCGACCATATGTTTGAATATGTAATCAACTTCAAATGAACAATTGCCTCCCCCCAGAGTTGAACGTACGTCGCCTTTATGTCATCATACTGAAATACCTCTTAATGGTTGGTTAACCCCGTACTCAGCAATATTCCAGCTATATGGAATATAAATAATCGAGTCTGGAACAAACAATCCAGTGAACAACAGCATGAGCATCGATCTACGCAATTGGGAACCGATGACATTTGCCAACCAGGTAATCGAGCCTGACCACCCGATCCCGCCTTTTACGACAAGCATGAGTTGCCGAAGACCAATCCTGGCCCGGGTCTTCACGGGTCAGCTCTTCGAGAAGCCCGAAATCGAGTGATGTACCACTTTTGAACTGTCACAGTCAACACAGAAAAAAACCCTGGTATTTTGTTTAAAAGTGTATACAAAACCTGTGATATGAAATAAACAGGTTTTGTTTCAAGTAACAGATGGATCCTGCTTGGTTATTGTTGTTGTTAACGCAGCACTCTGACATATCCCAACAACATAACGCAGGTTTGATAATCATATCTACACCAGAAAATGAATATTCAGTGATTGACATCAGGAGCATCGATCTATGCAATTGCAACTAGGCAAATCAGCAAGTTTGAACACTCGATCACGTAAGGCGGCTTAATGACTAGCGTAGGTTCCTGAACATCAATTCTAAACCGGATCTTCAAGGGAGACAAGCATGAAATGCTGGAGAACAGATCTAACCCGGACCTTCAAGGGAGACAAGCATGGGTTCCTGAAGAACAGATCTAACCCGGATCTTCACGGGAGACAAGCATGGGTTGCTGAAGAACAGTTCTAACCCGGATCTTCACGGGAGACATACATGGGTTGCTGAAGAACAGATCTAACCCGGACAATTCTACATCACAAACTTCAACTTTAATTCTAACAAGATTCCCCGAGACAAACATGGGTTGCTGAAGAACAGATCTAACACGGATCTTCACGGGAGACAAGCATGGAATGCTGGAGAACAGTTCTAACCCGGATCTTCACGGGAGACAAGCATTGGTTGCTGGAGAACAGATCTAACCCGGATCTTCACGGGAGACAAACATGGGTTGCTGAAGAACAGATCTAACCCGGATCTTCACGGGAGACAAACATGTGTTCCTGGAGAACAGATCTAACCCGGACCTTCACGGGAGACAAGCATGGGTTGCTGAAGAACAGTTCTAACCCGGATCTTAACGGGAGACAAGCATGGAATGCTGGAGAACAGTTCTAACCCGGATCTTCACGGGAGACAAACATGGGTTGCTTGAGAACAGTTCTAACCAGGATCTTCACGGGAGACAAACATGGGTTGCTGAAGAACAGTTTTAACCCGGATTTTCAAGGGAGACAAGCATGGGTTGCTGAAGAACAGATCTAACCCGGATCTTCACGGGAGACAAGCATGGGTTGCTGAAGAACAGTTCTAACCCGGATCTTCACGGGAGACAAACATGGGTTGCTGGAGAACAGTTCTAACCAGGATCTTCACGGGAGACAAGCATGGGTTGTTGAAGAACAGTTCTAACCCGGATTTTCACGGGAGACAAGCATGGGTTGCTGAAGAACAGATCTAACCCGGATCTTCACGGGAGACAAGCATGGGTTGCTGAAGAACAGTTCTAACCCGGATCTTCACGGGAGACAAACATTGGTTGCTAGAGAACAGATCTAACCCGGACAATTCTACATCACAAACTTCAACTTTAATTCTAACAAGATTCCCCAAGAAGCAGCAGATCAATGCTGTAAGAGGGCTGTCTCATTATGACGGCTCCCGATGTCTCGACGTATGATCTCAAGGTACTCATCAACCGAGGGAGAATCTCATGACATTTAGTCACCGAAAGAAATGTCCCTTTTTTCTTTCTATTTAAATAAAATCAAATGGCTCTGCACATCTCGTGGCGTGTTAAAAGATGAGATTCAGTTAACGCCTACGAAAACATCAAGTGAAAAAGCTTGAAATGAGGTTGTGTTGTCTGCATGCCTAAAAGAAATAATACGTGTGCCCTTCCTTTCAAATGAGAGCAAAGATGGGCCTAGATGTAGTACCAGCTAATCATATACACCCTGGGCTTAAACATGGGTGGTCCAGAGCTGAAATGCTGCAAGTTCCTGATCAAGTCACGCGCAGTGAGGAGCTCCGTCACTAACTGCTTACATTGAGACCATAATCTTGGCGGATAAAAGGCTCCTTCTGCGCCAGATTGAAAAGACATCCCTTTTCCAGTGTGGAACTTATTATAGCAATTACCGAGCTGGACTCTCAAACCAGTGAGTCCTACTCTCAAGCTAGGGATTTCATGATCGAGAAAAAGAAAGATCTCTCCGGTCACGTTCTGTGTCATTTCGTTTGCAATTAGGTAGGTACTCTCTAGCATTGACACTTATTGTATTGATATTTACGTTACCATAGTCATACAGCACACATGATATGGATGTGCAACTTCTTTATTATTTACACACGACGTTTCTGGGCTAATTCTTGCCCCTTCATCAGGTGAATGACAGTCAATGGTTACACAGGTATATATAATATGCACAGGAAGCCACAGAGTTGTTTTTACAAACATATATGTAGTATGTACATGAGGAAAACGGACAGAATTGACACCATATTTTCACCCGGTAGAACACTAAAAACCTTAGTAAAAGCCAATGGCAAAGGCAGCTGCAACATCACTTCTAACCCAACAGGATGTGTCTACAAATGGGAATGTAGCTGCGGTGACACTTACATCGGTGAGACTGGCAGATCTATTGCCACTCGGATAAAAGAGCAAAACACATCTGTCAACAAATCAAACTAAATCCTGTTCATACTATATATACCTGTGTAACTATTGACTGTCATTCACCTGATGAAGGGGCAAGTATTAGCCCAGAAACGTCGTGTGTAAATAATAAAGATGTTGCACATCCATATCAAGTGTGTTGTATTACCCTACCAACTTCTAAATGCCCTCTCGACATGTGACCGTATTAGCTTAGTGTTCTTCTGTCAGCTACAAAACCACAATGGTGTACAAATTGACTCGAATATTTAAAAACCGTCAATTTGAAACGTTGCGGAGTTCACACTTGAACAACAATCAGAAAAAATACAATTCTCTGAGAGAATGAGTGATTTAGTTAATCACAATACTCTAGTGATTTAGCCAAAATCCAGAAATATTACAGCTTGAGACAACAGACATATATTTTAAACATTGTACAAACGTCTGGAACCAAACCAGGGTCTTTAGTGTAACGAGCGAACGCTTTAGCCACAAGGCTACCCTACCAACCCAGTAAGACTACTTTACCACATGAGATGAGTAGTCTACTTCAGACGTTTAGTGTGAAGTACAGGGTACAGAAGCTGTCTACCTCACGCTACACAACTGATGCTAATAACGGTAAAGCAATTAGTAAATGAACGCTCCAGCCAATCAGCTCTTGCTTGCGACCACGTGACTGCGGGTTAAAGCTGCCTGACATACTGAAGGCATGACAATGGCCGGCAAGCGTGATGGGCCGTCGAGTTGAGCCATCTGACCGCTGAGACTCCCGAGTGGTCAAATGTCTTGAGGAGGGTGATAGGTGACGGAACTGGTGAATAGAGAACATGACGGCCATAGAATCAATGCCAATCTCTACGCCTTGTTCATATTACTCTTCATCTAGTCATATTAAAGTACTGAATACCACTTTACGTCGTGCAAATAGGGACGTTCGGCCTCCACGGAGGGACATTAGGGTCTAAATGCTGTAAGTTGATTCCCTCGGTGGTATTGGCAAATGGCGGAGAACTGAGAGGTGTTCCCCACGTTGTATCTGTATCGGAACTCGAACGCAAGTGATCACCGCTTTAACCACAGCTGCAGTAACTACTACTTTAACTGCTGCAACTGCAACTACTTCCACAACTGTTCGTGAAGATCCGGGTTAGAATTGATCTTCAGTAACCCATACTTGTAAGATGCCACCAACGGGATCGGTGGGTCAGGCTCGCTGACTTGGTTGACACATGTCATCGTATCCTAATTGCGTAGATCGATGGTCATGCTGTTAATCACTGGATTGCCTTGTCCAGACTCGATTTTTACAGGTAGCCGCAATATAGCTGGAATATTGCTGAGTGCGGCGTTAAGCAACAACGGAACAAACCACTGTGTCGCCACCATCGCCACTACGTTAAATTCAGCTACTACTACTACTACTACTACTACTACTACTACTACTACTACTACTACTACTACTACTACACTCACTACTACCACCACTACAATTTCGTTAATAATGCAATCGTCATCATTTCTGAAACATCCGAATGGCAGTTATATCAACGTCTGCAATCGGTCAGCGAGGAGCTCTATTTCGTCGGGACTGTCCATAAATATGCATTTCACGATAGCCAGTAAGTGACCACTAATTAGCGAATCTGCTATCCTCCAGTCGGACTACGTGCGGCTCAATGAGCGACTGGACATCCACACCTAATCTAACTGTGGTACAGCCAACGTGATGTGAATGTAAATCTACAACACGCTCAATCATTTGGCAGCTGCAGAACAGCGTAAGCAACGTTTTCTTGGTCGACGGAGGCACACGCTTAACTATGGGTGAGTGAATGAGTTGAGTTTTATGCCGCATTCAGCAATATTCCAGCTATATGGCGGCGGTCTATAAATAATCGAGTCTGGACCAGACAATCCATTGATCAACTGCATGAGCATCGATCTGCGCAATTGGGAACCAATGGCATGTGTCAACCAAGTCAGCGAGCCTGACCACCCAATCCCGTTAGTCGCCTCTTACGATAAGCATGGGTTACTGAAGGTTAATTCTAACCCGGACTTTCACGGGTAACACTAATAACAAGGGTATATGTGGGTGGAGAGGACGCGCGGAGTATTTGGTGAAAAACGTGAAAAAATGACTCAAATGTCTGTATTAGCGGCCGCGTGTACATTTCAGAACTACTTTGTCAAGTGCGTGAGTGAACTGTATTTAATCCATTTGGATTTTTTTCAATTGGTGTGACATGAGCTCGGGAAGCAGAAGACGTTTTTGCCGTTCTTGCTCCAGGGGATGTAGTCGGAGATCGCATCTAACGTAAGATAATTGTATCCTGGTGCAATAAAGGAAAGTTCCGCCCAGACATGGAAAGTCCCCACATTTATGTTATTGTCCCGAACACTAAAGGTCATTGACCCTACCACCAAATGAAGGTCAATGTCCCCACTACACAATAAAAGGCCAATGTGGCAAGTACCCATTGCTGATCAATATCCCCACTACCCAATCCAGATCAATATCCCCACTACCCAGTGCAGATCAATGTCCGCACTACCAATTGCAGATCAATATCCACACTACCCAGTGCAGATCAATGTCCGCACTACCCAATGCAGATCAATGTCCGCACTACCCAGTGCGGATCAATGTCCGCACTACATAATTCACATCAATGTCCGCACTACCCAATCCACATCAATGTCCGCACTACCCAGTGCAGATCAATGTCCGCACTACCCAGTGCAGATCAATGTCCGCACTACACAATGCAGACCAATGTCCGCACTGCACAATGCAGATCCATGTTCGCACTACCCAGTGCAGATCAATGTCCGCACTACACAATGCAGATCAATGTCCGCACTACACAATGCAGATCCATGTTCGCACTACCCAATGCAGATCAATGTTCGCACTAGTGATCCTTGCTTCCAATACAGATATATGTGCCCTTTGACCCGTATACGTGAAAGTTGACCCTGAAAGGTGATCGAGCGTGTGAACCAGACCCTGTCGTAACGTTGATCCACAATTTACAGGTCTTTAACCATGAGAAAATGTAGAACCCCCAAACTGAAAGATTATAGCGATGGAGTTCGAATGACGACAGGTATATCCTCTCATAGCACTCTCATCCTCCTTATAAAGGCGCCTGCATCAGATCACCCATCAGTTTCAGAAGCGAAAGCTTACGACACACGGGTCTCTTTCAGTAATATATATTTTTAAAGATAATCAATATTGGATTTTAATGTCCAGAGCATCTTTTGATGTTGAGGATGCAGGTGATACGTTCACAGATGATGCTTATGAAGTTACGGAGGGTGACATTTTGAATACTGAATGGCAGGGATATTCTTACGAGACCGGGATAACCTATCGTATATAGTATTTCAACATCTCAGGAGTGCTGGGAAGTGATGGAAGACTTGTGCCTGGAGCTGACTCCACGTCAACTAAGATACCATCTGAGGAGGTGTATGCTGACATTTAGCCATTTCTGGTTGATCAAACGAGGTGTGGGGTGAAATGCCTACGTAAATATTTGCAATGCACATTAAATGATAACACATCGCTGTGCGAATGTTGGATACTCAATATTCGACACTCAATACTCACTCAGTCACTCAGTCACTCACTCACCAAAAACCCACTCACTCACTCACTCACTCACTCACTCACTCACTCACCTACCAACCCACCAGCCAGCCAGCCAGCCAACCAACCAACACCCAACCACCCAACCAACCACTCAACCAACCACTCAACCAATCAATCAATCAATTAATCAACCACTTAATCAATCACTAACAGGCATCTGATACTTATCGGATAAACTTCTGAACTCAAATTCTTGCAACTACTGCGGTATTCGTTAAAACATATTCTATAACAGGCCAAAACGTGAAAAAGACATTAAATGTTGATGTATTTTATTTTCAAAATAGCATACTCTTGAGTTTCTGTCAATTCGAGAAGGGTTCCCGTGTCTGATGTGGATGTAAACATGATACTTGCGTGTTTGTGCTGAGTTTAGCACCGAAGTAGGAAGTAGATATATTATGAATAGCAGAGCTGATATCTTTAATCAATAGCCTCCCCTGATGCTGCAGAAGGGACAGCTCTTGTTACACCATATCCATCTATGTATATCACAGCACGGTCTGTGATAGCATACAGGAGATCCATTTACACTACAATGAGTCAAACTCAGTAGTAGGTACGGCTGGTGTAATCTCCCAGCGACTCGCCGAGTTGTTTATGGCAGAAAACTATAAGTAATTATACAACTAATGCTAACTGGAGCAATGCTTGTCGATGATAAAGTTGCTTGTTATATTCGCCGCAATCACAGTGTAAAATACTAGCCGATGCTACAGATTGTATTATTATTTTATTATTTGATTCCAGTCGATGCTACGTACAGTAAATACTATTAGTTACACAGTGTTTGAAAGGGTGTACGGGACTGTAAGAACCTTGTAAATTCCGTATTTCCTTCGGGTGCGCCTCAGGAAATACGGAATTTACAAGGGTCTTACAGTCCCGTACACCCTTTCAAAACAGCCTATATGACAAATTTATTACCCCTAATATGTTTTTATTTAGCTTATCTTTAAACAACAAGATTCAATCGTCGGCAGAATGAGACGCAAAATATTTCGTAATTACTTTTCCTGACCGGTCATAAATGGAGATAACTCGGGATGGCTAAGTTTATGATAACAAATATCGAAATTGAGGTTTTGTTAAATGACAAGTGAAATTCAGACACTTTTCGTTTTTCGTTTTCTTCTTCTTTTTAGGGATGGGTGGGGGTTTGGGGGGATATATTTATTGACACAACAAATAAGAAATTACGGCAACAATTTTATTACTCTTTTTATGCTTATTGTTTACGATAACTCTAAACTTTCGAAGCAATCAGCCGTTTGGCAGTCACAGACAAATTTATCTTAAGGGCAATTGTTAAGACACAGTAAATACAATTGTATAATACCAGTCGGTGCTACATACTGTTTAGACACAGTAAATACACTCTCTTGTATAATACCATTCGGTGATACATATTGTTTAGACATAGTAAATACAATTGTATAATACCATTCGGTACTATATCTTGTCAAGACACAGTAAGTACACTTGTATAATACCATTCGATGCTACATATATTTTACGCACAGTAAATACAATTGTATAATACCATTCGGTACTATATCATGTCAAGACACAGTAAATACACTTGTATAATACCAGTCGATGCTACATATAGTTTAGACACAGTAAATACAATTGTATAATACCATTCGGTACTATATTTTGTTAAGATACAGTAAATACACTTGTATAATACCAGTCGATGCTACATATAGTTTAGACATCGACAATACAAATGTATAATACCAGTCGGTATTATATTTTGTTAAGACACAGTAAATACACTTGTAAAATACCATTCGGTACTATATCTTGTTAAGATACAGTAACTACACTTGTATAATACCAGTCGGTACTATATTTCGTTAAGACACAGTAAATACACTTGTATAATACAAGTCGATGTTACATATTGTTTAGACACAGTAAATACACTTGTATAATACCAGTCGATGCTACATATTGTTAAGACATAGTAAATACACTTGTATAATACCATTCGGTACTATATCTTGTCAAGACACAGTAAATACACTTGTATAATACCATTCGATGCTACATATAGTTTAGACACAGTAAATACAATTGTATAATACCATTCGGTACTATATTTTGTTAAGATACAGAAATACACTTGTATAATACCATTCGATGCTACATATAGTTTAGACACAGTAAATACAATTGTATAATACCATTCGGTACTATATCATGTCAAGACACAGTAAATACACTTGTATAATACCATTCGATGCTACATATATTTTACGCACAGTAAATACAACTGTATAATACCATTCGGTACTATATCATGTCAAGACACAGTAAATACACCTGTATAATACCAGTCGATGCTACATATAGTTTAGACACAGTAAATACACTTGTATAATACCAGTCGGTTCTATATTTTGTTAAGACACAGTAAATACACTTGTATAATACCATTCGGTACTATATCTTGTTAAGATAAGTAAATACACTTGTATAATACCAGTCGGTGTTACATATTGTTTAGACACAGTAAATACACTTGTATAATACCAGTCGATGCTACATACTGTTTAGACACAGTACATACACTTGTATAATGCCATTCGGTACTATATCTTGTTAAGACACAGTAAATACACTTGTATAATACCAGTCGGTGCTACATATTGTTTGGACACAGTAAATACACTTCTATAATACCATTCGGTACTATATCGTGATGAGACACAGTCAATACACTTGTATAATACAAGTCGGTGCTACATATTGTTTGGACACAGTAAATACACTTCTATAATACCATTCGGTACTATATCGTGATGAGACACAATCAATACACTTGTATAATACCAGTCGGTGCTACATATTGTTTGGACACAGTAAATACACTTCTATAATACCATTCGGTACTATATCGTGATGAGACACAGTCAATACACTTGTATAATACAAGTCGGTGCTACATATTGTTTAGACACAGTAAATACACTTGTATAATGCCAGTCCGGAAATAAGTCTGGAAGTATCTTTATATTAAAGACGCCTGAAATTAATTAAAGCATTGGGCGTAATGTTTGTGGGCACGATGTCAAGAAACTATTACAGGCTCATGTGCGTGTAGAATACGGTTCTTCTGGTGTACTGTTAAGACACAGTCAATACACTTGTATAATACAAGTCGGTGCTACATATAGTTTAGACACAGTAAATACACTTGTATAATGCCAGTCCGGAAATAAGTCTGGAAGTATCTTTATATTAAAGACGCCTGAAATTAATTAAAGCATTGGGCGTAATGTTTGTGGGCACGCTGTCAAGAAACTATTACAGGCTCATGTGCGTGTAGAATACGGTTCTTCTGGTGTACTGTTAAGACACAATCAATACACTTGTATAATACAAGTCGGTGCTACATATAGGTTAGACACAGTAAATGCACTTGTATAATACCAGTCGGTACTATATTTTGTTATGACACTGTAAATACACTTGTATAATACCATTCGGTATTATATCGTGTTAAGACACAGTCAATACACTTGTATAATACAAGTCGGTGCTACGTATTGTTTAGACACAGTAAATACACTTGTATAATGCCAGTCGGTGCTATTTAAAGCTTAGACCGAGTAAGTAGTATGTACTACTACAAGCAATATCGTATCGCGAAGATCCAGTATTTACACTGTAGAATGCTTGTTGTTGCTGCATATTGTATAGACACAGTACATACTGAGAAGACTATGTATGTACAATATGTATAACTGGCAGGTGCTATGTATTGTATACTGTATAGTTGCTAAGCGTCGATATGAATAATTAAAATATTATCGGTACACAGACCAGTAAACGGGCAACCTTCAAGATACACGTTCGAAAATAAGTAACTGGAATAAGTATGACTGAACGTTGTTTTATGCCAGAAACATATTACAGATACAGTCTATCGCAGACCTGAATTGTCCAAAGAAAATCGATATGCCGACAGCGAATCACGCTGACAGACCACAATTCAGATCCTTTTTGTTTGATAGAATTCTGCATCGGTTAGAAATCGGATTTCTTAGTGCACGGGCGCTACGGGCGCATATGTCGATTACCAGAACCGAGCAACTTGACAGAAATACGTTATTTGACGACGTCTAACAACGTTAGGACATCGGGACAGCCGCCATTACCACACAACAGCCTTATGACCCACACCGACCGAATGTAAAGACATTTTTGTGGGAAATGTACACATCTACACGTGATCAAACTCCTCCAAGCAGATACGACCAAAATTTACTATTCCGTAACCCAATCATCAGAAGGTGCGGGACTCGTTTCTAAGTGCGGGATTGTTATGGTTAAAGTGCGGGATGACATTTATTAACCGCGGAGCTGTCATGATGGGACAATATGGTTGTAAATGCAAACTATGGTTCCGGGGTATTTTCTGATTGAATAGGAAGTTTACCAGCATCCAGCAAGGACTGTTTAACAGTAATGTGTCTGCTGCGGGTCACCGTGTGATGATGGGAAGCTCAACACAAACAATCTGTCAATATGTCTGAGGTGTCTAGGGAGGCTGCTTGCAGGTAGATTCATGTCCGCGACCACGAAAGATAATGTTTAGGACACGATGTGATTCATTGCTTTCCGGAAATAAGTCTGGAAGTATCTTTATATTAAAGACGCCTGAAATTCATTAAAGTATTGGGCGTACTGTTTGTGGGCATGCTGTCAAGAAACAATTACAGGCTCATGTGCGTGTAGAATATGGTTCTTCGGGTGTATGTTCAGACTTGTTTCACGTTTCAACTTGTGATAGGGTGTACGTCGAATCGAAGTCAAACATGTAGCATACTAACACGAACGTTACCGTGTTATCTTTCTTAGTATAACATCCAAAGAAGGTCTTTGAAACAAATAAATCAATTATCTGTGAGATCTGATGGTATAGACCAGATTCCTACTTGGTTTCCTCGCTGTATTGTAGGCTCTTGGCTCTCTTGGTATAATATTCCAGAAAAAAAGGTTTTGAAAACACAATTAAAACTGAAGCTGATTAGTATCGGTTGTGTCTTTACGTCAGACGCTGTGGGCTGAGATTCCAGAAACAAACGTTTCGAAAAAAAATATAAGCGAAGGAAGACTATGCGAAGTAAATTTTTGAATAACGTTGACCTTATACAAGAGCGCTTTGGATGTGTATCAACTTTCCATTTCAAACATTCATTCTGATAATTGTTTCTGGCTGTTCATGGTATTTGTGGAGATGTATCAAAGGAGCCCTACCCCTACCTAATAGGCAACAATTAAGCGGTATGGGTGGACACAAGCCAGAGACACACATGGTACCTACATGTATGTGTGTCATAAGTGAGTGAGTGAGTTCAGTTTTACGCCGTGCTCAGCAATATTCCAGCTATGTGGCCGCGGTCTGTAAATAATCGAGTCTGGACCAGACATTCCAGTGATCAAAAGCATGAGCATCGATCTGCGCAATTGGGAACCGATGTCAACCTAGCCATCGAGCCTGACCACCCGATCCCGTTAATCGACTCTTACGATAAGCATGGGTTACTTAAGGTTAATTCTAACCCGGACCTTCACGGGTCTTGTGTGTGTTGTTACGAGAGTGATTTTAATTGTGTCATTTGTAATATCACACTGATTAAGTGATAGTTATTTTAGGTCACAATGTTTAAAGTTTTGAGTGTGGGTTTTGGCTCGTATCTCGCATCATATATGTTCAATGGCAATAGTATTTTTAGCGGCACGCCTTTTCGATGGCGCTTCAGAGTTGTCTCCCTTGGCCATCTTGCTTATTTAGGGGTTTCATCATGCCGTGTGTTCCACATGATTCCATATCGTTCCGGGAGAATAATGATGAAGCCTAGCTTTGTTAGATTGCTCAAGAACTGTGTAAGAACTATATTATAAAGGCTTGTTGCTGCCTAGTGCGACGATACTTTTCATATAACTGGAGTTATACACATCTGTCTGCCATCGTCAGGTTGTTCAACATTCAACACTGACCGTGCTGTTCGTCTATATTCAACTGTTGTCATTGTAAACAACCTTCAATCAGTACATCTGCTCTCACTGTAAATGTCAAGACTCTGGTGAGTTGATATCTTATATTTGTGACCAAATATTTTAGATTTGTGACTCAATTGCATTGTACTAGAGATCTGTATTGTCATTCATTGTAGCTTGCTCATTGTTTGTTCAATATATTACTAAATATTTTAGACTTGTCTGTGTTCTATTTTGCTGGTTCAAGGGGGACTTTTAAACCTTTTGTCACGGCAAATTATTAACCGTACCAGTGTCATAAAACGTGGAGGTGGATAGGGAGAGATGGGGAGGAAGGACTGTCGAGAGGGTCAGAGATAGGAGTGATGGAGAGAGGAGAGAGAGGGTAGGGTGTTAATTAGTCCCCTATGTTCTGACCTCGCATCCCTACCTGAACTGTTAATCCGAGCAGTGTATCAAATCCTCCAACATCCCCTCAGGAGCTGCCGCCTTAACAGCCGTGAGAGCTACACAGATGTGCACTCAGCACAGCTCGGTAAAAGACGAGTGCAATCAGCACCTACCAGCGCCGCTGTTCCTACAGTTATGTAAATGTCTTTACTGTCTTACAATTACACTAAGAGCTGTTAGGGGGACAGGCGATATAAGACCTTTACCATGGGGAAACGGGTCGAGTTATACCCCTAGGGACTCGGGGGTATTTTTATATCACTTTTATCAATTAAAAAGCTCGGGATTGATTCAGTGAAGAGCCACTGAAATAAAACCGGTCTGAACGAAACCTCGGTGAAATTGTTTTATGACCCTGTGCGTCATTCTTCAGCCAGTCTAGACATCCATCAAATTAAAAGAAACCTATCAGCGGCTTAATTAACTAAGCAACGTTCGAAAAGAAGTGAGAACCAGCTGCATCCGTTTTTGACAAGATCTGTTGAAGAAATAAGCCACAAATTTGCCCTGATCGCTGTATGATGTATTTGCCAGAAACTAGCGGAGACTGAAAATGTGTACCATGCTTCCTGAACTGCAGTTTCGTGGGTTGAGGGTGCAGTTGAATAGTTAACGAATTGTGCCTTCATGTCTAAGGCACGTGTTCTATTTCCGATGGGGGTAAATTCTGTGGCAATTTATAGTGTTGTATACTACGTGCTATACCGGGTTTAATGCTAAAAGCGGCGTAATGTCTGTGTCCCTCGCTCAGTCTGTATCAAATAACTAGTATAATATCTTATCACGGAAATAACACAATGATGTATCGAACGTATTTGTAATCATAGGAATGTTCATTGACGAAGAAAACGGGTATTCTTGTACAGTGAGTGAGTGAGTGGGTGGGTGAGTGAGTGAGTGTGTGGTGTGTGGTGGGTGGGTGGGTGAGTGAGTGGGTGAGTGGAGTGAGTGAGTGGAGTGAGTGAGTGAGGGTGGGTGAGTGAGTGGAGTGAGTGAGTGAGTGAGTGAGTGAGTGAGTGGAGTGAGTGAGTGAGTGAGTGAGTGAGTGGAGTGAGTGAGTGGGTGGAGTGGTGAGTGGTGAGTGGGTGGTGGTGGGTGGTTGAGTGTGTGAGTGAGTGGAGTGAGTGAGTGAGTGGGGAGTGAGTGGGTGGGTGAGTGAGTGAGTGAGTGAGTGAGTGAGTGAGTGAGTGAGTGAGTGAGTGAGTGAGTGAGTGAGTGAGTGAGTGAGTGAGTGAGTGAGTGAGTGAGTGAGTGAGTGAGTAAGTGAGTGAGAATCTGACCAGGGAGATGCTTTATACAGGTTTTCAACACCATTACCAAATAACGTAAGTTGCATTAGCTCGAAGCGTCATGTCTTATTGAAACACTTACCTTTTCAGCTCGTGTTCAAACGAAGTCTTACCTTTGACGTTGCGAGCAAACCATTTTACACATATGGGCTACTTCACCACGGATAATAAACGAAAAACTTAAGGACAATTAATATCCTGCTGTTTGTTTTTAGTTTGCATACCATTTAAAATTACACGATTTTGCATATTCCTATTTGAAGCCACGTGTTTGCTTACTAGGGCAGATGATTACATGGATCATATATTTCAAACATCCAATATTTGTTTCTTTTTCTGAGGCCTGTGTTAATAATATGTGTTTGATTTTTTTTAAATATTGTATATTGTATTTTCAACTCACTTTCATACTTCCTAAAATTACAACTTGTTTTTGTTACCCTGCATCGGTATACTATAAACTTGGCTTATGAAACTACAAAATTGATTATTTCACTGTCTTTCAACTCAGTCTTTAGACCATAAAGTGGAATATCTCTGTAACTATCATATACAGTGTTACTTACATTTTGTTTTTATCCATTTGAAAATGTGTAACCAAAAAACCCAAACATTTGGACAATAAACACATAATGTCTAACAGTATCTACATGACCACATGTTTCACAAACATCACTTTCTTTTATGTTATTTTTTTCCAAATATTCATTACATGGAATAATTGAATGTAATAGTTTAAATTGTAATTGTTTGTATTTAAATTTGTTAAATATGTAACAGTTAAATACACAAACTCGGTGCAAATGAAGTCAAATTGCCCTTACAATAACCGTTGTTCCTTAACTATCAAGTACGTATTTTATTCTTATTTTTAAGGTTCCTTAACAAGTATTCAGTTTGCAAATGCATAAATAAAGTGTATGGATTAGATGTCCTTGGGAGGACGCCTTGTCTCTCGGAAGTGACAGCACTGTACTTTCTCATGTCAAACTGGAAACGATCGTCACACAATAAATGACAGCACCATATTGTTTTAATATCGGTAAAAAATAAAGGAAGCTACAGGTCTGAATAATATGCACTTAACTCATTTTACATCTGAAACACATTTTAAGAATAAAAACGAACAATTTCCGATATGCGTATAATAACACATAATTTACCTAAAATGCGAAAACAACTTTTTTCTCTTTTGCTCTTTGATTGAAGTCACGTCCTGTTCAGATTATGTTTTGTCAGATAACAGAAAGTCACTTGTTTCGTTTCTGTGTGAATCTCCCCTTTAAGACGCCTGTTAGGACTTCACGGCGGATCACCTCCCGTGGGTAATTACCCCCTGTAAAAGGCGCTTTCGATCTGACACCACGCTCGCTTACCCAAGGACCACATAAATGCGGCTTAACCAATCTGACAACAAAACCCAGTCGAGACGAAGCCGGAGTCGGGGCAGGTATTGTAGCTATAATCTGAATTGGCCACGTTTATCACTTGATCTGTCACAGGCTATGACAGGTTGATTGCCTGTCCATTAGAAAGGGAAATTTCAATTGAGTTTTGATAGCTGTCCAATTCTCCAGCACACCCACATGGTATTGTGTATTAGCGGTAATGAGCTCTTAGTTGGGTAATCACTTTGAAACTTTCATTCATTCATTAAATGCTCTGAATCGAATTTTGCTGATTTCGTATAGACCGTAAGAAAAACCATAAAACTTCAAAGTCGACAGAAAATAATGATATATATGTCTGATTCGCAATGGCACCCGGAAATAGACGAAAAGCATAACAAACTTTTTCGAGCAGACGTTGTGTATAAAACAGTAGTATAAGATATAAGGACACAGAAACAGCATTAGAGGATTGAAAAAGATTCGCTTACAATAGCGTATAAGCCTAATGACGTTGACTGCATCAACTCGCGACACAGTCTGCAACAGCACTTTCTTAATTAATGACCTACTTAGAGAGAGTAATAAATAACAGGTGGGGGTGTTCTTGTATAAAGCATGGGGGGCAACATCGCCGTTGGGGCGTCATTTCACAATGCAGAGATGTCTGTAATATATACTGTATATGTTCGTATTTTTATGGATCGTGTGAGAAGGTTAGGTGATGAAGTTCTACATGAGCACTGTAATACGTGGTGGTATAATTTTAGGGCGACTTGGACTAGAAGTAGGGTCTAATGGCGCCCAACACATCAGCTGAAGTTCAACTATCACAATGTAAGTAGGCATACTGCACATGACTTAAGTTACAATACATAAAAGTGTATTCATTATATTTATATATTTTGATGAAATTACAGGATCGTCTGCTTAGAGAGATATATTATAACATCAAACAAATAGTTTTTGTTTTGGATAACAACATTGGATAGACAAAACAAAAGACAAACACATAAAACTAGATGCTTGTTCAATAAAAAGGTAGATAATCAAACAGAAAAAAGAAATGTTAAAACGATTTAAAAGCAATACATATATCTGGTTTAATGTTTCTTATGAACGACATATGCTTAGTGCCTACCATATTTGCCTGATGCAGTAACGTACTCTAATATAGCCCTTTGGATTGAACAGTGTTGGGGCCCAGCAAGGAAGAATACATCGCTTTTCTTGAGTACGGCACTTCTAAGATACGTAACAAACAATTAACTGTGAGAGGCACACCTGTGGTTCACATTTCGAGTTGTTTCCCCTTAGGTGCACGGATCACATTTCAGATGGTCATGTTTCAAGGTATGTCGCCACCGACATCCCTGGTAGTTGGTTGCAAGAAATTTATAAACGTCTGTGTTCTGTGTCCCTTCAGGCCTTCCAGCTGATACAACGCCATGTATTGGAAATAATGGTCAATTCGGACTGAAAGCAGATTACTCACTTCCTTGCAGAACTCGTCAGAAGAGACAAGACGAATATGAAGCCCGAGAAATTATACCCCCATATACCATTTACATCCTCAGGTGGACTTACCCAACACCAACAAAGCATTTATTATATATCTTAAGATGAACAGTTCTTGTAACCCTCTGAAGCTGAAGTTAACCCAAGGTTTGTATATGTCTGGACTGAAATGATTATTATAATATTTGTCTGACTCATGATAAGAACAGGGTTTCCTTGTATCTGGTGTTCAGAAAAGACTGCTTCATAGACGCTTGAATGAATAATACATACCTCAACAAGACATTTTGATTTGAAGGTCGGGTTTCACAAATCACATGGACATGTTCACGCACCGTACACACTTTCGATTTTCCGGGGTCAGTTAAGATCATTTTATTAATACACGTAGTTCATCAATGTGAGAATACATATTTGTTATTAACGAACAAGTGCACATATAACACTATTTGTAACTGTAAATAACGCCTACGCAATGCTTGACTTGCTGAAATTCCGCGGCAAGTTGCCACGGATGTGCCGAACAGATATGGCGGCAAACGATGTTGCCTAACAATTTGATATTCATCGAAACATAACATCATCTGTTTGGAGGCCTTATCTACAGCAGGGCACGCTCTCACCTTGCACCGCCGAATAGCTGGGACCAGTAGTCCGCGTGTAACGCCACGTTAACAGGGTGTCACCTTCAGGTTGTATTTCTACGTAATTCGTACATTAACAACTCGGTCAATCCCGATTACCAATTAGTAGACAGGGCGAGTGAGTGAGTAATTTGGCAGCTATTAGCGGTGAGAAATGTATTTTACATGTCATTTATTATAGTACAACAGCGGGCACAACAATGGTGCCATTCGCCTCCTACGTCCAGCGATACGACAAATGTTGCTGGGAGCATCACTGTCCGGACCGCCTGGCTAGGTGTAGACAACTTCTGGAGCTCAGGGGATAGGTATGTGACAGTGTACTGTTCACAGATGAGTCCTCGTGTCAAGCACAGCTGGGGCGGTGTACTGTTCACAGATGAGTCCACGTGTCAAGCACAGCTGGGACGGTGTACTGTTCACATATGAGTCCACGTGTCAACCACAGCTGGGGCGGTGTACTGTTCACAGATGAGTCCACGTGTCAAGCACAGCTGGGGCGGTGTACTGTTCACAGATGAGTCCTCGTGTCAAGCACAGCTGGGGCGGTCTACTGTTCACAGATGAGTCCACGTGTCAAGCACAGCTTGGGCGATGTACTGTTCACAGATGAGTCCTCATGTCAAGCACAGCTGTGGCGGTGTACTGTTCACAGATGAGTCCTCGTGTCAAGCACAACTGGGGCGGTGTACTGTTCACAGATGAGTCCTCGTGTCAAGCACAGCTGGGGCGGTGTACTGTTCACAGATGAGTCCTCATGTCAAGCACAGCTGGGGCGGTGTACTGTTCACAGATGAGTCCTCGTGTCAAGCACAGCTGGGGCGGTGTACTGTTCACAAATGAGTCCTCGTGTCAAGCACAGCTGGGGCGGTGTATTGTTCACAGATGAGTCCTCGTGTCAAGCACAGCTGTGGCGGTGTACTGTTCACAGATGGGTCCACGTGTCAACCACACCGGCCATGAAAGGACCTGGAGGACCTAGAACACGTTACCCGCGTTCCCCAACTCCGCCAAACAAACACGACCCATTGTTGTCAATGGTAGTTCAGTGACGTACCCATCCTTGAAAATCATGTTCCACCTTTCGTGCAAATGAACAGTCATGCTACAGCAAGAAAAAACGCTGTGCTGGGTTCATATGCTGATAATGCAGTGTCATAGAAATATAGATAATGAAACCTTACATCCATGATAAAACATGAAACCAAAAGGAAATGGTGGCTAGTATTTCATGGTGATGTTTTCAACATGGGTACGACAGAGTTGATATATATATATTTTTTTTGTAAATTAGGTTTGTTGTACTTCAGCGACTGTTTTCAACAATTTAACGCTCAGACAACATTTGTACTTATTTGTGACATCCAATTTCTAGGCGTACGTCCTTTTGTGCCGAGCAGTACAGATTGAACATCGAGTTGCATGTGTTTTCGTCTGTGGAACGTTTCAATTTGTTTACAAGATGCTTTACTTAGCCTTCACGTTAGAGACTGTCAATGACATTCGCCAGTAAGTCTGAGTGATATCATGTGAATACCAATCTCAGACAGAATAGTGTAGGGAATTTAAATACATCATCGCACACAGCACCAACTGCACAGTCGAAGCCAGTGTCCTACTGAAGTTGATTGACTCAAACCCGAGCATCACATATTAGATTTTTTCTTGTAACGAGGTGGCAACTTTGCCAGATTTCTGTGGAGCAGCTATCAGTCGGAGGGCCTCTGCGTAAATCTCATCTAGCACATAGCATCTCTCCGACTGCAGATGAAATTGCTCTGCTACAATCCTTTATGGTCGCATTTGAAATTCGCACACGGCCAGAAATCAGGCGAAATACAATTTGTTACCATAGATACCTAATGAAGCATGCTAAAAAATGTGTTCCCTCATTTCCGAAATCGGTACAAGCAAGCCAAATATCTTTACTACTTGTTGAACCCATCCGGTAATGTGAAGGGAGGTTGTAATTTATTACCAGTAATCCGTTGATACTAATTTGAAAGGCAATCTGAAGGAGGTGATGGTTGTATCTTTTGCTCTCAAACCTTTCCATTTGAAATAGTAATCTCGCCATATTTCCGGGTCAAAACCGTAAAGGACTTGCCATTTTACAATTTATATTCATTATCCTTAGCAAGGCGATTGGGGGAAAATAACGAATTCATCCCATGGGTGCGTAGTCTTTTGAAGTGGATTGTTTACATTAACAGTTGTTTGAATCTAATGTTCCAAAGCTTCATGTTCCAACTCGCTGTAATGTTTCTCCGGTTTTTCTCGTAATGTGATTGATTTTTAGTTATCATCACTGAACTCACAGAACCAGATCACTAGAATATGCAAATTAGGTGAACATTTGTCCGTATCATGCTGTTTTATCAAAATCGTTGAAGGACAGATCTCAAAAAGTCACTCAACAAGAAATGACTAAAATGGTTGATGTCATTTCTAGCGTCCTGGAACACTGGAACTCTTGGACAAGGTGAGCTCAGAGAGGGTGGTGTCAATACACGCATAAACTTTGTAGAAGTGTTTCTGCTGCTGAGACAGGTCACCCTGATGGAGTTTTCAGGTTAGAAGTGGTTCGGTGGTTTCATGCACAGTCATCATATCTCATAGCGTCAATCACTAGATTGTGTGGCCCGACCAACTGTTTAAGCACCGCGCCGTACAGCTACTGCTGAATGTGGCGTCAAACAAACATGTGCTCACCATACAGTCAAAATTGCGTAATCTACCGTGCCTTTAGCAGACAGGGGTGTGGGTGGGTTGCTTGACTGAAACATACGATGCTATGTGCGTGAAGAGGTGAAGAGAGGTGCTTGATTGAAACATACGATCTCATTGTACGTGTGGCACTTGACTGTAACAACCGATCTCATTGTGTGAAGGGAGGAGCCTGAATGTAACCTACTATCTCAGTTTGTATGTATGAACGACGCTTCTTGGCTGAAACATACGATTTCTCTGTATATGAGTTGAGGTCCTTAATTGCAACGCAGGATCTTACTGTGTGTGAACGGAGATGCTTGACTGTGACATACGATATCAATGTGTGAAGGGAGATGCTAGACTGTGACATACGATCTCAATGTGTGAAGGGAGATGCTAGACTGTGACATACAATCTCAGTGTGTGAAGGGAGATGCTAGACTGTGACATACGATATCAATGTGTGAAGGGAGATGCTAGACTGTGACATACGATATCAATGTGTGAAGGGAGATGCTAGACTGTGACATACAATCTCAGTGTGTGAAGGGAGATGCTAGACTGTGACATACGATATCAATGTGTGAAGGGAGATGCTAGACTGTGACATACGATATCAATGTGTGAAGGGAGATGCTAGACTGTGACATACGATCTCAATGTGTGAAGGGAGATGCTAGACTGTGACATACGATATCAATGTGTGAAGGGAGATGCTAGACTGTGACATACGATATCAATGTGTGAAGGGAGATGCTAGACTGTGACATACAATCTCAGTGTGTGAAGGGAGATGCTAGACTGTGACATACGATATCAATGTGTGAAGGGAGATGCTAGACTGTGACATACGATATCAATGTGTGAAGGGAGATGCTTGACAGTAACATACGATCTCAGTGTGAAGGGAGATGTTAGACTGTGACATAATATATCAATGTGTGAAGGGAGATGCTAGACTGTGACATACGATATCAATGTGTGAAGGGAGATGCTAGACTGTGACATACGATCTCAGTGTGTAAAGGGAGATGCTAGACTGTGACATACGATATCAATGTGTGAAGGGAGATGCTTGACTGTGACATACGATCTCAGTGTGTGAAGGGAGATGCTTGACTGTGACATACGATATCAATGTGTGAAGGGAGATGCTTGACTGTGACATACGATCTCAGTGTGTGAAGGGAGATGCTAGACTGTGACATACGATATCAATGTGTGAAGGGAGATGCTAGACGGTGACATACGATCTCACTGTTTGAAGGAGATGCTTGATTGTGACATACGATCTCAATGTGTGAAGGGAGATGCCTGACTGTGACATACCATCTCAGTGTGTGAAGGGAGATGATTGACTGTGACATCCGATCTCAATGTGTGAAGGGAGATGCTTGATTGTGACATACGATCTCAATGTGTGAAGGGAGATGCTAGACTATGATATACGATCTCAATGTGTGAAGGGAGATGCTTGATTGTGACATACGATCTCAATATGTGAAGGGAGGTGCCGACTGTGACATACAATCTCAGTGTGTGAAGGGAGATGATTGACAGTGACATCCGATCTCAATGTGTGAAGGGAGATGCTTGACTGTGACATACGATCTCAATGTGTGAAGGGAGATGCTTGACTGTGACGTCCGATCTCAATGTGTGAAGGGAGATGCTTGACTGTGACATCCGATCTCAATGTGTGAAGGGAGATGCTTGATTGTTACATACGATCTCAATGTGTGAAGGGAGATGCTTGACTGTGACATACGATCTCAATGTGTGAAGGAAGATGCTTGACTGTGACATACGATCTCTATGTGTGAAGGGAGATGCTTGACTGTAACATACAATCTCAATGTGCACGGTAGGATCGTACCATGGGTAATACAGTATGACTGTGACATACAACCACGATAAATAGGAACGAATGGACGCTGACTGTTAAAAAGATCATACTGTGTGGGTATTTTGTGAGATTGTTTGCTTTGGAGGGGACTCACGGTACTTTTCTCGTCAGACCGTTTCTCCCCAGGGTTTCAACATGGAATACTAATGTGTTTGGTACTTCCTCGCGCTACTTCTGTAGCGATGGTGATGGTGCAATCTATCCCTTAGTCCTCCCAAGGGCAACACAGATGAACGTTTATACCTTCTGAGTACCTAATGAATGGCTTTTTCCAATTGATGGAGTCTGGCTAAGAAGATTCTGATTGTAGACCCACGCTAACGTTGTCTGCACGATTTGTCAAGTATATAGTGTACTTGTATTGATACCTAGTGTGTAAAAGTTTAGACCATTAAATTGACATAAAGATATCGTATAGGACTATTTACGTACACCGACCAATATGATATTTAAAATGTAACTTGATATTGTTCAGAGCTGATCTGGAAGTCAGCCTGGAATAAAGGTAATCAGCCGTTGTTAGTAGTTTGTTTTTGAAAATTTGGGAATGTGTATTGCTGGTAATGGTTACCATTGTGTTTCTAAGGGTACTGGGGAGCTTGAGCGTCATCATCATCACCATCATCTTCATCATCACCACCACCACCACCAACACCACCACCACCACCACCATCATCATCATCATCATCATCATCACAATCATCATCATCATCATCTTCATCATCACCACCACCACAACCACCACCACCACCACCACCATCATCATCATCATCATCATCATCATCATCATCATCATCATCATCATCACCATCATCATCATCATCACCACCACCACCACCACCACCGTCGTCGTCGTCGTCTCCAGTAGCTCCAGTAAAAGCATTCGTTCCGAGTTCTACACGCCTGAGCTGATCAAAATTCAATGACGTTGTCTCGGCCAGAGATGTTTACTTATGGTATCACAGGAGGATAAGTCTTCTGGTATCTTATACGTTGTTAGGGTATGATTTATTTACTGTTATGTATCCCCAACAAGGCCAGCTCCACCACGGAGTCTATGCTTTGGCAGTTCCGGCTTTGGAGCCGACACAGGCCAACGTGAGATCAAAAGGTAGTCACGTGACACACGTTGTCGGCAGTGAAGGGGAAGTTTAGGCTACTCTGAATGCTATTGACCTCGCGACCTGCTCTGATGAGGGAAGCTCTGTTTAGCCGCAAGTCAAATATTAAACTGTCAAGGAATTCATGGGCTGAATGGGAAGGAATTTGTGGTGTTGTCACTCGTGAAGGACAGCGAAGAGGGAAATACAGGGAGATGATTGCATATGCTGATGAAACACTCACCCTTATTCACAACGCAGATCCCAAACTGATCCGTCTAAAGCTGCCTGTCGTATAGAGATGGGCAGTCGCGTGGCAAGCAGTATTTCTTTGATAGGAGATTGATAATTGACTTCAAATGTCAGGAATTTAGTGGGGTCAGTTAAGATGGTAGATAGGAATGAGAGGTAGGGGTGTCTTCAAAGTAGACAGATAGGCTACTCACTTATTAATGCATAGACCAAGTCACCCGGATGTAAAAAGTAGATTGTGAGAGCTATTCGTCAGAAGAAATGACGTGTTGTTGCTTTTCTAATTAATGAAACGTTATTACCGAATGTAAATCATAGAAAAACAAAAATGTACTACTTTTCAGAAACGGTTTTGCATGAACATTTTAACATTCAGCTAATGGATTTATATATTTTTATTGAATGAATTTAAATTTAAATGTGCGAGGCGAATAATGCGATACTGAGTCCTGACACTGGGAATCTGAGAACGTATTAAGAGAGACTTTTTTCAGACTCAGTAAAGGAGCACTTTGAGATGATATGAAAGAGGTGATCTATGTTTTTAATCATGCGTTTCTTGTTTAAAGTGAGCATTTTTTAAAAATACATTGCATTTGCTTTGAATGCCAAATAAGTGAAGACCAAAAATGACACATCGAAACCCTACTTTTGCGTATAAAAGTAAAAACAAGGACGTACAATGTTCAAAGGACGGACATACTGGCGTCGCACAACACCAAAGTAGGACACAGAGAGTTAGAGCTTGTGAATGTGGTGTCCGACCTTGTGGCGTTCACAATCCGCCTACAGCACCGCTTTAATCTTTACATGAGTCTTTGATCAGGGTTCTAATAGAGCAATGTGCACGTCGTCCGGCTGCATCGTCATCAGCGCAGCCACGGATAGTGTTGTGGAGAAGGTCACACCATGAACAGATTGGGGCTTTATTGGACATAACTTCTCAATGATGCTACAATCAGTTTAATGACAACACACAATTTGTTATAAATTGTACCGCGTGCTTGTACAGGGACTTTATGACAGGACAGTAGAGCCGTAAAATACCAAATAATTGCCCTATCTGTAAAACATTTATAACACTCGCTTTATATGGACGACGACGCTCCACTTTGAAGTTGTTTGGGCTTTTGATAGATGCGCCTTCTTAATTTAGAAAGCCTTTACTGGAGAACATTACAGGGAGATATCATATGGTTCTCTCAAATCAGAGTGAAATGCTTTTGGAGTTTGGTTGCAAATAAACAACGTCAGAGGCAACATAAAAGTCGCCAGAAAACAATGTTGTGTGTGTGAAAGACCCGGATGTCTGACACACTGACCCTATGCTTCGGAAGCAAGTGTTATAAATGGCGGAACCTTCCATCATCACTGGCCTTGCGTTTTTCACTCTGTGGACGCTTCATCTCAGATGAAACATAATTATATCCCAGTGTGCTCATCCTAATCCACTACTACTTCAAATAAGACCATTATACAAGTTATTATACAGTCACAGATGTCCAAGTTCTCGTGTCCTGATGCATTACTCCGGGGTTTACGGGATGTTAATGAAATACTGTTGCATTTTAAGGTTATCTATATAAGGAGTAAGTAAGCATGGTTTTCCGCCGTTTTTCCAGCAATTCCACTTTGGGGGACACCATTGTGCCCATGTGCGGAATCGAACCCGGGTCTTCGGTGCATTGAGCGAACACATAATTATAAAACACAAGGCTTCCCAACCGCTTCCTATAGGAGGAAGAACGAGTCATATCAAGTATTCATTATGTAACGAACTTCGTACAAATCGTGTGCAGAGTGTCTGTGGTGTCTTGACGAAGACCACAACCAGATCCACTAAAGAATGACCAACATGTCTACCTCCCTGTAGGACAACGACTCAAGGCTACTTGTACAACTCCAGCGAGACCGCCATCAAAACATACCATATTTATTCTTCAATTATCGCCAGCCATTGTGTAACAACCGTTGTATCAACAGCCCCCAGGATGAGGAAAGGGCAAGCCAGACCGTTGTTACACAACCATTACACAACTGTGTCTGGTGCAATCGTCATGGAGAAGCACCTACATGTCAACTTCGGTAATGTGTCCACAGGCAAGGCAAACACATCCTTGTTAGGGGCATTGCCCTAGAACCTTTGTCCCCGACAGTCACAGACGGAATGGTAGCAGCCGAACTCTTATGGGCGACCACACAGACACGCCCGAGGACATAGAGGCAGATACAGGGAGCACTGTAGACCTTACTGGCGAGACTGAGGTGGACATGTAAATGAATACTATAGCTAAGAGCAATCACAGAGACACTAGTTACCATATTATACTGGTAATGTATAATGATATATAGTATTATCCCACATCCTCCTCAGTCTGGTGGTGTACTGGTGGCTTTTTTTAGTGGTTTTTTTTGGTTCGCTTTTCGCTTTCATAGCACATGGATCAATACTGAAAATGAGGTTCTTGCTCTTTTCCAGAGCGGAACTCCATGACCGTTGCTTTATTGTAGATATACCCTGCTCTAGAGATATGTCTAGCGGTGATCTGGTGACTGTGGGTGAATTGTGATATTTTCATTACCCTACTTTTTCTTGCAATAAGGATTATACTGAGACTCATTTTCGTGCTCGTTTACGGAGAGGAACTCAAACGTTGAATATATCTTGATACGTTTAACTTGCGGTGGACTGGGGAGCCTTTTGATTACTTGGGATATTCAAAAGAACTTAAGAACGTCAATGCACCATCTGATCATCATCACCAATCATCATCATCATCATCACATATCAAACATACATATTGTTTCAAAATAAACATAAAAATACAGTTGAAATTCCTAAAAGCGTTTCTTTTTTGGGAGAGTATATTATTATGCACGTCGTTTTATGTACGTTCCTTACCTTTAACACGACGTTATCAACCCAATCTGATCGTTATCAACCCAACTCACCGACGAAGATTGCGTGAAACGTGAGATTTGTACCTACATAGTCTGTCATGATTATAACATCAGGGACCAAATTGTCCGCAATATACTGATTGCTGCCATTCACATCACACAGCATCCTGACATAAGACACCTGCAAGTTAATATTATCCTCACAACCATGTATCTCCATTTCCATGTCTCATTAAAGTATTTGTTTGTTCTGAACAGTTTCCAATATGAACACATCCCAGCTGGTATCGAGTCACGCGAGCTATCACATGGCTCATGACATTTCAGCCAGTCCATGGCAACCTACAACGACGGCAGCATTAACCGTAAGCTTCGGTGGCATTGCCTGGCATCAGTGGACACTAGTGATGATTAATATGATACAAATATTTGCAGATATTCCTTAACTACCTAAGCAAATCATAAACGAGATTATTAATATGATATTATTAAGAATGAGTTCTTGCATTTATACATATAACTGTTGTATATGAATACTAGCAATATTTTCTTGCTGACTGTAGTCGGTATCTACACACAGATCTCAGATGTTGAGGGACAGTGGGTAGGCTAGTGGTCAGACGCGGGTTCGATTCCCTGGGTACAGTGTGTGAAGCACGTTGATTGCATCAACAGCAGGGGCCCATTTTGGGAATACAACTGCTAGCTGCTTAAAGTTTACTTCCTCCTCACTCACTCACTCACTCACGCTCCCTCTCTCCCTCCCTCCCTCACTCACTCACTGTGGTGTCGGCCATTCAGAGGACATTGTATGTGGCAATAATCAGTCGCCCAGAACCAAGGATTCAAACCTGTCTAACGAGCCAACCAAGGGCCGTAACTCCCTAAACTTAAACCCATATAGTAACCATGCATTCGTTGGTAAACAGTCGTCGTTCATAATCTTTCCATAAATCATGCATTAATGGACCCTATTTGGTATTGAAACAGAGGGAATTTGAGGGAAACAGATGTGGAAAAAAAGTGTAGCCTTTAAAATTATTAAAACATGTGAAACGGATTTCCTGCGTTTTGATGACCAACGTACAATGGTGCCTCGACTTGATATGTGGTGTCATATATACAGAGGACATAATCTGTGATAATAATCCATTTTGAGAACCTGAGATTCAAACCTATCAAACGAGCCAACCAAGGGCCGTAACTCTGGATAACTTAATCCCATTCATATATGTACCATACATTCGTTGGTTAACATTGGCCGTTCAAAACCTTTCCATAATCCATTGTTGTACTCTGTGTGGTTTTGAAACATTTACGATGGAATTTAAGGCAAACAGATTCGGAAAAAAAATTGAAAGCCTTAAAATAATTCAAACATGTAAGGAGGATTTCCTACGTCATGGCGACCACCGTACGATGGCGTCTCGACTTGAATAAAGTAATCTTGATGGTGACCCAGCGAGCATATGGTCCGACTTCTACCAGATCAAACAACGCACCGCGTGTTCATAGACGGAACAAAACCACCTTTCTTTAATGAATTTACTTGGACGTGCGGAATATGCAACGGGTTATACATGCCAAGAACACATTTCATTGTCTCACACGGACAGACACATAATACTTTCCGATATTAAATAGAGGCAATTTTCAGCGTTCTTTAATTACTTTCGGACAAAAAACTGGAAGTGCGTGGAAGCGTTATCCCACAAATTTTCAAAAAACTTAGAATTGAATCACTTTTAGTGATTAATCTTCAGTTTTTACACAAGAGAAAATTCCAACAGAGGATGAATAGCGATACGTTCCTTTTCTAATGGCTAACTTCCTGGCAGTAGAGAAAAGCATATCACCAGTGTGTATTGCCTAGTGACGTGACTGACGCCAACTTGTGTACTTCCCTTCTTTGAAAGCCGGACTGGCATAGTTGGGATTTAGATTTAATTTCTTTAAACATCAAAAGAAATGTTCAAAGGTTGCCCGAACCATCATCAAATTGGAAATGAGAGAATTCCCATCTTTCCAGAATATAGGTCCCAAAACGATGGTCAGTCTGCATCTGTAATACAATTAGAAATACGAATTTTGTTGTGTCGATCCCACAGTTGTCTCGATGTAAGAACTTGTTCCCTGCTCTTTCCTAATTTACTCATACGCTCCGGTTTTTCCCGAAACTCAGATAACTCGAAGTATTTACGTAGGTCCCTTCAAGGTTGAATCAGCGGTATTTGACTGTCAGTGTTAAGTGGATACTTTGTCAATGCAATAACGAAAAATTAACGATAGAGTGTGTTTTACCCCTAAAATCAATTCAACTTTTTCAGGTATATTTACCTTGCGTTAGGTATCACAGACATCATTTATATAAGAGCTGGAGGATGGGGTGTCTGTCATTGTTCGGTATATGATATTCCCAAAAGTGATTTTACAGAAATTTCGAAACACACACTTCTGTGAATCCTTTGTTAAAAAGCGTCCTCTCATTATATCGAAATGAAAATGATGGTATCACATGACGAGCAGGTTGCCTCGCTGCCGGTAACACTATACACATCACATAGAGACGTCGTCGAAGTAGACGTGCGTCGGATAGTGTTGACGTTGTGAGACCGAGATGAACCAAGCATAAGCATTGGCAAACAACAATTCTAAAATCACATCATATGCAATGACACCCCCTTAAATACTCTCAGTGTGTTAGAAGCTCAATATTTGCCGGTAGGTTGTCTTAACTGTTTATATAACTCGGTACTGAGGAGCAGCCTGGACGGCTTTGACGTCATCAGACGCCAGTAAGTCTCCATCATGCAAACACAACAGGAATTGTGCCGTGTTTCAGATTCACAAACATACATTTTCTATTCACAGTGATTTGTAGAAAATCCTACTGGACTCATCAAACCTGTCTATCTTATTGTTTTTGTGAAATTCTCAATTTCCTCTTCAACCACAGGCAACATAAATATCACATATATAACGTCACTGAATAGCTGAGTTGGCTCGTAAGGGATTAGAATACATAAAAATGTCGGTAGTATAAGACGGCGGTGTGGAATTCAAAGCTTCGAAAAATGTATTTATGTATTTTAATTAAAATATAATATTTTTGAAGATCCTTCCAGACGCTTAAAAAATAAAACTGCATAGAATGTCGATATAATATGACGGTGTTATGGAGCTCAAGCTTCGAGAGATGTATTTTGAAGTATTTTGTTTAAAAATATAACAATTTTAAGAAGTAAATCAGAAAACTGAGACAGTTACATAGACAGTGAAGAAGTTTCTCGAATCTGTGGCACTTGCGATTGGCACGTGATGAAACTGTCAGAACCACGTCTCTTGTAAATAACGGCACTTTATATACAGACCATCAGAGCAGTGTTACTGCCCCTACACAATCCCTGTTTAATCGTGCGAGACTATCTAGTTACTTCAGGTCAGGGCTCCCTAGATGTTTGACCCCCTTGTTGTGTCACTCAGGAGCAGTCCGTGAAACGCAACAGATAGTTGGCAGAAATTCATGAATATTCATCAATTGGAGTCTTGCTTTAAAGAGGAAATACCTCTCGATGCTTCATATATGCTTGATATATGCTTGATCTATGACCTAAGATATCTGCAAGGTAAATCGGCTGTCACTTACTGGGACGCCTGACGAGAATGCTTAACGATTCATCCACCTTTTTCTGAACGGTGGGCGAATATTCTTTGAGATTCCAACGGCGTGTTAGCAGTGTGTTGTATACACATGAATACGACAACGTGTGTTAACAAAGCAGCAGGTGAATGGCCGTGCTGGTTGAATAACACAACAGTAGTAACGATGTGGACGATATTCACGCCACGGCCTGCCATAGATTTCTATGTTTAAAAATTGGTTGTTGTTATACACCACGCTCAGCAATATTCCAGCTATATGGCGGCGGTGTTCAAATAATCGAGTTAGTTGGTTGTTGTTTTCGTTTTTCATATTTTTTTCTTGCTCTTTTTTTACTAATGGACAACCGTGGGCGTCTGCGTACACTGACGTTTAGTGTCTGAATATCTTGTTTTTTAAACAAATACTTCTATTTAAACTGAAAATGAGTCTCCGTATGGGAGATCTTAAACCCTAGGAGATCTAGACTTCCTTCATTTGGAGCTTTAGCATTGATGAGGGGATCGACTGGGTTGAAGGGAAAAGAATGTGGTTCAGGAACTTTGAGACAGGTCAGGCGTCGTGGATACTAGGATAACCTGATTAAGAGTGAGTGAGTGAGTTTAGTTTTACGCCGCACTCAGCAATACTTCCAGCTTTATGGCGGCGGTCCGTAGATAATCGAGTCTGGACCAGATAATCCGGTGATCAACAGCATGAGCATCGATCTGCGCAATTGGGATACGCTTAGCAAGTCAGTGAGCCTGACCACCCAATCCCGTTAGTCGCCTCTTACGACACGCATGAGTTACTGAAGATCAATTCTAACTCGGATCTTCACGGGTCACCTGCATCAGAGCTTATACAAGACTGAAATGAAATTACCAAACACATTTATACCGAAATACCCGCCTATGTACATCTTCCGTCTTCTGAGTACGAAACATCGTATTCAGAACACCGTCTTTTCAGATTATTGAAACAATAGGTCAATACAATACTATATTAATACAACTTGGACCAACATGCCCACGGAATGTTTGGACGGATTGTTTATGTTTCCGTCACTGGCTGTGACCTTTAGACTTTCTTGAATATTGGAAGACATTTGCCTTGATATTGCTCTGACCTTTGTCAAGGTATGGCATGTGGCGTCGAGGTGTATGCCGAGAGTAGACGTCGAGTTCATCGAGCCTCATAAAAACCAAAGATAAGTGGACATGATACGTTCAAGTGTTGTTGATGGTTTGTAAAAGAGATGTAATAACCAGTCACGCTTTCCTATTTTCATCGTTGATTAACTCAAATTACAATACTGTCATTCGCATTATCCTAAACATACAACATTGATCGATTTGTAACTATGTACACTCTGCCATGCATGGTGTGATTAGTTGGGTGTGACCGGGAGCTGCAGGTTAATGTTGTTGATGACGGTGTCCAGTACTGATTATGCAGAGCTACAGTGAGTCGGTGTGGCGTTTAGCAATATTCCAGCAATATCACGGGTTGGGACAGAAATGGGCTTCCCACACTGTACCCATGTGAGGAATCGATCCTGGTTCTTCGGCGTGACAGGCGAACGCTGTAACTACTAGGCTATCCCACTAACCCTACCGAAATGCACAGTTATCGATTAAGATGATCTGGGGGAATATTTGATGTTGGAAGAAAGAACACACAATGTTATTACATTTCAAATTGAATATTCAAGATCATTGACGTTTTGTTCACAATGTAAAGAGTGAGTGAGTTGAGTTTTACGCCGCACTGAGCAATATTCAGCTATATGGCGGCGGTCTGTAAATAATCGAGGCTTGACCAGACAATCCAGTGATCAACAGCATGAGCATCGATCTGCGCAATTGGGAACCGATGAGATGACATGTGTCATCCGGTTAGTCGCCTCTTGCGACAAGCATGGGTTACTGAAGATCAATATTCTAACCCGGACCTTCACGGGTTTACAATACAAAGATTACAAAACAAATACGTATTAGCTATTTTGTAAAGATAATCCAGGCCGGACTTCACGTGTTAGCGAGGACTATGAATTGCGTGATGGTTACACGGAAGCTCGGCTCTGAGCCCAGTGAGTGTAGGAGATAGGGACTTTCTTGAGAGATTTCTTGTAGAACTATAGGAGGGTGAGGAGGGCAGAAGAAACGTGGACTGTCTGTTAAGTAACTGGACTGTCTGTTCGTGTAGAACTACACGGTTCAGAGAGAACGATCAGTGTCGACTGTCTGGGAGTGTTGTGGAAGATGGTTGACAGTTAGGGACTAATTGTGTAGAACATACTTGGACTGTCTGTGAGAGTTGTGGAACATATGGTTGACAGTTAGGGACTAATTGTGTAGAACATACATGGACTGTCTGGGAGTGTTGTGGAACATGGTTGACAGAGAGGGAACCGATTGTGTAGAACATACCTGGACTGTGTCTAGGAGTGTTGTGGAATCTGGTTGACAGAGAGGGAACCGATTGTGCAGAACATACCTGGACTGTGTCTAGGAGTGTTGTGGAACATGGTTGACAGTTAGGGACTAATTGTGTAGAACATAATTGTACTGTCTGTGAGAGTTGTGGAACATATGGTTGACAGGTAGGGACTAATTGTGTAGAACATAATTGTACTGTCTGTGAGAGTTGTGGAACATATGGTTGACAGTTAGGGACTAATTGTGTAGAACATACATGGACTGCCTGGGAGAGTTGTGGAACATGGTTGACAGTTAGGGACTAATTGTGTAGAACATACATGGACTGTCGTTTGAGTGTTGTGGAACATGGTTGACAGAGAGGGAACCGATTGTGTAGAACATACATGGACTGTCTGGGAGTGTTGTGGAACATGATTGATAGAGAGCGCCTGATTGTAACACACATGAACACATTTTCCGCTTCTGTCAAGATTTTTAAGTTGGTTGGTCACCAAATTCATGTAACATAGCCAAACATAATGAGAAATATGACAAAATGTGACTTTGGAATTGGTTCATGAACCTGAGAATTTCAACTTATCGACACATGAGGAGTGTTCACTTATTGCACAGGGCCATGGAAAGATATTGACCATCAAAGGCTTGTTTATAAAGACAAATGACAGTTTGGTTGCTGCTCGAGTTAGAACTGAATACACCACTAAATGTTTCATCGCCTACTTACCACGCATTTGTGACATGCACATCTCGTGAATGGTAAACCTAGTACCACTTGTAGTACTCATAACTTGTAAATGGTACAACGTCCGACAGACCGAACTCATGAAACCTCTCGCAATCAGTGCTGAATAATGTGTATGGACGACATCGAGCCTTCATCTTCACAGTATATTGGGAACGGAAATTGAAACTTTCTGTTTTAAGGGACTAAATCGAGCAGGTTTCGATAAATTTACTCTTAGAATTGTATTATTCTGACGGTGATTGTGTGGCTGTTAATACATTCTTCCAATAATTCCCTGCATGCGAACCATCGGCGTCTGATTTACAGCCGCATACAATGCAGCTCTTAATGGAGCCAAAACGTTTCCTTACTATAAATAATTGAAATGTACGCATTGAATCCCGTTGTAATGATATATTGTATAACTCTGTAGTATTATCGTGACTGTGGCACTTTGAGGATGCTTTATTGAATAACACATCGGCCATTATTGAAACTATTCCCAGTGCATTTAAGGATTATCACAAACACGGGGGCATTGTGTTCAGCAATTTTCCAGCTATATGGAGACGATCTGTAAATAATCGAGTCTGGGCCAGACAACCCAATGATCAACATCATGAGCATCGTTCTACGCAATTGGGATACGATGACGTGTGTCAACCAAGTCAGCGACTCTGACCACCCGATCCCGTTAGTCGCCTCTTAGAAGCATTGGTTGTTGAAGACCAATTCTAACCAATTCTAATTTTTCACGGGTTCATCCGGACAGCAAACTGTAGCTGACACACTTATCATGGTAAATCGTTCATATTCATTCTGTTTTGGTCACAACACCATCGACAATGTGTCCTACTACGACGATGGGTCCGAGTCACTATATACAGACGAATTGAGACAATTGCTGTGAAATTATTCTACCAGTTGTAATTAATCTGATATAGTGCCAGTGAGGTTTGTCAACTGGAAGGGAAACGTGGTCAAGTAGTATAACCCAGATTTACGACCCTTCCTGGTTGACAAGATCGGCAGATCGAATACGATGTTCGTTTGGTCATCTTAATGTCATTGTTCCAAATATTGTGGTTTCAGTAAAGAAGTAAATACAGTTTGCTTCATGTAAACCTTCCATCCGAAAATAAGTTCACATGCGGTGATTCTTGTGTTTATTGTGAAAGTGAACAGAACCGAAAATAGGCTGACACGCTGCGATACTCTTGTTTATTGTGAAAGTGAACACCCGCACTGATTCACACCGCATGCATTCCGTTTACTACCGCGCTCACAGTGTCCACAGCTGGCCCAGGGCCATTTTGCTAGATGTTGTTTTCTGACTGACTTCGCTGTCTTTAACCTTGACGTAGCAGCTGGTATATCAAAAATAGCCTGACATTCATGACTACATCTATATTGCTAAACGTTTGAAAACTTGTTCTGGCTGTTTGGGATTGATTTCCAATTGTTTACTTTAGACACCCGGTGACTTAGATGCAAGTGACTGAGATTACCTTATTCAAGTCGAGGCGCCATTGTACCTTGGTCATCAAAACGCATGAAATCCGTTTCACATGTTTGAATTATTTTAGGGCTACACGTTTTGTCCGCATCTGTTTCACTCAAATTTCATCGTAAACGTTTCAATACCACACAGGGTCCAATAATGATTTATGGAAATGTTTTGAATGACGACTGTTTACCAAGGAATGCATGGTTCATATACGAATGGGATTAAGGTTAGGGAATTACGCCCCTTGGTTGGCTTGATTGATAGGTTTAAAACCCAGGTTCTGGACGATTGACTATTACCACATACTGTGTCCTCTGAATGGCCACACCACAGAGTGAGTGAGTGAGTGAGTGAGTGAGTGAGTGAGTGAGTGAGTGAGTGAGTGAGTGAGTGAGTGAGTGAGTGGGTGGGTGGTTGGGTGGGTGGGTGTTTGATGGAGTGAGTGAGTGAGTGAGTGCCTGTAACCAGTACACCCACCAACGCTACAAACCTCGGCAGCGTGTAACAAAGACTCTTTATGACGTGGAGTAAGTACCCACCGTCTCTATATTCATCACGTCGTTTACAAACTATTCACGAAATACATAAACATTCCAAAGGAGGCAGTGTAATTGTGATAGATGCTTTCTGTTTAATGAGACCCTTCAAGGAGAAAACACTTCTTGTATTTATCTGCCCGGGTCAACGTCAACAACACCACTCTGAGCTGACAGATACACAATTATCCCCATAGTAATGAGGCTTACTGCGTTGCGACGATGCCAGTGAAGACCTGGCTATAGCCAAAGAAAAATTACAAAGAGAACGCTCTAGGATCTTAGTTTATGCCCTACTGGGCAAGCAGCATCTACTGAGAATCCCATATCCCGGGCAGGCTTGTCCATACCTCAGACTGTTGTATAACCAAGCGTTGTGAAGAACATATCACACAATTGTCTTATGAGTTATTTATTTGATGGCATTTTACGTTCATGATTATCAAAGAAATATCGATTCTTCGGCAGGAGATTTATTGATATAGGCCATCAGTTTATGGCTCAGTCTTTTCAGAGGCAGAGAGTGACGTGTTGGGTTTTAGTGTGTAAGTCTAAATACCTTAAACGTGATGTGAGAACACAAACATGTACCGATTCTTAACGCAACGCTTTTTAGGAAGTCTATCCTCCAAGGCATGGTGTGATTTCTTATGGCTGGTATCATAACTCACCCTCAACAAGAGGACTCTGTACATTAAATGGGATAACTCATCAATAGATGTTATCTACGTCACACAATTTGACATTTAAACAGAGGCCTGAAAAACAAATAAAATGTGCTAAAGAATCGTCCTTCATTTTTTTTCACTATGATCCATGGTAAATGTTTTGTTGTTGTTCATTCCTTTCCGAAGGCACCGTCTGCACACTTGGTCATTTCAGTGTTTAAAGGTTCTTAAATGTAAATCCTGAAACGAAGTTACGTTCAGAATAAAATGTCAAAGAATAATGGCTGCTTGGAACCAACTGTATCCTTGACAGCAAGATGCACATTCTACATTCTATATGTCCCTTCTGAAGCCGATAGCCGTCAATTCCCCGTCACTAAACATTTAGATGCCATATGTTTTTTAACGAGCAAATCTCATCAACACCTTGTTCGATTCAACTGCACACCCTCCCTATTCCCGACAATTAAGCATGATAGACAGTCCTCTCAAGTATAGTGTAAATGTCATCGGATCCAGATCAAGATATCAGCCCAAGGCTGGCACAATCCAGCAAATATTTGGTTCTAATTACGAAGCCGGGGCTTCGAGACTCTTCTCCAGCATGCCGAAGAAACAACGACTATTGGTATTTCGGTCTTCCCCACGGGACCAAAACGCACCCTAGCTCAGAAGAGATTTGTACTTGTGCCATACTTCTGTTGACGATGCTTATGTGTAAGAAGTGTTCTAACACCTTCCTTCGTGAAACTGTTCTCAGGACTTAGGACATTCCTTGAGGCAGCAGCCCCTGGCTTTCAAGGATGTTTGTGCAATCTTTTCCGAAGCTTTCTCACACTGCGTTGCATTAAATCGGTTAACAAGCTGTTAAATGGCAGGTTATATCATTACGCGTACATAGTGCCAACTGAAAAATTCAAAGTCGGAAGTGGTTTTCAGAAGAGAGGATAACTCATTAAGGGTAGTCTATCATGCATCACCATTGCAAGACTTGAGTACTAACGCATTCGTTTTTAACCAGTTCCAAAGCAAACATGAGTGCCTGTAGAATTGTGCGCTCGTTTGGAACACAAAGTGCATCTGTCTGGTAAATATTTATTTTCATATTCTATCATAAACATTTTAAGAAATAGGATTTAATTAACAGATGTGTCAGCATACATACGCTAAGGTTTCCATTTGGTTTAATTCAAGTAAGCATCTTTACATATGTACAATCCGACTGATCGCAACGCACCGCAGTAGTAACAATTAACGGCATCGGAGTCATTATGCGAGGCAAGAGTTTAGAGTCAGTGCTTGCAGCAGGGATTCATCGCAAACAATAGGTCGACCAGTCGCCAGGAGAGCATACATTTGCTCTAATAACTGCTCCAGCATTAATGTATTATAATTCTCCAAAGAGATGTCATTACTCTTACAATACAGGGTTTCTTTGTCGACAGTCTACAGTTTCATCCAAGCTGTTGGCCGAATCATTGCAGACAGAAATGTTTCAGAGAAGGAATTTCTTGAGGGGGGAAGCTAAGGGGACCTTTCCGTTTGTTCGGGGTATTTGCTTCAGTGTCTGCTCTGTCTGCCAGATTCAAATTAACGGAACGCCAGAACATGACGTAATGTAAGCTTTCAGAATTTATTCCGTGCTGTCTGATCTTTTAACTACTGTCGAATCTCTGAAGGGACCTACGTGGATGCCTAAGGGATACAATGTGATCAAGCTTTCACTTAATGATAACTTTAAGTTCGACTCATCTAAATTCGAAATAACGGTGTTTAACTGTATCGTGGAATGAAAAAGTTGAGGCGTTGTAGGTGAATAAAAGTCGTTATGTGCCCTAACATTAGAAGACGGAATGGCCACGGGGGTGTAGGCTGTTCCATTAGTGGTAGGTTCGAATCAACGGTTGGGGTAGCCTGGAGCTTAAACGTTCGCTCCTCACATCACTTCCTCTACAGGTACAATGTGTGAAGCCCGTTTTGATGTTACTTGAATATTGGTTAATGCGGCGTAAAACCCATCTCACTCACACGCACGAATAAAGTTTTATACCAGCTATGAACATTGCTATTAACTGTCTGTGACGCTTTCGTGGAGTTATCAGAAATGGCAAAGGTCTTCGAGTTGTGCCGCTGATCCCTCTCTCTCGATGATACATACTGGCTTTTCACATCTGCGTTTAACAAAGAGGCTTACTTACGTTCATATCATTAATTGTGTTATCTGTAGTATAGGGTTCAAGTGATCCTCCTCAAATCTTGTCTCAATCAGTTTACATTGAAGGTTATTTCTGCTCCAGCACAACTCGAATCTCCTCTACTGGTTCTGACAGTGCCACTTAACCCAGTGCCACATGTTACATGGATGTGTGATCGTGAGACAATCGTTCAGTAATTGCAGCCCATGTCACCGCAGGGGGCGTGGATCCCACAATGGTGGTCTTACCAAGGCCGGAAGTAGACGGAGGGGATCTCATATCTCCCATTCCGTGTCGTCCCCTACCAATTGTTGTCAGCATCACGAATATATCACATCGCCCTTTCGAGGCTGGTATTTAGGCTATTTTCAACAAAACTCTGCACAATTACACTTCAAGAGTTGAAGGTTGAGGGTGTAAATTTAACATGACATTTCAACATCTAACTACTTCAAATTAGTATGCGTTTACTAAACTCATGTGCTCTTTGTATTTGTTTAGCGAGTATCTGGTCTCGGGTTCCGGTATAAGATCTAATCATGCATTAGGAGACTATTAACAGTAGAACACAATTTCCATGCCATTTCGGTGGATAAAACCCTGAGTTTTTTGTTTCCTGTCCAACTTAATAAGACATGGAGACAACTGAGTAGACACGGATGGCCCAGGGGTCAAGGGCGCCGCCACGTATAGAGTTACGTCCCTTGGGCATGCAAGAAACCTTAGATGGTGGGTTCTTATATCAGTTCACTTGCTTTCAGGTTTGGTGGCACCATACCATGTTCTTGTGTTGCAGCATTGTATGAGACTTGAAACAAGTCAGACCTTTCTCGAAAATGAGTGAGTGAGTAATTGAGGTTTTACCCCTCTTTTAGCAATAATCCAGTAAAATCACTGTGGGAATCCAGCCCGTTTTATCGGCATGACTTAACCGCTTTAACCACTAGGCTACCCCACTCCTCGTTCATGTCATAAAACTGACAATATCTGGCATGAAGATGACACACCAGAAATGAACTTCACACATTGTACCCATGTTGGGATTCGAACCCGGGTTTTCGACGTTCACAGGGGAGAACTGACAATATCTGGCATGAAGATGACACACTGTGATATAAACGCTATTTCACCCTGTTCCATAATGAAGAATTCATTTTGACTGAAACAGCTGTGGTCAACATTAACGCTATACAGGACATATAAATGTAACCTCCTATTGTGTTGTCCGTTTGTGCTTAATGCACATAGACACAAAAACACATTCATCAAAAAAGGACAGAGGTTGATAAAACTGTTTCAGTATATATACCAGATTTGTTAGATTAGAAAGCCGTTCAGTATTTTGTGCAGATAATGTATACATTCAAATACCGATAAAAGTTGTTATTCAGCTGATATGTTTTACTGACACGGAAAAAATGGTATTAAGTATTAGAAATGGTACAGAGACTATCGAACACTTTTCATAAGTCTTTTGTCATAAGTAATGAAGATATTCAAATACAGTGACTGTACCTTTTGTAGTTAGTCTCCTGCAGCTGTGTTGTACAGATACGAACATTTGATATTTTAAAATATTATAGTATATGTTGACTGTTAGAGAGAGATTTTAGAAAGCCTTCCATCGCTTGGGGTAGTCGTGTGTGTATTCAAATGCCTTTCGTTGTTTTCCAGCATATAGGGTTTAAAGATAATGAGATATGGCATTCTGATCCAATAAAATATGAAATTTTAATGCATCTCTATAGAGACTTGCAAAAGCCTTTCATTAATCTTCAACATGTGCTGTACAGATTCCAATACAAACTGAAATTGTATTTCAGCAGATACCTTTTACAGATACGGGCATAATTGTGAATATGGAAATTATGAAAAAGCTATACCAACTGCCGGTGAGAGACTGCTGATGCGTCAATACAAGCACCAACATCACAGGTCAATACTATACAGAAGACCTGCACTGACCTCGTTCTATAAGTCCAAGTCAATATTCGACGTTGGTCTGTAATTAATGAGCAATATTCTTTATGCGCGGAAACGTCTCAGAGGTAACACCACGCACTTTCTATTTAGGGGTAAATATTTAGATTTCCCGTTTTCAATGCGATTAAATATGTGTCTGTTATATGTATCTTAATCCGACGCCATTACAGATTGTCGGCAATGTACACAATATTACTGTATGTACACAAGACGTTTCATCTTTTCTGTATATACAGATAAGTATGATGGAAAAGGCGTCGAATGCACGTGTTTAGGCAAACAGGTACTGTCATTTGTTTCCATGGCAACCACGTCGCCTTCTTTAGAAGATTACTTAGACAAATTGGTTTAAAATAGTGATTGATAATTTATCGATAGATGAAATATAGATATAATGAATAAAACACTAGGTCACGCTAACTAGCACCAGGTGTAAATATTCCGAAAGACGAGATTGCTTTGGAAGGAATCTCAGTTTACAACTGTGTCTAACCAATCTAACTGCGACACCAGAATATACACAGGCGCAACATTAATAACGCACTGAAAACAGGATTCACATTTTGTGTCCAAATATGTCCAAATATGTCCATAGATGTACATCGTGTCAGCTGCTGTTGTGTTAATGGTAATCATACAAGGATTATAATGTTTCAAGCTTCTACAAGCTCATAAATGCAAATAAATGATCTCAGCTATCCATGATCCTTTCTATTTTAAGACTGCATTCAAATAGGTATGGCAAGAAACTTAGGTTTGAGCTTTAAGATAAACATGGTAGAGCGTATTTCGTCTTAATCCTCTTTCTTATAACTAATCATCTAGAGCTGACACAGAAGTACATTGACGGCTGATTAAGTGAAAAACTGCCTCAGTATTTGGCTCGTACATAATGCGTACATATCACACATGGAATCTGTCAAGAGACTGCAGAATAGATCATCCATCTTTATCCCATGTATTCCAGCTCTTACTGGAGGTGATATCACCAAGGAAAAAGTTACTCAACTTGTTCAATTGACCTCTCTTTCAATTGCTGGGTCTGTGTTTCGATTATGACCTATTTATGACATGAATGCTTCAACGAAGGCAACATTTGATCGTTCAGATCACCATCAACCAGAACGGGCATTGTCGTTTTCATTATACAGTTATCCTGCTATTGACTATGTGTCTGAATATATGGTGGTATTGACATTCAAGTATTAAGTACTAGCGATATGACTCGAACCTTTGCATATAATAACGTACGAATATGTCGTGTTACACAGAGCGTGTACGTGGTATTCGGAATGCTGTAACGGCTTGTTGGGACAAAGAAGCACGGCAACCAAATAACAGACACACAAAAGGGAAATCACACTTCAATACCAGTGCTAAAGCATGGCAAAATATATCAAATTAACTCTTCTGCTATGCGTGTGAAAGTGATTAAACACGATGTTAGTTATGTAGATGACGACAGAAAGAAACAAAATGATATACACTATATATGCGAACGAGGCACACTTAACAACACCTAACAACATCTTCGTTGTGTGTATTAGGACAGAGGTACAATAACTACCGCTCTTGCATACTATTAGCTATATGTATGAGGACCGTGACTAAACTGTATACTGTTTTAGCAATTTGAATGAGTTGCGATAATCATCTTTTCGCAAAGCAATGCTCACATCTAAGATTCTTTACTAAACATACAGTCTGTAGGCACTGTACAAACATCACATAATAGCTGAGACGAAAGGTCCATTGTCAATAGTTAAAGAACTGTATCTCATGAAAAAAAAACGAAAATATGTTTAAACGTGCAGTCTGCATGACGTGTACATGCTTGTCCATTTTCCCAACAGCACCCATCTAAACCGACAAAAAGAATGGCCGCTGACAAGTGAAGAATAATTTGATGCACCGCTCATGAAAGCGATTATTAGAACCATCCGATATGAATAGCTATCTCAGACACACTGTTTGAATGAAACATTATACAATCGACTCTATGTATGCCAATAGTTATATTAACAAAGGAAGAATGCGATTGAATTACCCGAAACAGTAGTAATGATGTGTATTAGGAGGGGCGTGGCATTTTAGACACGGTTCGTATCCTAGCAACGAGGACGCCTGGATGTGGGATAACCAATTTACCGTTGATGAAAATGGGAATAAAGACGTCATTTACAATGGTGGTTGGAATGGCTGCTTGGCATATGATGAACTTTGAGTCAGTGAGTAAAGCAAACTGTCTCCACCTATGTCTCAAGAAATGCAATATAGCCTTGGGGTTGAAATGTTGCCACGCGACCACAGTTGCGATGGTTTGATCTCTTCCAACAAGCAAAACACATACACAATTACAAAAAGGGCTTTGTAGCTTATTCAGACCGAATGCAGAAATTAAACGTAAATGCATATTCCTTAAAAAAATCAGCCGATGTACCTCATAGTCAGTGAAGCAAACTACATAGAGCCAAAGGTTTCTATTTTTTCCCCAAATTGAACTAACAGGTCGTATTACGACTGAATATTAAAAATAGTTTAATAAACGAATGTTCAAAGCCTAATTACTAATGTAGCCGCATGGTGTACCTATCTCGTTGACTCTGTTCTCCATCACGTGTTGATAGTAAGCATTCGTATTGGAAAACGTACTACTTCGTTGATAATAACATATTCTAGTTTGTTGTATGTAGCTACATTTTCGTATAGATTCTTGCATCTAAACGTCTCTTATTGCTATAACGTTGTTGACAAAGGCGTTATGTGCCTTATTTACCTAACTACATATAAATGCAAATCGAACAATTATTATAAAATACATTCAAGAGTATTTTTTTTATAGAAATTGGCATAACTTTATACACGAGAAATAGTTCAATTCTTTTGTGATATTGTGACCATCTATCCGTGCACATATGCCTCAGATAGCACCTCGCGTATCGGAGACATATCCCACAGACGTTAGACAGATGTGGTTACACCTGAAAATACATTCATCTACACGTACAGTCAAACCCCGTTAATCCAGACAGCGATGATTTGTCAACCTTGCGGTGTTGACCAGAAGAACGTCCATCCAATCCCCATTGTTCATGTAGATGTACTTATCATATGTCACGGCTTCATCATAAGCGTTATGATAAGCTTTATACAGAACTTGAGGCCTATCAGCCTTATAAAGGCCTGCATGTGTTTACTGTGCTTTTTCATACATCACGTATGAATACTCAGAAAAATAAAGTAGGACGAAACATGTGTGTTTATGTCGATCTACTGAATATTATCAGCAAACGCAGTAAAAAAATATATGCTTATGGACTAATGTATAACTTTCGAAAGGGAAAATATATTGTACAATGTTTCATAGTGCATAGATAAAAACGAAGCCAAACAGTTTTCCTCAAACACCTATAACGGTTCAGTCTGGATTAATGGGGCTTCAGAGTAGTGGAAGAAATATGCTTACTTCTAGCGTTTTTAGCCGCCTGGTTGAGAAAGTCCTCGAAATCCACATCGCCAGCCTCTTCATCGAAGTTGAGATGCCACGGTTTCCCGAACTCCTTGTTCATGGTCAGGTAGATTGCCTCCATTACAAAGAAACAGTTGGACTTGCCCTTATTGGGGTTCGTCTTGTAATCATTGTACATCATCCCGACGTGACTCCACCCGAAGTTGTGGCACATCTCCAGGAAGAAGTTTCCAGTCATCGCATACGAGCCAAGGATCCGGGTCAGCAGCTTGTACTCCTTCTTATCATGGAACGCCGACACCAGTGCACCTGCTGTGATGACAGGTATTTTCCACTTAGGGGAGAACCTGGCTACCGGGGCCACGCTGTAGTCACAGGCAGGACCCAGAAACACATGAGCCGTCTTCTCAACGTACATGTCAATGGCCACCAGTGGTGCCTCCGTCTCAGAACACTGGGAATCCTTGTACGTTGTTTGTATCTCATGATTTGGTAATATGTTGGGATCTTTCTGGATTGTATCCACAGCGTAGTCAATAGCTGGACGGGTTCGAGGTAATATCCAGGGATTGTCCCCCTTCATAGGGAGGATGATTCCAACTTTTACAACCTCTTTGCCTGAGGCCATCAGAACTTGTAAAACGAACATCACAGAAAGTGTATGTATTGTACAGGTCGACATGTTTTCTCTGTTGAATGGTAAACTTGTTGGATATGTTTGACAATCAGTTACTGTTGGCCTTTGGGCGACCACTAAACACTGGCATCAAGAGTCGATGAAGTCGCGCCTGTTCCCGTAGAAGTCAAACACACGAGATTACAACGACTGTGGCAGCTTTTGTGTTCACTTTACAAAAGGAAATCCAACAACGGTAAATTGAGTTGTGATAAAATATGTGATCGATATTAAGTTTAATTTCAGTCGACTCATCTTAAACTCTTTTGATTTCATGAAATGTCAAAGTCTCACCGTGAAAAGACTATCTCGTCGTGCCCTGTAGTTTACGCGATATCTGTGATTGTAATTACTCGAGACCTCTCCACTCACCAAGTTGGGACTGTTGTTCTCAGACGTTTGTGATATATTATATACACATCAAGGTATAAAATGTTCATCAATGTTCAAAATAAAATGAAATAACATGTCTGTGTCCACATCAACACACAGTGCGCTGGATACATCCTATGGACTGGCTATTTGCTGAAAGCCAAACACAAGTTGCTGATGGTGATAGCTGATGAGGATACCCCGAAGGAGGAAACAACAATGTGTGCTAGACACAAGTCTATGGTATTGTGTTCACCGGGTCAGCTGATTCACATGCGAATACATCAGCTGAAATGAACGCCACCGACGTGTGATGCAAATGATTCGACTGGTTTCTCCGCCAACTTAATCCAGGTTAACACGTCGGTTAGTCAGACAACAAGGCGGTACATTACCATTCATAGGGCGATTACTGAAGACAACAGCAGTACAGATAGACTCCAGTGGTCTGGGATGACTATAATGGTCACTCTCTGATCCCTGACGCCCACTGGCCTGGTCATGACCGGAATACTAAAGAACGTAATCACTGCTAGTATTGTTCATATATTGATGACCATGTCCAGATTGTATTAACACATAGGTACAAGCCACTCCGTCTCCAGGATATGTAGAGTGATGTCCCACTATGGAAATATACTCCTCGTCCCGTGGTCATCTATTGACCAGAACTCTTCAACGGCCTTTTAGTTATAGGTGAAAACACAGATGGCCACTTGACCCCTTTTCAAAGGGCACGGGTGTCAGGACGTACAACAAGGTATTCTTGCTAAATCCATGGCATATTCCACAGAAAGCGTCTCTATCAGGCTGGGCGTCTACTGAGCACATATGCATTATTAATATCATTGAATACTTGCTTTGTCTTCATTGATAGTTCCTTATTTGTAGGTCTTGCTTAACAGTTGAAAATGTGTGATAGGTATCGGCTCCTTGAATTTAGTCACAAACACTCGTTGAACACATCCATCAGCTTAGGCTGCTCGTGTATATCGTTGTATACGTACTGTGGAATATAGGTATATATCCTACAGATTATGTTCCTAGATATGGTTCATCGCTGCCCCATCACCGTGAGTCAGGGGCTGTGATTGAGTTGAGGAGCTGTACAGCTCCTAACAGCTGTGTCAGATCGGTTGTCATCACGTTATAACGGAAGGCACGCTGTCACAACGGTTTAAACACCTTGACAATAGCACATCAATAACAGGTCAATATATAATGAAGTATCCATACAGTATATGTCGATATGTATCGCCGCAGACTAATATACCAATATTGACCGGTCACACATTAAGGATATTTTATACGGATTCAAGTGAGGTAGCGAGCGTTTTATTAATCTCTCCACTTCACATGAGAGAAAACACCCTAATGTTTGTTCTCAATATGCAGATGGTGAAGCGATCAACCTTATATATGATGCTTCTCTTGTGAGAATGATAACGTGCCTTGAGGGTGGAGGGATCAGATCGTCGTAAAGCCATCTTCTCTCACTGACTAAACATTGCAGAAAAAATACCTGATCTTACAGACAGAATGTAATTCTAAATGAGCACCTTAGATTCCCGTTCCAATGGTTCCATCCCATAACATTTAACACTTGACTTATGTGGAAGATTGCTGCTGTGATAAATATCACTTTCCTAAGGTAATTGAAATATCCATTTAGAGAGGGTTTTGAAACACGTAAAGGTTAAAGCAAATGTGAAGTTCTCACTGAACATAGTCAATGCGATACTGTAATAAGAACATCCAACAACAACTAAACTCCACAAACCTCGAGATAGGGAAACTTCCTTACAGAAATCCGTTACACGGGGGTCTTGCTTGTTCGGAGACTCCCCTAATGATAGCGGGATTGTGCAGCTCTCGTGTCCTGTACCGGAGAGCGAGCTGACAGGCAAACCTCAGTCATAGACGACTACCATGACAGTCACTCACGGACTAGTCGCTCAGCGAGGCGAACAGTCAATATCCCTCTTTAGCTGCCGCACGACACAAGTCGGCCGGGGGGTTGCGTCGGTTAGCTTTTATTGTCGCCAATACCTTTCTGCCTGATTTGTTAAAGACTCGTATTGTAGGCAGGGAGGCGAGTGAGGGCTATTCAAGCTTCTTTAGAAGTGGGATCATGCCTCTGTATGTAGATCAACGCGGTCCTACAGTTTTCAGTTTAACAATGCGAGCTAAGCTAAGTTTAACGAAAGTTTTTAGTCTACTTTTCGTAGCATATATTATGTCGTTCTTTGCGTACACCGCCACCCAATGAAAAGCATCAACACAAGAAAAACTGAATATGATTGGCTGATGTATGCTTTCAAAGTGATCGGTTTGGAATGCGTGATAACACTACCGTAGTATGTTCAATGTACTGAAGGACGTTACAGGCGTATAGTGAGAGTACTGGAGGGAGGACGTTACAGTTATATAGTGACAGTACTGGAGGGGAGGACGTTACAGTTGTATAGTGACGGTACTGGTACAGCGACGTTACAAGTGGTATAGTGAGAATACTGGAGGGGAGGACGTTACAGTTGTATAGTGACAGTACTGGAGGGGAGGACGTTACAGTTATATAGTGACAGTACTGGAGGGCAGGACGTTACAGTTGTATAGTGACGGTACTGGTGGGGAGGACGTTACAGTTGTATAGTGACAGTACTGGAGGGGAGGACGTTACAGTTGTATAGTGACAGTACTGGAGGGGAGGACGTTACAGTTGTATAGTGACAGTACTGGAGGGGAGGACGTCACAGTTGTATAGTGACGGTACTGGTGGGGAGGACGTTACAGTTGTATAGTGACAGTACTGGAGGGGAGGACGTTACAGTTATATAGTGGCAGTACTGTAGGGGAGGACGTTACAGTTGTATAGTGACAGTGCTGGAGGGGAGGACGTTACAGTTATATAGTGACAGTACTGGAGGGGAGGACGTTACAGTTGTATAGTGACAGTACTGGAGGGGAGGACGTTACAGTTGTATAGTGACAGTACTGGAGGGGAGGACGTTACAGTTGTATAGTGACAGTACTGGAGGGGAGGACGTTACAGTTGTATAGTGACAGTACTGGAGGAGGACGTTACAGTTGTATAGTGACAGTACTGAGGGGAGGACGTTACAGTTGTATAGTGACAGTACTGGAGGGGAGGACGTTACAGTTGTATAGTGACGGTACTGGTGGGGAGGACGTTACAGTTGTATAGTGACAGTACCTGAGAGGGAGGACGTTACAGTTGTATAGTGACAGTACTGGAGGGAGGACGTTACAGTTGTATAGTGACAGTACTGAGGGGAGGACGTCACAGTTGTATAGTGACGGTACTGGTGGGGAGGACGTTACAGTTGTATAGTGACAGTACTGGAGGGGAGGACGTTACAGTTATATAGTGGCAGTACTGTAGGGGAGGACGTTACAGTTGTATAGTGACAGTGCTGGAGGAGGACGTTACAGTTATATAGTGACAGTACTGGAGGGAGGACGTTACAGTTGTATAGTGACAGTACTGAGGGAGGACGTTACAGTTGTATAGTGACAGTACTGGAGGGGAGGACGTTACAGTTGTATAGTGACAGTACTGGAAGGGAGGACGTTACAGTTGTATAGTGACGGTACTGGAGGGGAGGACGTTACAGTTGTATAGTGACAGTACTGGAGGGGAGGACGTTACAGTTGTATAGTGACGGTACTGGTGGGGAGGACGTTACAGTTGTATAGTGACGGTACTGGTGGGGAGGACGTTACAGTTGTATAGTGACAGTACTGGAGGGGAGGACGTTACAGTTGTATAGTGACAGTACTGGTGGGAGGACGTTACAGTTGTATAGTGACAGTACTGGTGGGAGAACGTTACCGTTGTATAGTACAGTACTGGAGGGAGGACGTTGCAGTTGTATAGTGACAGTACTGGAGGGGAGGACGTTACAGTTGTATAGTGACAGTACTGGTGGGAGGACGTTACAGTTGTATAGTGACAGTACTGGTGGGAGGACGTTACAGTTGTATAGTACAGTACTGGTGGGAGGTACGTTACCGTGGTATAGTGACAGTACTGGTGGGAGGACGTTACAGTTGTATAGTGAGAGTACTGGAGGGGAGGTGCGTTACAGTTGTATAGTGACTGTACTGGAGGGAGGACGTCACAGTTGTATAGTGAAAGTACTGGTGGGAGGACGTTACAGTTGTATAGTGAGAGTACTTGGGGGGAGGTACGTTACAAGTGTATAGTGACAGTACTGGTAGGAGGACGTTACAATTGAATAGTGACAGTACTGGTAGGAGGACGTTACAGTTGTATAGTGAGAGTACTTGAGGGAGGACGTTAGCGTTGTATACTGACAGTAATGGAGGGGAGGATGTTGCAGTTGTATAGTGAGAATACTGGTGGGAGGACGTTACAGTTGTATAGTGACAATACCGGTGGGGAGGACGTTACAGTTGTATAGTGACAGTACTGGTGGGAGGACGTTACAGTTGTATATTGACAGTACTGGAGGGGAGGACGTTACCGTTGTATAGTGACAGTACTGGTGGGAGGACGTTACAGTTGTGTAGTGACAGTACTGGTGGGAGGACGTTACCGTTGTAAAGTGACAGTACTGGAGGGCGGACGTTACAGTTGTATAGTGACAGTACTGGAGGGAGGACGTTACCGTTGTATAGTGACAGTACTGGAGGGATGACGTTACAGTTGTATAGTGACTGTACTGGAGGGAGGACGTTACAGTTGTATGGTGACAGCACTGGAGGGGAGGACGTTACAGTTGTATAGTGACAGTACCTTTGGAAGGGCGTTACAGTTGTATATACTAGCCACATAAAGAAACTGTGCGTTGTCAAAATATTATCCCAGTTGATAAGTACGATAACAATGTCACAGGTACATATAAACATTAATGGAGGGATTATGAGACCATAACAAGTCGGGAGAATTTCAATTGTAAAGTCAATCACAATGACGCCTGTGCATAACGTTCTCCCACGCGTCTATAGGCACGTTGACGTCCATCACTATGGGAAATGTTAAACCTGGACTCATCTGTAAAAACAACATTTCTCCACCAAAACAAGGGTCTGTGGATATGATTTCGGCACTACATTCGGCGGACTTGACGATGACGTTGTGTCAGGATAGGCCGTATTGCGGGACGTCGTGGTCTGATCCTGTGATGACGTAAACGTTGTCGAACTGTGTTGGGGTGGATACGGCGATGTCCTGGGATGGTTCGGGCAGTCATCACTGCAATCTGAAACCTGTGGCGAAGATGGGTCACCCTTATCCATCTGTCCTGTCTTGGCGTTGTTACACGTGGACGTCCAGAACGTGGCCGATCGATGACGTCATTTGTGTTCTGGTAGCATCTCACCAGTGCAGAAATGGTGTTCCGGTGGCAGTGGAAATGTGCAGCCACTTGTCGTTGAGACATTCCCCCACGGACCATCCCAATGGCCTCATGACGTTGTGCAGACGTGAGCCTTGACATGCTATGCGTTTCAATAGCCGTTTAATTTTTTGAACGATCGAAAGGGCAGGGGTTGAGCTTTCCAAAGTGACAGTATTGTGTGGCATTCATTTGCTCTGTTTCTCTTTCCCGGAATGCACGTGCAACAACGTATTGCACTTCTCAAGGACAAACCCACTGCCGTCACGGAACGTGGCACGTGCATGCATGTTGGATACATGTCACTAATTTCTGAGTTTAAATCCTTATGTGTCTACACAGGTTTGACAAATTTAGATTTTAAATTTTTGTATGCACAGTTTCTTTATGTGCCTAGTATATATTGACCATACTGGAAAAAGGGACGTTGACCCTACTCCTAGTGAGTTCTTCGAGTGTCCAACATGTTCAGCAACCCCTAAGACCGTTACAAAGAACACATATCGAATCGGGGAGACTGAATAGCTGACCAAATTGTATTGAGCCTCGAATGCGTTATTCACCAGTCGAGACGTTTCTTTGTGTGTGCCTACAGTTATTTGCCTATCTCAGCCAGACTGGTACATGCTGGTATTACACAAGGTGCGCGGATTACATGAGTTTCACCGGTATAGCACTGGCGACATAATGTGCACTTTGAAAGGATGAAGAACTAAAAACTTGTCATCGCATGGCGTTTAACGATGATCGACCGGGCAGGCGTGACAATGTGTTATTTATAAACAGAATAATGCAAACAGATTAACTTTAATGGTTTACTGTGGCTTTGTAGCTGGAAAGCTCAATCTCAAGCTTAGAAATCAACGCATAATTATCAGGACGCCATAATCAAAGACCAAAGTGACACGTTTTCACGCATGTTGTTCGCAGACCGTCCGCATTCTGTCCAAAGCCAAATGTATTAATTTCCAGTATCTATACTCGGACTTGCAGCCTCATCCGTAGTCAATGCCATAGTTCTCGTCGACACCTCAACCTCCCCCCCACACACACACACACATCCACACACACATCCACAACCACACCAACATCCACATCCACACACAACCACATCCATATCCACATCCATATCCACAACCATATCCACATCCACATCCACATCCACTTCCACACCCACACACCCACACACACCCACATCCATATCCATATCCATATCACAACCACAACACATCGACATCCGCATCCACACCCACACCAACATCCACACACAAATATCCACATCCACATCCACATCCGTATCCACATCAACACACACATCCATACACACACACACACACACCCATATCCACACACATACACATGCCTACATCCACACCCACACATATACACACACCCATATCCACACACACCTATATCCACATTTCACCCACATCCACACACATACACAGACCCACATCCACAACCACATCCACTCCCACAACAACATCCACAACAACATCCACATCGGCATGCACACCCACACACCCACATCCACACCCAGACCAACATACACACACAAACATCCACATCCACACAAACATCCACACACACATCAACATCCACATCCACTTACACACAGACATCCACACATTCACAAATCCACACACACAGCCTCCCCCACACACACCCACACACGACCCCCATACACACATATCACACACACACACACACACACACATACACACACACCACATATACAGTTACAAGACACAAAACTGCCCGTTTACCGTTACTAAACAGATAAACGACCATTTTAATCTCACCAGTCAGATAAACAACCACTTTACCCTTACAAGACAAACACAACTGCCAGTTTACCGTAACTAAACAGATAAACCGCCAGTTTACCCTCACCAGTCAGACAAAACAAGCCAGTTTACACGATCAACAAAACTGTCGGTTCGCCATTGATAAGCAAAAAGACCCAACCCATTTACAATTCATAGTGTTATAGATTAGGTCGCCAAGTTCAACGATGTAAAACCATGTGTGTGCCATGTGTTAGAACGTGATCACACAACACAGACTGTCTCTGGTTGATACCCCAGCTGGTTCCAGGTAGTAGTTCTGCGGAGTATGTATTCTGTGCTTATAATTACTGCTAGTGTTAAGTTACAACATCGTATTACGCTTTAGTTTAATCGATCATGCAGAATTGTATATATGGTTCGTTACGTAGCAAGTCAATACACCAACCCAAGAATGTAATACAATATCGGAGCCAGTTCTACACAGAGACCCTTCGCCATGGCTCTATGTTGGTATATAGGAGTTAAGATCCTCTTGGTTTAATGATACCATTATGAAACTTGTCCATGTCAAATTAAGGTGGGAAGCAACTTTAATTCAGTAGGTGTTTGCTAAAGCTTTCCATTCTTTACATTTCTTGATTAAAATTATTAGAAATGTCAGTAGCTTGACAGCCTGTCTGACTGGTCAGTCTGAGCTCTCCCCAACATAACCACTCTTAATCTAAACAACGAGGCCAGTGCTATCTTTAGTCACGGATGCCAGTCCTCTCTACAGCTATCGTAATCAGGGTTACTTCACTTACTTCACGTGGTCAGTAACCCGTCCACGTCGAACATTGGGGTCAGTTTTGGGAGTAGGGTAGAGTCGCTCAGTCACTCACTCACTAACTCATTGTACAGCAAACAGGTCGAGCAAACCTTCTTACGAATCTTTGACTGCGATACATCTCTCCTTCAATAGGGTGTCACTCACTCACTCACTCACCCCAAAACCTCACCCAACCACTTCCTCCCTACCTCCTTCCCTCCCTCACTCACTGATTCACTCACTCAGCGTACAGACAAGTTCGACCCATCCTTTCATGCATATTGGTACACGTCAACAAGGTATAACTCACTTGATCTCTCACTCACTCAATCAGATCACCACCCACTCCTTCACCGTACAGACAACTTGTCGACCTAGCCATCTTGTATATCCTGCCCAGCTCAGCGCTACATCTATCACGTCAACAAGGTATAAGTGATGTTCTTACTTCACCTTACCCACACCGGTATAGAAAATTAGCTGAGATTGTGACGGAAGATAGGTATCTACGAGAGCCACTGATGTAAATGCTTATCATTATCACGGCTCTACCCCTCCGGTCATGCGGTACATGACGTGATTGAACTGTTCAAAGCAAAGGTCAGCAAATCCCTCTTGTCACATCGAGGTGTATTTTCTATGTAAATTGATTAAATCGATATAATAGATGTGTTATGAAATAAGGCCGTTTCATCTTGCCAGGCAGGGCATGCTCTTGTGAAATGAACTTTAGCGACATGATTCGATTCTCAATCAGAGTTTCTCAATCGTTTACCGTAAATATTGCGTATAAAGAGCAATATAATTACCGTCGGATATATTATCATCATTTGTGTCAACATCAACACAAATCACCGCCACTACCACCACCGCCATTATCATCATCATCACCATCATCACCATCATCACCATAATCATCATCACCATCATCATCATCATCATCATCATCATCATCATCATCATCACCATCATCATCATCAGCGTCGTCGTCGTCGTCGGCGGCGGCGGCATCATCATTATCATCATACCCCAACCTTCGCCATCATCATTGTAATTGTCGTAATCGTCGTAATCAGCAGCAACATCCTTCTTCTCTCCTTCTTTTTTTAAATCGTATAACAAAACTTACAAGGTCGTCTCCTTATCTGCGCCCTTTCTAAAACAAAATACCAGCAGTAATGAAAAAACGAACTATTCGTGGTGTAGATGGGAACATCCCCATTTCGAGAGGTAATGTTTCCTGGCACTCATTCATTCTTAAAGCAAACAGTCCACGAGGGAGAGATAATCCATGGTGTCTACTTAGCCTCACATAGGGTAACGTATGAGGTGAGAGGGGTTCCGATTGTTAATCCCGAGTGTAGTAGGGCAACTTCGCAAATCACTCTTCGTAGTAAGTATAAATATATCCTTTACGTATTGGAAACATCTGTGATCTGTTGATTCCGGCCGTATTAACAATCTACATAACACATTAAAGTATTCAGATGTCATCTTTATGGATGATCAACTTCTTTATTTTAACAATTGCGACGTTTCGGTATAGATTCTTATACCGTTTTCAAGCATACATTATAGTATTTACCTATGACCTATATCATGATATGGTTGATATATAGTTCCTCTATAATGTTGCACGAGACCTATATCTGCTTCAGTCTGGGTTCATTATACGACGTGTTGATGGAGCACTTACAGATACCCGTGAGCTTGTCCTTGAACCTTCGAACACATGCGAAGGCAAGGCAACTGTTCCAATAGCCATTTGGAACGAATAGTGTGGACCAGTAGCTGTACAGGGGTTTTATTGCCCCTGTGAGTCCTAGTTCATTACACCTGACGTTTTAAATCATATGTATGCAGTGAAATAAACGAAATGATTCTGATCAACCAATCCCTCCGCACGCTACCAGACGACACTACGACGAGAAAGGTCGACTTTATCTACATGCAAAATCGACGGCTTGTATTCATTGGGGGAAAACCTAACCATCGTATATTTTCCCAGTAAAATGTTTATGATCATTCCAGACCGACGAACCTTCGCTTCACCGAACACTTGGATGGATGAAGTTAGCATTTATTGTCGAAGTTATCGAAGGCAAGCTTCCTCCGTCACTTTTTCCTATCCGTTATCTTCACACTCTCAGACATTTCATGGTTTAAACACGTTACAAACGTAATAATATGTACTTGTGAACCTAATCTAATTGCGAAATAAAACTAAATAATTATGTTTGTAATGAAATAAGAATGATGGATGACGTCTTTGCTTCTGCAACTTAAACGCCAAGGCAACCCGAGGTCTGAGTCTGGCTGCAGGATGATGTAATGTCACCCCTATCCCAGTTGTCGAACCAGTTGTTGGAACATCTAGTATTGATCCCGAGGCTCACGTTCCGCCAACTGTTCTGATTCGATGCATCAGTCATTATGACTGAGAGGTTAAAACTCAAGCTGTCATTTCTTAATGTCGATCAATTCATGTAAATTAGACCGTTCCCTCGAGAAACGTCCGTCCTTGAAATACTGCTCTACGCGTTTGCCTACATTCGAGAAAATTGTCCGACTATCCAACATTTCTGTTGAAAATATACAGTTCAACGCCTCTGCCAACCCGTGAGAAAAGACCGGCATTGCAACAGGACATTGGATATACCAACACGTTTTTTACTTCACTTTGAGAGAAGTCTGATATTGCAACAGCACATAAGTTTACCTCCACGTTTGTACTTCACTTCACTTCGAGAGAAGTGTGATATTGCAGCCATTAGTATACCTCCACGACTGTACATCATTTCACATCGAGAGAAGTCTGACATTACAACAGTACATTAGTATACCTCCACGTTTGTACTTAACTTCACTTCGAGAGAAGTCTGATATTGCAACAGGGCTTTACACTAAATATAATTCCACGTTTTTTATCCTACCCTCCACAGAAGTCCGAACATGACACGTTCGTGATTTCCTTCGAGGGAAGTCAGAAATTACAAAAAGATATCTCTAATACGATACATCTGTAGATGCATTGTAATTTTCAGGTAGACTTGATGTGGAACCATGAGAGTGAATTCCTTTGAGAATAGTTTTATATAGTACAATGCAGATATAAGTTCTTCCATCTGCCAGGATAAGAACCATCGACCTGCTGCTTCATCCACTAGGCCAATGATGCGTTTCTATTTAAGAACCATCGCACTTCGTTGTCTTCGTCCAAACTATATCAAGTGTACAAGGAACTGGAGAGTAACTAGGAAGATCTCAAAGGCACGTACACGTGATCAGTCGCAAATAAACTGACTCTTCCCGATCGTAGATACCCGATATCAAGAATAAACCGTGATGTATCCTAGCATTGGCTTTAAAACTTGATCTTCTAATATATAGTCTGATACGATCCGTGATTACTGTAAGATAACTGTATCCTCGTCATTTAACGTCATACTTAAAACACTACATGTTGAAGATATATTGACATTCACTGGATAAACGTCAGAATCGGGCATCAATATGCAATACTTAAATGAACAATATTTAACATATTGTGAGGTATTATTTATGTACCACGTTCCCTTAAACCTACATTTATATCAAGTGGGATGTTTTTTACATATGTTTATTGAGTGAATAGACCTTACATTGATGCACTGTGTCTACTAAGTAGTTCCTCCTCTGTGAAGTTGAGTATACAAAAGTTATCGAATTTTGTTATCGCATCGATACAACCTTGAAAAAACACAAAACATACTAATATTTAAGCATTTAACCGTAGATGAAAAAAAAAAATCGAAATTTATTAACTGGCTAAACTTCCTGCCCTGCCCATATACAAGGACAGAGAAGTCAATAAAACTCTCACAGTTAATTTTCAACGCAAATAAAACAAATAAAATAGAGACTTGCCAAAGTGAAATTCCTGTGTGTAAACATAATATTGGTTCGAGGTAGCAGTAGAACTACTGAATATTTGTTTAACCACGAGAAAAATACAGCCTCGGGCATTGACAGTCCTTGTACTTGAAGTGCCATATTGAATATGGGATAAACTGACAATAGAAGCAAAGATGCGAACAAAACCAAACAGCAGAAATTCTGCACATATTAAAAATGCACCTGAGGTAGCTTGAAGGCTGGATATATTTTGAATACGTTAATTTGACTGCGTCGTCCTTGAGCAGTGCACTGTTGCTAAGTTGTGTCATTACGTATACCAGTGACGGAGACAGGGTAAACAGGGCTGTATGTGACAGTCCTATTGTAGATGTCACCAGAGGTCGTGTTCCTCGGATCCCAGTCTATTACGTTCATGATATTCTGTTACATCTATCATGCTCCCAGACGCTTAACGACGTACAGAAATAACACGTTTAAATGTTTGTCCTCCAATGTGTTTAAATTGCTTGAGATATGTCGAACATAGCCAGTGCATACAGACTGGAACCCCTCGAAGCACAGTCGCAGACTCTAGTCTCCTTCTTCCAGGATACTGACAGCTGATGGAGGGATTTGCTAGCACACAGAAACCCGCCATTCCTTCGTAATTAGATAGAAATCAGAGAAATCAGTGACTGTCACTCTCCATGATTGTACGTGACTGCCCTCATTTTGTCGAGCCTCATAGTGACGTGGCACCAGTTCGGCCATATGTATTGACCACTGTGTCCCCCTTAGCAATGGCAGTAACATATATAGCAGAGTTGCATACATGGTCTTATCGGACTGGACATGAGGGTTTCGTTAGTCGTGAACGAGTTCTGTGCAGAAACACAGAGAGACGGCGACGCGCCGGTAAAGCGTGAAAGGATAAAACAACTACAAGAGCGAGCGATGCCGCATGCACCAGAGTATCGGGAACGACGGTGACGCAACGCCCCAGCATCGGCTGGAAATCGTTGCTGGACAAATATTCTAAAAGGTTCAAAATATTGCTGGGTCTTCTTTAAAGGTAGTTTATGTGGTTTCAGTTTTAACGCATTTACAGTTCTTTCCCTGGCGTGGTCTTTGTACTTGGCGTTGTGTTAAGGCAAAGGTACATACTGTCACCCACGTCTAATGGTGTGAGCATTGATAAACTATTGATACGATGGCTTGTGGAGAGGGAAATGCGCTATGTACACGATATGTACGTTTGTATTAGATTCCCAGAACTCTGGGTAAAGAACAGGTGTTTGAACAGGCGTCTCTGTCCGCGGTGTTTGGGAATAAACAAGAATTGTGTTGGATGTTTTTTAAACAGTTGGGAAAAAATGGATTCTGCCCCTGCTATTGTCTATGAAATGGAGCTACTGATAGTGGTGGAGTTCAGTACATTTGGTGTGTTAGATTGTTACAAGCTTCTTGATGTCACATTTGTTCCGAGTGAACATCGTCCATGCTCCTACCAGTTTTGAAAATAGGGTTCCACGTCGAACATAGATGCATTAATGGGACTTTGCAGTTTCAGATGTCACATCTGTTCTTGATAATTATGTCAGAGCAAAACGACGATGCGTTAATATCACATTAAATACCCTTACTAGCGGAAACAACTTCATGGCATTATGTGCCACGTCGACTCCCGCCTTTTGGTGTCAGTTAACGCAGAGTGTAAGTTTGTATGGCAAGACTGCATACAACATAGCATTCAAGCTCGTCTCTGATTTAGTGAGAACACCGTGAAGATTCGGATCAGAATTGATCTTGGGAACCCACTTTTTGACGTCAGAAGGTCGGGTGGTCAGGCTCGGTGATTTCGAATGGTGCACAGTATCGCGTCCCAATTAGGCAAAATAATGCCTATGCAAATCACTCGATTGTCGATTCCATTTGGGGCATTTACAGATTGCTGTCATTTTGCGGTATGATTACTGAGTGCAGCGTTAAACAACAAACAAACATGAATTTGACAGACAAGTACTGTTCTGCAATGAGAAGGCATTGATTAAAGCCATCGTGGATGTTAGTTATGTTCTGTTTCAGTTACACGTAACGAGTGAGTGAGTGAGTTTAGTTTTACGTCGCACTGAGCAATATTCCAGCTATACTGGCGGGATATATAATATTAAATACTCGAGTCTGGACCAGACAATCAAGTGATCAACAGCATGAGCATCGATCTACGCAATTGGGATACGTTGACATGTGTTAACCGGCTAGTGTTTGATGACAATAATCATGATAACAATATTTTTTTCAGCAGATAAACATAAACCTTGATTGTCCCCACCTTAACTCATTTACAAACGGAAATTCGAGAATGCCTGTTTTACAACTGGTCATTGTTATTCTGGTCAGCGAGCCTGACCATATTACCACGTTAGTCGCCTCTTACGACAAGCAAGGGTTTACTGAAGATTAATTCTAACCCAGATCTCTAAGGCTTAAACGTAACGAGACACTCACTGGCGGCATGAAGTTCGTTGATAAACCTCTGAATGATGTTGATAGGTTATAGACAATATGAGGGCAGTTTGCCTATTAAAAGGGATCCATATGTGTGAAGGACACTGTTATGGAAATTAAGTCAAACTTGCCAAGAGAAAACATTCGTTGAGAGTAAATTATATTTTCTTTGCATATGGCATCAGTTAGCCAATATATCGGTGAACCTGAAAATGACGCATAATCCATCCGCTTCTGTAGTCTGTGATGAGAGCCTACAGTAGTTTGTCAGAAGAATCAAAGCCAACAACCTTTGCGTTGGAAACACAGACACAATTAAGTTAAATGAACGGGAGTTAACAGTCTTGGCTTTTTGTTTCAACACGGATCAAAAGAAAAACAAACGGTATAGAGGGCATCGCCACAAAAGTGCACTTTGCAGTGCGCTGGGGGTTCAGAAAAAGAGCTGTGTTTTTATACCCTCTGATAACCTCCGAGACACTGAAAACCTCAGGTCTAAAACACAGCTATGATGCTCGATTTAAATACATCACATCAAATTACCATTTCTTGTTTTTTTGCTGGTTTAGCCACCATCACACCTAGGGTTACATTTACATTTACACACACGTCGTTTGCGGGGAGGCCCAGGGCCCCGTTCCTCAAAGCGATCGTAACCCAAAGACGATCGCAACTCCCATACTTTAACATTGACTTACGACTGTCGTAGCACTACGATCGCTCTCCGGAACGGGGCCCTGTTGCGATCGCCTTTAAGATCGCTTTGAGGAACTGGGCCCGGGATGTTTAGCCTCTGAAGCCAAATTATTCGTAGTACATTTAGTAGTTTTCAAAGGAAATGTGCTAATATTAGTTCCCAGACCTTTTTGGAATTATGATGCTTAGGCTGAACAAATTTGAGCCTTTCGCTCGTTATATACCAAACCATCACTCGTTGTAGGAATACGGTACTACACGGGACATCGTTTAGTATTTTCTATGTAACAGCCTGTTCATTTTTCTTCTTAATTATTCCTCTTCAGATATAAGTTGAGGCAAGTCTGCCGAGCTTGCTGATTATATGGCGAGGGTTGTAACAAATGTTGTGGAGACTTTCACATCTTCCACCCACCTGACTCAGTATTGCAGTATCTGTAAGGCTCATGTTGTCAATGGGCGACCAATGTGTACCATGGAAGTTTAAAAAAGGTATTCGAAATTAGTTTTGGGCATGCATGTATAGGCAAGGGTGATGAGAGAATTATATAGAACAAACTTTATGGATAACAACTTCTTTATTATCCATAGAGTTTGTTCTATATTACACTACGTCTCAACTTCTAAAAATGCCACTGAAACAAGGGACGAGAAAGCGTTGACAAAGTTGTTTAACATAGTCTTACAGACCACTTACAGCAAATGTGCTACTGTTTTTTATTATTCTCCCAAACGTTCACATCAACGGTAAATGTGGAACGATGCGTATATTAAATATAGTTTGTTGCAAGGAGACACTTATATTTTTGAGCACCGAGGCCTTTTAAAACAAAGGCAACCCCACACCCAATGTTAGGTAACTAATTCCAAAGAATTCCATCTCTCTGTTAAATAGAATATTATCATAATTATAGGGAGAACATATACAAATGTAAAACAGTCGCATTGTTCATTTCCTGATCTGGAAAGAACGGCTACCCGCCACATCACGTAAACAACTCAAAGAAGATACATAGGGTATATCTACTGACATATGTTGTTTGTCTCATGTCACGACGTGGAAAAAGATTTTTTTTCAAGAACGGTGCATCCATGATTAGGAATATCTTATTTTCCACGTTGTGATATGTAAAATGCATGATATTTCACACCAAAAAAACCATGACATATCATATTTGACATACACTTCATTATTGTTGATGGTAATAAACAAAAAAATATAAAAGCGCCATATCGAAATTCTCCCTGGTATCAACACTGACCTTTCACAAATGGTTTCACGGTCACAAAACAAGGCATGCTGCGTAAATAATTCAAAATGACAATAAGCTCCATAAATAATTGAATTATTCATCTAATGTCATGCTGATTAGAATTTTTTTCATACAAACTGAATTACTAAAGAAACCTTTCTTTTGGCTATATCAAATTTTAACTTACACGCGATTTACAATATCACCTTTCGAACAACAAAAATATCACTGTACGAAACCGGATGAGATAACGGATTGCCTAGTATGCATTTAAAGTAGACATGATGCCATTGGAAGAAATTCAAATACATAATGTATGAGAAAAAGTGTTATCAAGTAAGTATTTCACAAGATACTGTTTCAAATGGCAACTGTTAGCGCTGGGAAGCCCTGCTACTGCAGTGTGTGGTAGGTGTATAGACAGGTAACTTCGTTACTGATAGCTGTTGGACTGTACCTATCCGTTCTACTGATCCGTGGACCCGTGAAGATCCGGGTTAGAATTGGTTTTCATCAACACATGCTTGTTAGAATTGGTCTTCATCAACCCATGCTTCTCCACCGCAAAGATCCGGGTTAGAATTGGTCCTCATCAAGCCATGCTTGTTAGAATTGGTTTCCATCAACCTAGGCTTCGCCACAGTGGAGACCCGCGTTAGAATTGGTCTTCATCAAGCCATGCTTGTTAGAATTGGTCTTCATCAAGCCATGCTTGTCGTAAGGGGCGACTAACGTAGGAGGCTGACTTGGTTTACACACGTCATCGCATACCAATTGCGTAGATCGATGCTCATGCTGTTGACCACAGGATTATCTGGTCCAGACTCGATTATTTACAGACCACCGCCATATAGCTGGAGTGCGGCGTTAAACAACAAACCAATCAACTAACTGATCGATGAGAGAATTCATCATGACAGGCTGTGAATTTCGAAAGTACTTCTCGAAATAGAGATGCTGACATTTGGGATACTTGAAAATGAAATGTTGGTCGGGCAAAAGGATATTTTCACTGCTGTGAACATATCTATTTTCTATTGTGAAGACTTTATTAAACCTCTCAGTATCCCAATCTTACGTATCCAATAAAACGGCTATAATGCTACATGGTAGAAAATCACGGTATGGCGTCATCAGTTGTCATTAGTACTTTTACCGAGTTTTTCTGTCCCAGCATTGACTAAATCCCGGAGATGTAGTGAGATATAACAAATGAATATCAAAGAAAACAACAAATAATGGTAAAATCATGATAGATTAAAAACTTAATATCCAAAGCAGTACAATTTCACTTCTTAATACCCTTCAAAGGTTATAAGCCTTCTCATCACAAGGAGTTGGGAACAAAATCGCTGGGTTTGCATAAATAGACTCTTTCTCTGTAACCACTTCGCGAATTCCTTTGATGCCGAGTCCACCAGTATTTCCCCATGTGTTCAACAATGTACAAAAGGCCTTCAAAGGTACCCTGTGTGCTATAACAACCAGTATTAGCCCGAAACCACAATGGCATGTCTCAAGTAAGGAATTGGTCTTTAAAAAACGAAAGAAAACATGTATGAAGCAACTGTTATGGCAGGTGGGTAGGTTGGAGAAAACATTCATTCTGAAATATATTTAGGTTAGTGTCCGCATGTTTGAGCTGATTCCCAACTGGCTGCGAAGTGTTTTTTCGGCAATGTTGTTCTGCATTCAAACAAAAGCATCAATGCTTTCACAAGCTACGCTGCCATAGAGAAAACATCCAATGTCCTTTATGCAACTCCCTAAAAAGATCTGCATAGAGTACACAGAGTGTACGAGGCTTTTCAATCATCTTACCTTAAGTGCTATATGTAGACGTAGATACGGGATGAGATGTGAGAGTTGGGTTTTAAGTGCTGAGATTCTCAAAGGACAAAAAATACTTCTAATAAAAATGGATTCATCTGAAGGTGTACTTATGCATAGCGCTTCGTTGCGTGGCAAAGACGTCAGGCCCCTTGATGTTGTTGAATCGTTATTCAGAGTTAATATTGTACGGAATGTGTGAGTGAGTGAGTTAGTGGGTGAGTGCTTTCCTAGAGGGTGGGTACGTCAGTGAATGAGTGAGCGAATGTGAATGGTTTTACACCGCTTTTAGCAATATTCCAGCAATATCACGGCTTGGGTCACCAGAAATGGGCTTCGCACATAGTAGACATTTGGGGAATCGAACTCGCATGTGGGAATCGAACTCGCATGTGGGGAATCGAACCCCTGTGACGAGCAAACGTTTTAACCACTTGGCTACCCCAACGCCCAAATCAGCGAATGAGTCAGTCAGTCAGCGGGTGAGTGAGTGAGCTGGTCAGTCGACGAGTGGGTGGCATGTTGACAGAGTGGCCTGGCAATTCTCCCCAGCCTGGACGCTTCACATGGACCGTGCACATTTGAGCATACACACAATACACCTGCCGTCGTTATTGGCAAGGGGAAAACCATGTGTTGATAAACTAGAAGCGACAAAACCCTTTCCATAGTCATAAGAGAACTCTGCTAAAAGCAGAGTCGATTGTACAATTTTGACTATATCATGAGTATATGCTTATTTCAGCAGTATTACAGTTGCACGATGTTGTTTGTAAACAATACAAACACTGCAGGTGTTTATCTCGGCGATACGATCTGCTCGTTACGGTCACCCCGCTGGTTAATGTGTCCGTTATAGTGACATTATACTTATCCCGTGTATTGATACACCAGATAGTCGTGTCACCCGACAGACAACAATCAGATGCAGCAATTAGGGGGAACATGTGTTTCTTCAGCACCACCTGCTGCCGCTGTATAGGTGGGACAACTCAATGCTGGGATATTACTTTCCCTACGCTGGTATATTTCACGTTGCCGATTGTGTACGCACAGTAGGTCACGCTTTCGGGTTCAGTTTAATTCCTAGTGTTTTGAAGCAGGATACTCCCGGGATAAGGCATTATGGCTCCAATATCTCATCTGTGGACTTGTTTTATTCAATTGATTCTTTTAGCAGAAATTGCGTGTGGTGGTAGAAACGGTTTTATTGCGTCTGCTTCTATCACAAACCGTGTCCGAGTTGCCCTTAACGTTTGTATGCATTTTATTCACTATCATGTCTACTATTTGTTCTGCGATAAGAAAGAATAGTTATATATACTCCGGACAGGAAAAGTTTTGAAATGAGTGAGTGAGTGAGTATAGTTTTACGCCGATTTTAGCAATATTCCAGCAATATCACGGCGGGGGACACCAGAAATGGGCTTCACACATTATACCCATGTGGGGAATCGAACCCGGGTCTTCGGCGTGACGAGCCAACACTTTAACCACAAGGCTACCCAACCGCCCCAGTTTGGAAATGGTGGACTCCCGGAAGAAATAGTTTCAAATATTTGGCTCCGGACAGGAATAGGTTCAAAAAGTGGGCTCCGGCCAGGAATAGTTTCAATTAGTGGGCTCCGGACAGGAATAGTTTCAGATAGTGGACTCCGAGCAGGAATAGTTTCAGATAGTGGCCTCCGGGCAGGAATAGTATCACATAGTGGACTCCGGGCAGAACTAGTTTGGAAAAAGTGGACTCTGGCCAGGAATAGTTTCAAAGTAGCAGATTACGGAAAGACTAGTTCGCAATAGGAATATTTATATGACATTAACAGTGGAATCATTTAACACGTGCGTGTCGCATACTTTCATAACTCACACTATATTGACCTGTAGTGGTCATTTATGCATTCATTGCTTGCTTCCAGCTCTACCTGTATTCTTTATAGTGTTTGTTTTCTGTATGTCATCTATACTTTTTTTCCGGAATTCGAACCCTTATGCTTAGACACTGAATCACCCTCACAGGAAGTCAGACACACTCAGCCACCGGGGCTTCCGCAGAAAAAGGAAGTCAGACAACTGGTAGTCTAGATGACGTATTTTGTGTACCCCCTAAAAAGTGACAATTGCTTGTGGTAGTTCTCGTAGTTTGCACATTCCTGTGGCTGACTGTTGACATGAAGTAATCCCATGGGAACTGCATATCCCCCTAATTCCAGAGAAAATCGGCTTTACAAATTGGGGTGGTTTTGTAAGTCTTGACCATGTGTTTTGTTACAACGACACAGACAACATAAATCCAATAAATCCATATGTACTGGCAGTGTCACTGTTTTAATACCACATATTGTGGCCTCATTCCCAGAGTAGACTTTCCTCAACCACCAAATCCACAACATCATGGCCACTGCAAGGACGGATTGGGAATGCTCAACAAAAGTACAGCCATTGAGTGGCAGGCTACTAAATTTGGACATACGCTTCATATACCACATTTATCAGAGACCCATCACTAATCCAGTGTATCGTCACCCCTCTTCAACATTAATACACATGCATCCGTTCTCATCTTCACGCCAAAGGGTTTTTCCGGTGCAGACTCGGTACTTATAATTAGCGCTCCATGCATTTCGCCCGAACCGATGGAGCGGTCTTAATGACATTATTTGAATGTCTTCGTTATTGCATAGTGAGGACTTTTAGACCAACCCTCTGCCGCTGGTTCTCCATCTGACGTATCTTGACACTTGACCTGACATCGTCGATGGTCGATGACAGTTGCGTATTAGGAGTTTTCAGTACATAGGATCGTGAGTTCAAATCCGGGTTTGACCTCAATCAGGTTTCTGTTTCTGTCAGTACTATTGCTGCCTCACTCACTCACTAACTCACTCACTCTCTCACTCACTCGAGCAAACCTTCCTAATAATCTTTGACTGCAATACATCTTTCATACAATAGTTAGCACTCACTCACTCACTCACCTAAACAACAGCAAAAAACCCATTCTTCCAACCGTATTATTAGACTTCAACAAGGTATAACTCACTCACTCACTCACTCACTCACTCACTGGGCAGGGGCCCATTTTGTGAATAGCACTGCTAGCTGCTTAATATATACTCACTCACTCACTGATGCACGCACACACGCACGCACTCACCGCTATACAACAACACTGTAGTGAACCACATCATCCGATGCAGTGTAAAGACCAACACGACGACCTATTATTTGATTAAGACGTCATCCTTACTCCCCAGCCCGTGACATACTGTCAGCTAGAGAATAACTGTCAGGCATGATGACACCGGGTGACGGCGGAGGTCAACTAATGAAAAAGAAGTCGTTACCGACATCGCTCAGCCGGTCGAGGATAGCCGGACTATGACAGAGAGATATCGTTAATGCCGGGAGTTGGGGGTCAGTGGGGAGGCCAGGTCACGTGTTGACCCTCTACCAGCGGGACCCAGGGGTAAGACTGATGCATCACGGGAAGGGCTATCATCATATCTGAGAAAGGGATTGATGGATGCGATTGTAGTTAGGTGCGTGTGTGCGTGTATTTACCAACTCACACACACCATATTATATATGATAACTTAGCTCTCGGTTCCCGCCAGTCAAGCAATATATCAATGGTTCACAATCCAGTCTTTTGTTCACAATTCGACTTTTTGTGAGAAATACATTAACACGCTTAATGCCCAGTTAGTCTCTGACGCCCATTCCATAGAATGTGAACGCTTTGCGCGAACTGCACTTGCACGACATTGCATCATCCTCAGACGGTAAGTTTAGATTTAGAATATTAAACGTTTTATCTGATGCTGTATATTTAATTACAAATATTAAACCGTTTCGCAAAAACAACTCCAATAAATGGGATTCGAAGTTTACTTATGCGTACACAGCCATACATTTTAGCCTATTATTATCGAACACTGACAAAGCTTTTTTGCGTTCGGTGATTAAAATTTGTGAGCAAAAAATACTTCCTAACATTTGAAAGGCATAAAGAGCTATCGGTTCCAGATTTAATTTGTTTCACTGGATTTCATCGAGACAATTTGTAACAGTGACAAAGACCTCGCCGTTGTGTGGGGAATATATGTGACGAGATAGGCATCTCATTATCGGCCTACATGAAAGAAGAGACTTTGTAAGCACTGTCCAACATGGCGGAAGCCTTCGCGTTGGATTATTTTCTAAAACATTCTTAACGATTATAGCGTTAACAGTGACGTATCAGATTTTTAATCTATGTTAAAAGGGCTATTTGTTTGCACATTTCTTTTATTTGCATCGCAAAACGTACAGAAAGCCAAAAATAATGTCGAGTTTTACGATCTCCCAATGTTCGGAGATGGTTTTCAATAATTTTGCTTTGTTTAAAATGATGAGAAATGATATACTACCAAAGAATGTCCTGCAGGAATAAAAAAAGTTATTTTGGGGGGTTTGTTTTTGTTTGCGCATTATGAATCATATATTGAATTCGACTTCATAATGAGGTTTCATCACCTGAAAACCATAGTGTTCTTGGTCCTAAAAATTGATTTTCGTAAAAATCGATCATGAAGTTTAGAAGAATATTTTCAAAACTATTCTTTGGAATCGTGCACATACATGTGTTATATCAAAGAGACTTGCAAAATAACCAAAAGTTTGTTAAAGCTCCTGAAACAAGAAATTGACGAAAAACGCTTAGAGATGGAACACTCGGCCAGTGTAATTTTATTCAGAACCAGAGTGTTCTATGTATCAAAAAACGAAGCTGAGTCATAATTGTTCGATTATTGTGTGAATATTTCTCCCGTACCAGGATGTATTTTTGTTGTTTTAACTTGTTTAGTTTAATAGCTTACGAGTTACATTAAATAAATCTCAAATAAGGGCAATGTTCCAATGATGATGACATTAAACTCCAGATTGTTCTATTTCCATGTCAAAGTGGATTTGCTGATTGGTTCAATACCCACTTAGAATACTCTAAGTGTGAACTAACAATTTATGTTATTTTAGGGAGATAAAACAGTGTAAAACCACTTTGTAGGCTATAATGTATATCACACTGAAATTTTGCATGGAACTAGAATATGCAGTAAAACATACCCTGAGCCTCCTAACTCAATTGTCACCAAAAGTAGACACAGAACACTCTGGGTTTCAGGCGACGGGTTGACGAGGAGCGATATATATGTATGTTTAGCACCCGGGAGGTGGACAAGCTGATAGATGTTTGAACACGTATTTCGACATGCCATTAAAAAACATCAGTATGTCCAGAATATCGTTGATTGTTAGCAGTATACGTTTATATAAACAAAACACCTATACATGTTGATGACAACATAGTTGCCGTTGTTGTGGATGAGCTAAACCCCTCCCTGACAATAGGTTAATTGTGCTCTGCGAGAACAGGGTAATCATTGTGTTACTCATAAGTGAGTGAGTTTAGTTTTACGCCGCACTCAGCAATATTCAAGCTATATGGCGGCGGTCTGTAAATAATCGAATCTGGACCAGACAATCCAGTGATAGACAGGATGAGCATCGATCTGCACAACTTGGAACCGATGACATGTGTCAACCAAGCCAGCGAGCCTGACCACCCGATCCCGTTCGTCGCCTGTTACGACAAGCTTGGGTTACTGAAGATTCATTCCAACCAGGATCTTCCCGGGTCGTCTTACTCATAAAGTTTGAATGATCGAACGTTGAATCGTTTCGTTTTCTGTGTTGGAGCATGGGGGAATCAAAGCGATATGAGGCTATACTGCATAATCATTGTGGACAATTCGATAAACCGACGTCATTTGTCCGTAACGTCACTACTCGACAACGTGACGTCACTAATCGACAACGTGACGTCACTAACAAACATTCTGTGACCATTCGTTCTTCTCGGTGAACGATTTTTCTGTCATTGCTGTGTTTATAAGACGAGCGCACTCGAGGTTTTCGGTGTTCTTTCTTCAACAGCGTCATTGAGCAAAACGAACATACCAAACCAGAAGGTACCTTTTGTAACCTGTATTTTCTTTTGAGTGTTGTCCATGTTGAATATCCATGGTAATTCATTGGGCAAGCTCATGTGGCTGGCAGCATACCAAATGGCATATGTCTGGCACACCACCTCGCACCAACCAATCAGCTAGCCAACCAACCATCCAACCAACCAACCATCCAACCAACCAATCAGCACCCCACCCCCCTCACACACACACACACACACACACACACATACTTTAAACAAATAGTACCCATTAATATCTCTTGTAGCTAAACACACGCTATTTAGCGTGTTTGTTATATCCTGTATAACGAGAGCATATCTGCAGCGACAAGGTTTGCACATTGTGGCGTGTGGTCCTGTGGATGGAGCTCAGGACCCTGTTCCCCAAAGCGATCGTAGCGCTAAGGTGTTCGTAACTCTCATACTTTCACATAGACTGACGAATGTCGTAGCGCTACGATCCTTTTGAGGAACGGGGCCTCGGTCACAAATCAGTTGAAGTTAAGCAAAAGTAGGCGCGGAGAGTTTTTGGTTGGGTGACTCCTGAGAGTTTCCGGGACTTCAGTCTTTTCCCACAACGAAGCACATGTGATACATGTGGTCTCACCTCAGGCAAGTGAGTTTGCTCAAATTTGTCTTTGTTCATCCAGCAGAAAGGGGTACCCGGTGGAATACGTCATGCGACTATAACCTTCTTGCGCCTGACAGGCAGCTTGGGTTATCCAGGGTAATATTTTGTTAGCGCCACGAGCTTGCTTACGAGCGTGGATATGTACGTATTATAAATTTGCATTATTATTATTATTAAATTCAGGCTGTCCCAAAATCAATCTAAAGAGTTACCAAGATCATGGTGCCACTAAAACCATTGTGTTCAGTCCCAGTACACACACGCACGAACCTGTGAACGAATTAATAAATAAATATGCTCCATTTTCCAGCATCCTTTCACTGCAGTGATGTAGTGTCTTGGCAGTCATAGGAACGTTGAAGCCGTAAATTCTACAGAGTATGAAGATAAGTGACAACGCTGTGAGGAGCTCTGATATAGTGTCTGGACTCAAGGTTTCCGTGTCATCACCGAAGCCTGTCGCAACCCCTACACTCACTGACTCCTGATCTCATGCATTCTAATCACAAGCGCTGCTCCGGAGTTAACCGGTAACTGTGACCTCGAGTCTTACATTGGCATGATCTACAGACGATTTTGACACTGTTTTCAGCAAATGCTATTCGAAATCAATTTAGTTTCCAAACTTTCCTAATTGAAATATCTTCACACGGAAGTGGCTCTGTCGCGGCAGAAAGGGTTCACAAATATATCGTTTTTCAAGCTAAAACTTCCGAATATTTAGACAGCTCATTACGAAATTTGGGTGGGTTCCACTTTCAGTTAATATACGAATTAGTCAGACTTTAAACAACCATGCCTTCTAACAGAATCTTTAACATAGTGCAAAGAAGGAACTGTTTTGCTATGCTCACAGCAAACCCACGGCAAATGAATACTTCAGAATCCCTCATGCTTATATCGATCTTAACGCTGCTTTGGCCAATTCACCTTTTCAAGGAGAAATTGATCACGTTTGAAAAATACTCGCATGATAGTCTTTGATCCCAGTTCGATCCGTCGGTGATAGAGCTTGTTACGTCTAATGCATGTAACATTAACATTTTTCATCAAACACTGTTATATAAAGGCGAATGAAAGATATGTGTGAAGGATATCCGTAGCTTCAACCCAAGTCAAAGACGCCAATTGAGCCTTCATGCCATTAGTCACGTATGGGGTATGCACACACATCATAGAAAATATTTATGATTTAATAAACAGACAATACGTTCTTGTGACTCGGGTTTCGTAAAACTATATGGAACGGTTTATTTTCTTCTCTTTTATCTGTATGAATCAATTCAACTTGATAGGTTTTATCTATAACAAATATTAGTCTTAACAGTTGAACGTTTGAACGTGCAGTGTGTTTATTTTTGTTATTCCGCTGTGAAGCTGGTTGCAAAGTGTAGTTGAAGAAGATGTTAAGGCCGTAAGGTCACTGTGCACTTTACCATGTTTATAAAACATAGAGGTGTTCCATTTATGATAGCACAATTCATCTTTCGTAGATATAGATAGTGCATCAGACACGATTAGTCAGGATTGACAGTAAGAAGAATCGATTTTAGATGTACTGTGCAAGACAAGCAGTTTGGTAGATATAGAACAGTACATCAATTGAAGTTATTAATCGTTAATGATTTCTATGTGCTGCTGTCTCTTTCGGACCACACCATCCCAGCTTCACGGTTGTTAAATAGGGTACGGTTTACGGGATTCGAACCCACGAGCATGCCACTCAGCTTTGTGAATTGTGGGGCCAGTATATAATGCTTACCAATAGCGTCTCCATATTAGTAGGCTCAGGCTGTATGTCTGATCGATGTCACTGGTTTCATATAACCGTATGCAGATGTTTCCGAGTGCAAATGATTAGAAAAGCAGCATGTGAGTCTTTTTTTATCTTACTTGTTTATTTGAATCACCTTCCATATGGTATCGTGTTCATATAGGTATACCGGCTTGCATGCACTTTATATAAATGCAGATGTCGATTCTGAAGTAAAACTCACAGGTACAGGAAATACAAACAATATCATTCAGAGCGACATAGTTGCACCGTCTCATGAAGGTCGTGTTTCCATAACCGGTCGAGTTATAACAAAAGGCGTTAAAGGGCTCTTCTTTCAGGGGTTATTTAATCACAGTCGACTCGGAACCCGTATACTGTGTTTGTGCAATGTTTATATGTTAAACTGTGTCATGGTATTTGAATTGTCTGGCACCGTAAAACTGTCTGGAGTAGCACACACTCCCCCCGACACGCACACACATCCAAGACCCGTGAAGATCCGGGTTAGAATTGATCTTCAGCAACCCATGCTTGCTGTAAGAGGCAACTAACGGGATGGGGTGGTCAGGCTCGCTGACTTGGTTGACACATGTCATCGTATCCAAACTGCGTAGATCGATGCTCATGATGTTGATCATTGGATTGTCTGGTTCAGACACGGTTATTTACAGATCGCTGCCATATAGCTTGAATAGTGCTGAGTATGGCGTAAATCTAAACTCACGCACACGAAAACACACATATAAACACACGTACAAGCACGTGGATACATTTGTGCGACTGTCTTAAACAGTGTCGCCAAACCATTTAAAATGTACGTCACTCTACCTGACCAGCACCGAGCAGGACAGATGCAGTTGTGTATTCAGGGAACTCTGTAGAAACTTTAAGACCTCACAAGCAAACATCCAAAAATAACCTGATGTAAAGAGGTACAGAGGAGGCTGTGAGAAGGTATCGATTTAATCAGTCGTACAGACGTTACGTTGACAAAATTGGAGCATAAAACTGTGAAACTACCTCCATGTTATATTATCGACGTCCGATGGTTTATCAATCTTCTTCTTACGACGTACATAATGACAGTAGTGAGCTCGAGCTGCACCAACAGAGACTAGCAGTCTAATCTTAGTACTAATACCGTCATAATAAATAATTCCAACATACACTGAACTCATCACTGGGATGGGCTCCGTAACGGTAAACAAGTGCTGGAACGGTGGAGGTCGGAAACCCCGACTTTATGATGCCTGTGCCTTTGATCTACCAGCTCTGAAGTTGCCTATGTTAAGTTAAAGCCACGTTGGGTGTCACATTAAAGCTATGCATAGGTACTCAACGCCTGTTTTTCATCAACATCTGGTCTTTTTGTGCGAAATGAACGTATATTTCAGTCGACTGTTATATTTCAGAAAGCTACATATGTGTGTTAATTGCTTATGTAGTGAGATATATACGGCAAGTAATTTCCCCTTGCCGGTTTTTTAAAGGCGTCGTTCTCTCATTGGCGTCCTGTGTGTTTCCAGCTTGTGTAAGACGGTGACGTAGGTTATGTGCAATTAAGGTAAACATGAAGGTATGTTGGAACACCACACAACAAACAGACACAAACATTGCAGGAACATAACAACGCCTTAAACGACTTGAGCGAGTCTGGTTTTACTTCTCTCTATATGCCAGCGTCACAAGGACTGGATAATAATATTGTTGGATTCAAACCCGGACTTTGGGCGTGACGAGCGAACGTATTAATCAGACTTAGCTTAACACCCACATGACATCCCGGTTTCCTGACGTTTGATTGACGAGATTTTGACAATAATATAAACGTGAATTATTAAATTAATGTGATATTCCCTTTTTAATTAAATTTGCTGATTTTGTAAACTCAGGAACAATATATGTATACGCAGCAAAGAATATGACGACCCATGTAGCATTCATTGTATATACGACTTTTCTATGATGTGTGAAGTTGAGTGGCGTTTGGTACACGTCGTGTCAAGCACCTGTGTTGACGTACCTGGTGTAATCGGTCACGTGGCAAGATAACTCCCCTGATAATGGTAATGATTAGATGTTATCCTGTTATTGCTGGTTGAGGCAATAAACCAGTCCGATGAGCCTGGTATCTCTATCCAATAGATATGCAAATGAGATAACCTTGCCTGAACTGTTTTCAAGGTCTGTACAACAATATCAGAGGACACATCCTATACTCTGTCGTTTAGGTTTACATGGACATAGTTTGATGAGCTAGGCCGATTGTGTAAAATACGCTGTTACTAACATTACTAGGTTAGGAGAAATAATCACTTAACCGTCAGTTTATTATTATATGATATTATATGATAAAGAGATTTTCCACCCCGTGTTTCCGTTCCGTTAATATCCCACTTAGAAATCTAAGATACAATCTAAATCTGTTGTCTCGAAGTTGAAGATTGGGAAACCTCGTTAAGTTATCCGAGTTTAGATTCAATGAAAAAAGAAAGGAAAATGGAGAGAAAACGAAGGGTCCAAGCTTTTACTTGCAACCGGAAAATCGACAAACCAGAGTTCGACACAACAGAATAGGACTGTCTGCACTCTGTTTTCCAACTACAATCTTTATTCCTAATCCGCACGATGCAGGAAAGCTCTTGGCTGATCTCTTTACCAGAGAATAAACAGATTTTTTATCACAGCAAATGTTTTGACAGATATTGTCCTGACTGAGTGTAGCAATGGGGAGTTTAGTTTAACACCGCTTTGAAAATCAGTTTGTTAAGGAACGACCTGACAGCTTGATGTACGTGGCAGGTGTGAAATATGGGGATCTTGAACTTTTACCATTTTGCAAAGCGAACATGGTGCTGAAGATGGAACATAGACAGAAGGTGATGGGCGGTTCTTGTGTCCTACTTCTGAGAGGAGGACGTATTATTATATACTTCTGTAGCAATAGTACGCTTACATCAACAAGAAGTCCGACAAGAATGAAATCAGTAATCGGATCTTCGTCACTCTGTGACCTTAAAACAACCACAATGATACGCTTCTTTGTAGGCTTATCACCAAGAGGTGCTGTTTGAATTAACCTTATCGTGTCAGAACATCAGTGTTCTACAAGGGGGGAGAAAATAAGAGACGTTTTCAAATTATAGTCATACATATTATCTGCCACGTTTTGACAACAAAAGGAATTGAGATGCGAGGCGTTGTTTGTCGCCATATTGCAATTTCGGCCCCAGAATACAGACGTCAAAATGCCGTAAATCAAATTCATGTTGCCATGACGACGGGATGTATTTTTTTCAAGTTGAACATATGTTGTTCCGGGGAAGTTGAATATTGATTAAAACGTCTGAAACCAACGAAAATATATTTTGCTTATAAGGTGAAACAGAAATTGTTTGAAACACATGGTAACACTGAGTGATTCTTCAAGACACAAATGATAGGAAATCCTATCGAATTATCATGTGTTTGATATCATGGTAAACAAGTTCCAATGTTAAACATATTCAGGAGGGGGAAATATATTGTATTAACGTCTTCATCAATGACGTCATCCCCACCTACGGTATTCCAAGGCTGCTTTTCTGAGGCACAAGCATCCCCGTCACGACGTCGACAACAAACAACAGCCAGGTCAATAGAACTCATCCTAGTTGGAGAGATTTATGTTGTATCTGGTTTAACCAGTTTAGCTGAAGGAAGATCAGAGAACCTCAAAGAGGTGGAAAAGAAAACTTGGATTCCTCGCAACCTTTAACGAAATATCTACACAAATAACCCCCAAACTCTCACTTGAGTGAGTGTTAGTTGTAGGCCATTAGGTACCCATGTATCAGAAGGACAGTCAAAGTATGATCAAAGTGATGTGTTTTTAGCTTTGACAGACGACGTCGGAAGGAAAGCACTGGTCGAAATTATCCCAGGTTTAAACTGAACGAATCACGTCTTCGTTCCGAATGAAGACAGATGACTTTTATGCTTACAGAACTTCATTTGTAACACGAAGTTTCATCTTAAAGTGTAATCAAGTCTATTGAGATGCGTACTGAACAAAACAAATTAGGGATCATGATCATATTTGGAATATTTTGTTGAGTGAGGACAGATTTTAATAAAACACTTATTCCCCATCTATGTTTTCTGTTCAGAATATATAGATAGTATAAAGAAGAAACACATGCCAGGTGGATCTATGAATATCAAGGGTAATGACGGACCAACGCAAAACCAATAACGATTGTATAACAGGATTATATTTTATGCTCATGAAAGGTGAAACCATTCTTGCAGCGACAAATTCTCTAAATATCATCATAGCGTTGGTTAATTGTCAGTTCACAAGTCAGTATTTGTATGACCATCATGAGCACTGATACAAGTCTTTCAAGCGTGCTTCGCTGAGTTTGTTCAGGAAAGCTACGTGAACGGCCAGATTAGAATGAGTGAACTTCATGAATCCCAAGCAGAAAATACATGCAAGAAACAGTGCTTTAGCACTAAACCCCTGGAGCTTCCATTGGTTCGAGTTGCCTATTAATAAATAAAACAAAAAAATCCAAAATTGAATAACATTCTGTCTAACCCCTCCATTGTATTCCTACTGACGGTCGGCGCGTGTTGATTGACTGGAAGATGGGACGGGAACATGCCCCTTCCTTGAGCTTTCATGTCACCTGATAGTGTTGCATACACTGGTGGGGAATACCACGTTACTTGTCACAATGGCAGCCGGAAACGCTTCGTGGGAACAAAATGCAAATGCACGTATTTCTTGTCAAAGTTAATTCATTTAATCAATGCCACATTTTTAATGGCTTATAAAAAGAAATATAGCATCCGTAAATTAATAGTCACTGTTTTGAATTGCCAAGAAAAAAACAATGAAACACACTAATAAAGATGTTTTTGAAACAAATCCGTTCTGATTTCTTCGTAGAAAGCGAAGGGTTATAATGACACGGGTGTGATTTCGTGATTAAAACGAGCTTCAAAGACTTTGACATGTATATCAATATTCTGGTTTAGTACACGAGGCTTCAAAAATTGTATAATACTATTGATCAGAGCACACATACATCATCCTTTGATTATCAAACAAATGTCGACAATATCCAGAGGGTGATGTTGTCGGGGTAGATACAAACACGACCAAACCCAGCATCAACAAAGCAACATCTAAAGACAATAATCAATATTGCATCTTTTATCTTATATCCATTGGCCTCTGAAGTGATAATGCCTCTCTCACTGTTCCAAAGTACGTATTTAAGACAGATGGCACAGCTAGCGACGTGACAGCATCTTACGTCATATATCACCTCAGAGATTTTTGGGGCATTCAAAGGCTGTGGGTAGCCATGTGGTTAAGTTGTTCGCTCTTCACTTAAGATCCAGGTTCGATTGCCTATTTGGGTACTATGTGTGAAGCCTGTTAATGTTGTAGCCCATCGTGATATTGTTAGAAAAATGATACAAGCAAGGTAGACACATACTTTCACACTCAATCACCCCATCCACACATTCATACTGACACAATTCCAAACCCACACCCGGAAAACATGCTTCTCGACATCCATGCTAACACCCTGCCTAAAATATCCACACAAACAACCACATCACAACATGCACCATAACCCACATCAAGTCATTCACACCCAACAATCCGCACCCACGTACAATCAACCATACCAAAACACACATCCTCCCAAATCCCCGCACCCACGTACACATACACACACACGCGCACGCACACACGCACGCACGCATGCAAATACAAATGTCTGTTACATGCTCATTAATTCAAATTTATGTTATTTCTAAATCGAAGTATCAAATTTTTAAACCTAAAAGATTTTTACGACTCATCTGTAGCCCCAGGATTTACAAATAATATAATTGCCTGGGATATATAATTTGATACTTAGTGCAGTTTGGAGCGTGTGAAAATTTATTTCCGTGTTGTTGCCTTAACAACAATCCCCTTACATATTCAAGTACATTCTTCATCCACTTTCAGGATAAATAATTAACACTCCAAAAATGCATCGCCAGTCCTGATTCCAATGACCGTGTGCCTGTTTAGGTGGAGCAAGGCACGTCTTTATGGGAAGGGAAGGGCTAGGAGTTGGCTTCATTAGACGCTGACTAAGGGTAATTGACGTGTGTGCCTACTATCTCTGACTTTTGCTACATGGGACAGTCAGATCTCTCATTTGGGAAGGGGCAGGAAGTCAGATGGAAGCTATCTGTTTGTCACGGTCACTGTCCGGCTAGCCCCCATATGCTGAGTACATTAAAATGGTCACGTCCCGTTCAGTTTGGTTGTTCCTGACCACGCCGGCGGAAACACAATGTCTTGGTCAGAAGTGCTGGCCACAATGAAAGGTGGCAGTAGGTGTTTAGAAAGCGAGGATGACACAGAGGTGAAGTGAATCCTCTCCCCTTTGCCCTTACCTCCCCAGTGAATACCAAACAGATGATGTGTAAATAACAGCAGTGTCCCCTCTTCTGTATTGAGTTGAACACAGGTCCTCGGATTGAGGAGAGAACGCATCAAGCACTAGGCTACCCCACCTCTATTGTGAGAATGGAACTCAAGATGACTAACTGGTTACCTGTGATTAAACGCTTCGTCAACTTAAGTCAACGATTATATCGTAAAGCAGTACTGGATTTGCATCGGTAAAAATAGAGAATCTCACCCGAGTGTCTTTTGATATCAAATATATCACCACGAGTTGATAAAGTAACAAATATCCGAGGCTTGCCGAGGATATTTTTACTTTTATCAACGAGTGTTGATATATTTGATATCAGAAGACACGAGGGTGAGATTCTATTTATCATCCAAAATCACTCTTCATTAGTTTTCAATGAAAAATGTACATCTCTCAACACAGTACTGCCATTAGATTTGCAGTGCAGCGATGTCATAGCATTGTGACGTCATCAAGTTCATGACGTCATAGCATTGTCAGGGCATTGTGCAAAATCTACTGTCAAAACGATATCTCCTAGGAGATATCGTCTGATCTCACACAAGCGATATCTCCTGTGGAACACAGTTTTGGATGATAAAGTCAAGTTTGAAATCATCTTGGTTTTAGACATTTTATTGACTTTAGACAAGACTAGCTCTATATGTTACGTTTTCGTCCTTTTGAGCAAAGCTGCAGAATGCTTACCTTTTAGAGATATGGCGAGGAAAAGGCGAAACTCTAAAGAACTGGAATTATACATACAATCCCAGCCTGTGTAGGGAACCAAAAAAGCAAAACGGCAAATGTATCTAAGGTGCAGTATGGAAATTACTATTTTTGAAACTTTTGGAGTCAAGTTTTATCTGGAATCATCCAGACTATCCATAGACTTGTCAAGGACATAAAACTTTCATTAAGACATTTATACTTGTGGGCAAGTGCATACCGCTTCCACATTGCATCAAGACCAGTGGTTGTGTGAAGTTCGCTAATTTTCATCCAGGCTGTTTGAAACTCTCGCCACAATTGTTTCTAGATGAATTAAGAATAACTTCACTCACGTCAATGCTATTACCACTGCTAATTTATTTCCTGTCACCCTTGAACTAGCAATGCCCATTATTTTCCAGTAACTTGTATTGATCTGTAAGTATATATAATGTTGTAATGCAATTGCTGAATGTATGACATTTACTTGTTGCTTCTTGTGGAATCCTTTGGCTTATGGATTTCGTGACGCTTTCCTTATTATCCTTTCAATTTAGAATTTGATAATATCAAGATGTGTCAGCTTAATGAGAAAGGCCCACAGGCATACAGGTAATATATTTAGACGTTACCACTCAGCGGTGGCAGGCGGCATTGTTAATGACAGTAGGGAAGTTATAATGATATCATCCTGCTTTTATCAATACTAAAGGTCATACTAGGTCTGTCTTCGTAATTTCAGTTATAAATACGTTAATATGGAAATCCATTAACAGCAAACTCAGTGGAAAGTCCGCTTTATTCAATATCATTTAATATTTCTGTTTAGTTTAATGTGTTATTACTGTGTGATAGCGTGTAGTAAAACATCGATCGCTTCAAAAATTGTTTGTTTTAGCTGTTTCTAAAGATTTCAAATGCAATAGATTTAATTTCAACTTAACAAACCCATTACCATGTGACCCGATATCCCTACATTACCTAAATCTCCATTGTGTTTTACTGTTAATATTGGAGATCACTTAACCTCTGCCCTTTTACCGCACCACAAACCACCGCCTAAGGAAATTGGATTTACGTCTTTAAATTTGATGTGTTAGATTTATTCGGAAAAAAAGTAATCAAACGGCGTGGAGAGAGAACCTGTTTAACCCAACAGCTCTAATTCTGTTACAGTTATTTGTCAACTAACAAGGCCCTATTAGCGAGTATGAAAACTTCACACGACGACAAACCTTTCCTCGTCAGCTGTACACATTCATGAGCATTGGGCAGAGGTACAGCAGAGAGTAATTTATTTGAAACGTTTGTCAAACTTTTGCCCTAAAAGTTAAACACAGCGAAAATAACTCAACCCTGTGCATGCGTGATGGTATTGGGAGAGCTACACTATGCCTGCTGTGATCAATACTACGTTCCGACACGAGTATTCACCAGGCCGTACCAGAACGTAATAAAGCCATGCTGTTGAAGCACTCCGGTAGCTTAATACGCGTAAGGTAAAATCCGGACACAACCGTGAGGCTCAGATACTCTTGTACAACACTGAGTCATCACTATGTCCCCTAATTCAGGTCCACACTGCACTTTTTCAGCCCTTTTAGGCACAGGCTTTGTCGATGTACACACACCGGTATAATAACTGTTTACCCAGTTCCAGCTAATGGCTATCCACGTGGATATATTATCTGCAGCTGGCGTTTATATTAGCAGACTACGAGCCGGATTACCGGACTCCAGACCGGGACAAACCAATTGTGTCTACAATCCATCTGGCATATTAGATAAAACTACAAATGTCATATATTTATGAGTGTTTAGTAGGTCCAGTAGGACTATACATTGCAATTGGGGGCAGATATGTACGTTCAGACGATTCTTTGGGGTCACAACTGTAAGGAACCCCAAACATTTGTGGCAGACATTTTTATAAGTTTTGTACATTGCAGGTATATTTTGACTTTCGGTATGTGGCTATCGTTAATGTGAAAATGTTCCTTGCCTTTTCGTGCGTTTAAGACAGAGATGGAGCAAGATAGGTTCACTTTGTTTTGCACCATGGATGGTGATTCTCAGACACCTGATCCTGGTATAGTCAGAAGTGTACAAAAGATTAAGGCTATAAATAGTTTTGTCGCTTTTGATGACGACTTGACACAGGAAATCTGAGAATCGCTCCAGGATTATCTGATCCATCGGTTTACAGACCCAGCCGAATTGTAACGTTGGCGAGCATTGCTTCCCCTTTTTTAAGACAAAAATTATATACCTTTCAATAATTGAAACACCGTCTCTTTCCATGAAGATACTTTTCCAATCAGCCGACAAGATGATGACATTGGTCTTTTTGGATTCCAAATGAATCCTTCTTCAGACTTTATTATAAAAGGCAGGCCATTAATGTCCATTAGTATACGGATTATTGGTTTTAATGGCCCCATTATTATACTTGATAATTCAAGTATATATTTTAAGCCCATGGTTATCTATAATCGAAACCAGTTATTTTATGTTGTTGACGATTTATACATATCTGAACTGGGTCACTGTTTCTTCTGACCTACTGGTGTTTCATGATAATCGGTGTGGAACTTATAAACCAGCTGCAAAAGATATCTTTGAAACTGGCTACCCAAACGATCATATTTCTTGATCTTTTTTTTCGTTTACTATGCTAGCTGCTGAATTTCTGCACTTGTAAACAGAAGGCCTTTTTACATATCACCTTTACTTTCATGAGCTTACTTGTACACGTCATGTCCTGTGTCATGTATTCAGGCCGCAGCTGCACTCCCGGATTATCGCTTCACCAAACCAAGAACCAAACAATACCTAGTGACGGTGTTTCAAGTATGAGGGATAAGCTTACACTCTTTGGGAAGTTCTTGTGACATCAATTATTTTCGGGTGGTTTAAACTTTTTGTACGCTCAATGGAATACGTTTCGTTAGATAATTGAGACTGGATATTTTTTGCATCTCTTTTAGTTATAGTATCGACATTTTACTCAAGTATATATTAAATCCCTGAATTATGTTAGGACAGGTGTTAAAATGTAACTTTAACCAGAATAACTTCTACAAAAGCTATATGAACTGGTAAACATTGGCAACTCCTCATGCAGAGATCAGTTTTGACAAGTCAGAATTGCACACCATATTCATTACAAAAACCAAAGCATTTGCTGTTAGTAATTCCTTAATTAAAACGCATTTTGATAATTTATAAACATCGACATTCACCTCAATAGTGCTTCTCAATGTAAAGCCACGGATATTTGGGTTGAATGGTAATATAGGTGTACAGTTCCAAACTGCCCACAGGTTAAAACAACATGATACGGTCCACTATTTTTCGGTCCCCTCATTTCCTAAAAGTGTTCTACCCCGTCTCCGAAATACCTTAGTTGTGCGTGCAACATTTAATAAAGCAAAAACTATTACTACCTTACTCCAAACGACACACCCCTTCTTAATTGACAATTGGGCTGTTCCATTATTCTAGGCAGTTTTGGACCTAACCGTAATATAATGACTTGCAATCAGTAAATTGGCCAAACCCGATACACAAACACCGTAAAAGTGCAAAATCTGATCTAGAAGAGCTCCTTGATCGTGCTGGTTGAAGGGTGATTTTCAGCTGCACATTAGTCGATAAAACCGCAACACTTACAAGAAGTAATCATTGATCGACTATCAGATTCTGCGATGGTTCCATCTGAATTAAAGTTTGATCCATACCACGTCCCAGGTGGAATTGCCACATCACATATGTAAAACCAAACCCTTGCTCGCCAATGACACTCTTGGTAAAATTTTTATTCAGGATATTTTCTCAGTTCTAGAATGTTCAACCATTTGAATCAAAAGTTACGTAACAATCAAATTCAACGCTTTGAAATAACAATTCAACGCTTTGAAATATTTAGAAACACACATCAAAACTGTATAAAACACTACTACTTCCTGACAGTCCGTGTTTTTACATTATGGTTAAAAACGTAGGACCTGTGTTCGTTGTTTAACAGGGTAGACCAACTATATACAAATGAAATAACATCATTCGACAGTGTGTCAAGCTAATCCTACTTAGTATCGGTGCCTAATGGAACAGCCGTCTCGTTGTGTTGTCTAGGTGACAGGTCTCATTCCCGGGGGACAGGGGAAGGCGACAGGTCTGTAATTGTCCTGTGTCAGACGCTCAGCTGGGACGAAGAACTAGACACTAACATCTACACCTGGGATATGTTATGTCACTGGGGTCGTCCCGTTAGGCGGCTCCCAACATGGAAAGTGTAATAACTTTGGAGGTATTCAGGAAACAGTTTGATCATTTGAGACAAAGTGTTTATTGAATTAAAGACCATGTGACACGTTGCTTCATGTATACCTGAAATATATATGCGGAAGGTTACAATTTCCGCCTTAGCTGGAAAATACCAGATATTGTTACACGACGGTGCGTTTTATAGGAAGACAATGTTGCAATTGTATCAACTTGATTCAGTAGAGTTTAATAACATAGTGCTTTGGCAATAGTCAGTTGTCCAGAATGTACTCTTATCTGATGTAAGAATTGCTATACGTATCTGCTTTTGTTTTCAGGGATGATTCAGAATCGCCTGAAACAGCATGGACCAAACCAGCAAAATATGGAACATACTTTAAGGGTTTACATGTGGACATGTGCAGGTCTCCCTTTAATATCACGTTACATAAAAAACAGCGGCTGTATGAAGATCGTTATTTTCACTCTTCATATCAAGCATAAGCTCTTTTCCTTGCGGGGGATAATTATTATTAACCTTGTAATTTCTATTAACCTTCTAATTACTGTTACCGATGCATATCATATGTCATACGTACATTTGATAGTTTATTCATTTTCATCCTAACATTTCAATAATATTGCACTGGAAACATGCATCTATGTGGATAACCGACTATTGTACATTCAGGAACGGAGAATAGATGTTACGTCTACAAACATAAACGCAAAAACATGTTGAATCCTACGAATAAATATGTTGGCAAGAACTTAACAGATTGATTACGTCATCATTAAGACAAGACATTCTCGATAACAATAGACAATTAGCAACCTTGTTAAGGCAGTGATGAGACACAATGCTGCTATATCATTTTATCGGCAACACAAGAAACAAAAGTCTGATGGCGTGCTTAACTATCTCCCAGTCTGTTTAATGATACAAAAATGTGAAAAGTGTGGCTGGTATTTCAAACCAATCACAGGTTAAACAATCAAATATTCCCAAGAGATGATACTCCTTTGTTACATATTCTTTGTTTTAAATATGAATGTAGACCAGTGATGAATAACTGCAATCGTTTTCCAACCTGTCCATTATGACGAAAAGTTGTGAAGAGAATGGACACTACAGACGAGACATTACCTCATCGCCCAAACAGACCAAGACACAAGTCAGTGTCTGATCACCTGGATGGATGCCAACTTCAGGCGTGCAGTATCTAACAGATTCAGGCTTTAACATGGCTAATCTTGAAAAAGGTTCTGTCTGAGTATTTGTGCTGGCTGTATAAGCATAATAACACGAGTCCCATCAAACGCAGATATGTCATCATCAATAGTACAGGAACTATTCAAACTCCGACAGTGTTTAGTGTCAGCTGGGCTTCAAATAGCTTCCTGTCGGTATCACTTCTTAATCGTATACCCGAGGCGGATTGATGTCTATTTCTATCAGTATTATCTAATCTGTATGTATGGTCTTATGGAAGTTATGGAAGAACATTGCTTTGTCCATTGACGAAGAGTAGTTCCAGATTAGAACATTGCTTTGTCCATTATCACTCGACTCATTGAGGAATAGTAGTAACAATCTTACCTATAATCACATGGAATTGTACTTATTTTCTGTTAAATATCTAATTTTATACGACCATGATGTATGTATGTGACATGTGGCCTTTTCATATGAAAATGTAAATTCAATATTTCTCTATAAATATCGCTTCAAACTATAAATTTATATCTGCAATGAACTTGTGTATATGCTTAAACTAGCTACATCTCAATACTATATGGCTTAGTTATTACCAACGTTACAGATTAACTCACTGACTCACTCTAAAGTTTTGAGACACGGAATATAGACAATGAATATAGAGACAGCAAATGTGTCCACAGACATTGTCCTGACTGAGTGTAGCAAGGGGGAATTTAGTTTCACACTGCTTTGAAAATCATTTTTGTTAAGGGACGATCTTACAGCCTGATTTAAGCTGTAGGTCGGAATATGGGGATCTTGAAGTTTACCCTTTTGCAAAGCCAAAGGGGACGAACATGTTGCTGAACATAGAGAGAAGGTGATGTGTACTACTACTGTCTACTACTTCTGAGAGGAGAAAATAGTATTATAAACTTGTGTAGCAATACATAGCAAGAAGGCCGACGAGAAAGAAATCAGCAATCGGGTGCTCGTATCTCTTTGAGCCTAAAACGAAAAGAATGGTACGCTTCCTTGTAGGCTTATCACAGAGAAGGTGTACATGTTGTTTGAAGTGTCTTTAGTGTGTCCGAACATCAGTGTTCCAGAAGGGGTGAAAATAAGAGACGTTTTCAAATTATCGTCATATATATTATCTACCACGTTTTGACAACAAAAGGGAATTGACATACATGTCTGAAATATGGGGATCTTGAACTTTTACCATATTGCAAAGCCCATGAGGACGAACATGTGCTGAACATAGACAGAAGGTTATGAACTACTTCTGAGAGGAGAAAAAAGTATTATATACTTCTGTAATTATAATTACGTTTCCATCAACAAGAAGGCCGACAAAATGAAATCAGTAATAGATTCCTCGTCTCCTAGTGACCATAAAACGACTAGAATTATGCGCTTCTTTGTAGGCTTATCACAAGAGGTGCTGTTTGAAGTTACCCTAGTGGAACATCAGTGTTCTGCAAGGGGACAAATAAGAGACGTTTTCAAATTATCGTCATACATATTATCTACCACGTCTTGACAACAAAAGGGAATTGAGATGCGAGGCGTTGTTTGTCGTCATATTGCTATTTAGGCCTAAGAATACAGGCGCCAATTTGTTGTAAGAAGGAGAGATCTATCAAATGCACGTTGTCATGACGATGGCATGAATATTTTTTAAGTTGAACATATGTTGTTCCGGGGTAGTTGAAAATTGATCAAAACGTCTTTGACCAAAGAAAATATGTTTTGCACATAAGGCAATGCAGAAAATGCTTGAAGCTCATGGTAACACTGATTGATTCTTAAAGACACAGATGATAGAACATCCTGTCGAAGTACCATGTGCTTGATATCATGGTAAACAAGCTCCAATGTTAAACATATACAGGAGAGGAAATATATTGTATTAACGTCTTCACCAATGACGTCATCCCCACCTACGGTATTCCAAGGCTACTTTCGTGAAGCACAACCATCCCCGTCACGACGTCAACAACAAACAACAGCCAGGTCAACAGAACTCATCCTAGTTGGAGAGATTTATGTTGTATCTGGTTTAACCAGTTTCGCTGAAGGAGGATCAGAGAACATCAAAGAGGTGGAGAAGAAAACTTGGATTCCTAGCAACCTTTAACGAAATATCTACACAAATAACCCCCAAACTCTCACTTGAGTGTTAGTTGTAGGCCATTAGGTACCCATGTATCAGAAGAACAGTTAAAGTATGATCAAAGTGATGTGTTTTTAGCTTTGACAGACGACGTCGGAAGGAACGCACTGGCCAAAATTATCCCAGGTTTAAACTGAACGATTCATGTCTTCGCTCCGAATGAGTAAGACAGATGACTTTTAAGCTGCCTTACAGACCTTCATTTGTAACACGATGTTAAATCTTCGGGTGTACCCAAAGCTATCGAGATGTATATTCAGTCTTGTATTCCGGACACAAGAACTTAGGGATCATGATTATATTTGTAATAGTTTTGGAGTGTTTACCGAGGACAGAATTTATAAAATAAATATGACCTATCTATTTTTTCTGTTCTGAATATATAGACAACAGACAAGCGAAAAACCATGTCAGGTGGATCTATGAATATCAGGGGAGATGATGCATCAACACAAACAACAGTAATGGTTTTACAACAAAATAATGACTGTATTGATGTTCATGAAAGGTGAAACCATTCTTGCAGCGACAAAATCTCTAAATATCGCAAGCATCGTAGCGTAGCGTTGGTTAATTGTCAGTTCACACGTCAGTATTTGTATGGCCACCATGAGCACTGATACAAGTCTATCAAGGGTGCTTCGCTGAGTTTGTTGAGGAAAACTACGTGAACGGCCGTTCCAGATTATAACATACTCTAACTTTCACTCACTCTCTTTCTCTTGTTTTCTCCTTTAACGCACTCGAAGTCTCTATATAGCCATATGATATTTGAATCCCAGGCAGAAAATACATGCAAGATGAAGTGATTTAGCACTAAACCCCTGGAGCTTCCACTGGTTCGAGTTGCCTATTAATAAATAAAAGAAAAAAAATCCAAAATTGAATAACATTCTATCTAACTCCTCGGTTGTATTCCCACTGACGGTCGGCGCGTGTTGAGTGACTGGAAGCTGAAGCGCGGGAACATGCCCCTTCCTGGAGCTTTCATGTCATCTGATAGTGTTGCATACACTGGTGGGGAATACCACGTTACATGTCATAATGGCAGCCGAAAACGCTTCGTGGGAACAAAATGCAAATGCATGTGGTTCTTGTCAAAGTTGATTAATTTAATCAATGCCACGTTTGAAATGGCTTATAATCAAAAGACATATAGCGTCCGTAAATACATAGTCACTGTTTTGAATTGCCAAGAAAAAAACAATAAAACACACGCATGAAGATGTTTTAAAACTAATCCATACTGACTTCTTCATAGAAAGCGAAGGGTTAATATGACATGGCTGTGATCTCGTTATTAAAACGAGCTTCAAAGATTCTGACTTGTATATCAGCTAATATTCTGGTGTAATACCCGAGGCTTTAAAAACTGTATAATACTATTGATCAGAGCACATATACATCATCCTTCGATTATCAAACAAATGTCGACAATATCCAGAGGCTGATGTTGTCGGGGCAGATATAAACAGGACGAGATCCAGCTTCACCGTAACAACATCTTAAGACAATAATCAATATTGCATCTTTTATCTTATATCCATTGGCCTCTGAAGCGATAATGCCTCTCTCAATGTTCCACTGTACGTATTTAAGACAGATGGCACAGCTAGCGACGTGACATCATTTTACGTCATATATCATGTCAAAGATTTTTGGGGCATTCAAAGGCTGTGGGTAGCCCTGTGGTTAAGTTGTTCGCTCTTCACTTAAGATCCAGGTTCGATTGCCTATTTGGTTACTATGTGTGAAGTCAGTTAATGCCCATCGTGATATTGTTAGAAAAATGATACAAGCAAGGTAAACACATACTTTCACACTCAATCACCCCATCCACACATTCACACTGACACAAATCCAAACCCACACCCGGAAACACATGCTTCTCGACACCCATGCTAAAACCCTGCCTAAAATATCCACAAAAACAAACACATCACAACACGCACCATAACCCACATCAAGTCCTTCACACCCAACAACCCGCACCCACGTACAATCAACCATACCCAAACACATACCCTCCCCAATCCCCGCACACACGTATACACACACAAAACGCACGCACGCAAATACAAATGTCTGTTACATGTTCATTAATTCAAATTTATGTTATTCCTAAATCGAAGTATCAAATTTTTAAACATCATAGATTTTTTACGACTCATCTGTAGCCCCAGGATTTACAAATAATATAATTGCCAGGGATATCTAATTTGGTACTTATAGCAGTTTCGAAAGGCCCACAGGCATACAGGTAATATGTTTAGACGTTACTACTCAGCGGTGACAGGCGGCATTGTTAATGACAGTAGGGAAGTTATAATGATATCATCCTGCTTTTATCAATACTAAAGGTCATACTAGGTCTGTCTTCGTAATTACAGTTTTACGTCAGTGTTGACATTAAAAAACAGCAAACTCAGTGGAAAGTCCGCTTTATTCAATATTATTTAAAATTTCTGTTTAGTTTAATGTGTTATTACTGTGTGATAGCGTGGAGTAGAACATCGATCACTTTAAAAGTTGTTCGTTTTAGCTGTTTCTAAAGGATTCAAATGCAATAGATTTAATTTCAACTTAACAAACCCATTACCATGTGACCCGATGTCTCTACATTACCTAAATCTCCATTGTGTTTAACTGTTAATCTTGGAGATCACTTAACCTCTGCCCTTTTACCGCACCACAAACCACCGCCTAAGGAAATTGGATTTACGTCTTTAAATTTTCGTGTTAGATTTATTCAGGAAAAAGTAATTAAACGGCGTTGAGAGAGAATCTGTTGAACCCAACAGCTCTAATTTTGTTGCAGTTATTTATCAACTTACAAGGCCCTATTAGCGAGCATTAATACATCAAACGACGACAAACCTTTCCTCGTCATATGTACCCACTCATGAGCATTGGGCAGAGGTACAGCAGCGCATAATTATTTTTAACGTTTGTCAAACTTTTGCCCCAAAACTTGAAGACAGTGAAAATGATACAACCCTGTGCATGCGTGATGGTATTGGGAGGGCTATACTATGCCTGCAGTGATCAATACCACGTTCCGACACGAGTATCGACCAGGCCGTACCAGAACGTATTAAAGCCATGCTGTTGAAGCACTCCGGTACCTTAATACGCGCACATTCAAATCCGGACACAACCGTGAGGCTCAGAGACACTCGTACAACACTGAGTCAACACTATGTCCCGTAATTTAGGTCGGCATTGCGCTTCTTCAGCCCTTTTCGGCACATGCTTTGTCGATGTACACACACCGGTATAATAACTGTTTACATGGTCCCAACTAATGGCTATCCATGTGGATATATTATCTGCAGCTGGCTCTTATCCTAGCAGACTACGAGCCGGATTACCGGACTCTAGACCGGGACAAACCAATTGTGTCTGCAATCCACCATAGCGGCTTTTCGTGCGTTTATGACAGAAATGGGGCAAGATAGGTTCACTTTGTTTTGCACCATGGATGGTGATTCTCAGACACCTGATCCTGGTATAGTCAGAAGTGTACAATAGATCAAGGCTATAAACAGTTTTGTAGCTTTTGATGACGACTTGACACGGGGAATCTGAGAAACGCTCCAGGTTCATCTCATCCATCGGTACGCAGTCCCAGCCGAATTGTAACGTTGGCGAGCCTTGCTTCCCCTTTTTTAAGACAAAAATTATATACCTTTCAATAATTGAAACACCGTCTCCTTCCACGAAGATACTTTTTCAATCGGCCGACAAGATGATGACATTGTTTTTTTTTAATTCCAAATGAATCCTTCTTCAGACTTTATTATAAAAGGTCAGGCCATTAGTGGCCAATATTATACGGATTATTGATTCTAATGGCCCCATTCATATACTTCTAATTTTAGTATATATTTTCAAGCCCATTGTTATCTATTATCGAAACCAGTTATTTTATGTCGTTGACGATTTATACATATCTGAACTGGGTCACTGTTTCTACTGACCTACTAGTGTTTCATGATAATCGGTGTGGAACTTATAAACCAGCTGCAAAAGATATCTTTGAAACTGGCTTCCCAAACGAACATATTGCTTGATCTTTTTTTTTCGTTTACCATGCTAGCTGCACAATTTCTGCACTTGTAAACAGGAGGCATATTTACATATCACCTTTACTTTCATGAGCTTACATGTACAATCATGTCCTGTGTCATTATTTGTCAATAACTTGATTGTCGATTTTCGTTTTTCACCTCCTCTTGCAGTGGTATGGTTTGACAAGTTAGAATTCCACACTATGTTAATTAGAAAAACCAAAGCATTTGCTGTTCGTAATTTCTAAATTAACACGCATTTTTTGATAATTTATAAAAATGGACATTCGCCTCTTTCATATCACAAAATCAACGGTCGGCAGTATAACCCCCTCACCAAATCATTCGAATGTTTGTACAGCTATCGACGTATTGTGATATATTTGACACTCTAGGATACCAGGTAGTGCTTCTCAATGTAAAACCACGGATATTTGGGTTGAATGGTAATATAATGACATGCCATCAGTAAATTGGCCAAACCAAATACACAAACACCGTAAAAGTGCAATATCTAATCTCGAAGTGCTCCTTGATCGTGCTGGTTGAAGGGTGATTTTTCAGCTGCACATTAGTCGATAAAATCGCAACATTTACAAGAAGTGATCATTGATCGACTATCAGATTCTGCGATGGTTCTATCTGAATTAAAGTTTGATCCATACCACGTCGCAGGTGGAATTGCCACATCACATCTGTAAAACCAAAACCCTTGTTCGCCAATGACATTCCTGGTAAGATTTGTATTCAGGATATTTTCTCAGTTCTAGGATGTTCGGAGGATAACTCAACTATTTGAATCAATAGTTACATAACAATCAAATCCCATGCTTTAATTCAACGCTACAAAATAGTTAGAAACATCAAACTTTATAAAACATGACTATTTCCTGACAGTCCGTGTTTTTACATTACGAAAGATGGTTAAAAACGTAGGACCTCTGTTCGTTGTTTATCAGGGTAGACTACCTATATACAAATGAAATAACATCATTCGACAGTGTGTCAAGGTAATCCTACTTAGTATCGGTACCTAATGGAACAGCCGTCTCGTTGTGTTGTCTAGGTGACAGGTCTATTCCCCGGGTTGCAGGGGAAGGCGACAGGTCTGTAATTGTCCTGTGTCAGACGCTCAGCTGGGAGGAAGAACCAGACACTAACATGTACACCTGGGATACGTTATGTCACTGGGGTCGTCCCATTAGGCGGCTGCCAACATGGAAAGTGCAATAACTTTGGCGGTATTCAGAAACAGTTTGATCATTTGAGAGAAAGTGTTTATTGAGTTAAAGACCATGTGACACGTTCCTTCAAGTATACATGAAATATATATGCGGAATGTTACAATTTCCGCCTTAGCTGGAAAATACCAGATATTGTTACACGACGGTGCGTTTTGTAGGAAGACAATGTTGCAATTGTATCAACTTGATTCAGTAGAGTTTAATAACATAGTACTTTGGCAATAGTCAGTTGTCCAGAATGTACTCTTATCTCATGTAAGAATTCCTATACGTATATGCTTTTGTTTTCAGGGATGAGCGGATGTATGAAGATCGTTATTTTCACTATTGATATCCAGCATAAGCTCTTTTCCTTGCGGGGGATAATTATTATTAACCATGTGATTACTATTAACCTTCTAATTACTGTTACCCTTGCATATCATATGTCATACGTACATTTGATAGTTTATTCATTTTCAGCGAAACATTTCAATAATATTGCACTGGAAACATGCATCTATGTGGATAACCGACTATTGTACATTCACGAACGGAGAATAGATGTTACGTCTACAAACATAAACGCAAAAACGTTGAATCCTACGAATAAATATGTTGGCAAGAACTTAACAGATTGATTACGTCATCATTAAGACAAGACATTCTCGATAACAATAGATAATAATCGACATCATTCAGGCAGTGATGAGACACAATGCTGCTATATCATTTATCGGCAGAACTAGAAACAAAAGTCTGATGGCGTGCTTAACTATCTCCCAGTCTGTTTAATGATACAAAAATGTGAAAAGTGTGGCTGGTATTTCAAACCAATCACAAGTTAAACAATCAAATATTCCCAGCAGATGATACACCTTTGTTACATGTTCGTTGCTTTAAATATGAATGTGGATCAGTGATGAATAATTACAATCGTTTTCCAACCTGTCCATTATGACGAATAGGTGAGAAGAAAATGGACACTACAGACGAGACATTACCTCATCACCCAAACAGACCAAGACACACGTCAGTGTCTGATCACCTGGATGGATGCCAACTTCAGGCGTGCAGTATCTAACAGATTCAGGCTTTAACATGGCTAATCTTGAAAAAGGTTCTGTCTGAGTATTTGTGCTGGCTGTATAAGCTTTATAACACGAGTCCCATGTAACGTAGATATGTCATCATCAATAGTACAGGAACTATTCAAAGTCCGACAGTGTTTAGTGTAAGCTGGGCTTCAAATAGCTTCCTGTCGGTATCACTTCTTGATCGTATACCCAAGGCGGATTGATGTCTACTTCTATCAGTATTATCTAATCTGTATGTATGCTCTTATGGAAGTTGTGGACGAACATTGCTTTGTCTATTCATTACTCGATGCATTGTGGAATAGTAATATCAATCTTGCCGATAATCTCATGGAATTGTACTTACCTACCTTTAACCATCTAAATTTATCCAACAATGATGTATATATGTGACATGCGGCCTTTTCATATCTAAATATAAAATCAGTGTGTCTCTATAAATATCGCTTTAAACTAAAACTTTATATTTGTAATGAACTTGTGTATATGTGCAAACAAGGCCCAAATACTATATGGCTGAGTTATTACCTACGATAAAGATTAACTCACTCACTCACTTTAAAGTTTTGAAACTAGGAATATAGACAATGTGAATCAAAGAATATAGACACAGCAAATGTGTCGACACACATTGTCCTGACCGAATGTAACAATGGGGAATTTAGTTTAACATCGATTTAAAAGTCATTTTTGCTAAGGGTCGATCTGACAGCTTGGTGTAAGTTGTAGGTCTGAAATATGGGGATCTTGAACTTTTACTATTTTGCAAAGCCCATGAGGACGAACATGGTGCTGAACATAGACACAAGGTGGTGGACATTTCTGTGTACTACTTCTGAGAGGAGAAAATTGTATGATATAATTCTGTAGCAATATTACGTTTACATCAACAAGAGGGCCGACAAGAATAAAATCAGTAATCGGATCCTCGTCTCTTTGTGACGTTAAAACGAAAAGAATGATACGCTTCTTTGTAGGCTTATCAGAGAGAGGTGCCGTTTGAAGTGACTTTAGTGTGTCCGAACATTAATGTTCCGGGGAGAAAATAGGAGACGTTTTCAATTTATCGTCATATATATTATCTGCCACGTTTTGACAACAAAAGGGAATTGAGATGCGAGGCGTTGATTGTTGCCATATTACAAACTAGGCTCCGGAATACAGGCGCCGATTTGCCGTTAGGAGAAATCTATCAAATGCATGTTGCCACGGCGACGGGATGTATTTTTTTTTGTATCTGGTTTAACCAATTTAGATGAAGGAGGATCAGAGAACCTCAAAGAGGTGGAGAAACAAACTTGGTTTCCTTGCAATCTTTAACGAAATATACACACAAACAACCCCCAAACACTCACTTGAGTGAGTGTTAGTTGTAGGCCATTAGCTACCCATGTATCAGAAGAACAGTACAACTATGATCAAAGTGATGTTTATTTAGCTTTGGCCTATCTATTTTTTCTGTTCTGAATATATACACAGCATACAAGCGAGAACCATGTCAGTTGGATCTATGAATATCGAGGGAGATGATGCATCAACACACACAAAAAACATAATGATTTTCCAACATAATAATGTATTGATGCTCATGAAAGGTGAAATCATTCTGGCAGCGGCAAACTTCCTAAACGTCATCGCAGTCTGAAAGAGGCATTGGGTCAAGTGTAACTTCATAAGTCAGTGTTTATATGTCCACCATTAGCACTGAGATTTCAAAATGTATGAAAATGTAAAATCATGTGTGTTGGTCAACAATGGCTGTAGTCCCTTCTTTGACTGCCTCTTTGGTGTACGACAAGGATGCCAATTGTCACCTTTCTTATTTTCATTTTTTTTTAAATGATATATAACAGAGTTTCTGAGTGTAGATAAGCAATATTGTGTTAATCTACTTGCTGGATCTCTTCATACTCTTATTTGCTGATGATATAATCATATTTGATAGCACCGTTATTGGTCTACAAGAAAAGATTAGATAAACTGACGGATTGCTGCAATAAGTGGCAACTAAAGGTAAATTCAGCTGGATACAAGGCTGATGATGCTGTCGATGGAAAGTTTTGTGTCGATATGGTCTATACAGGACTCTAATCGGGATCGCACGATTGCTAGGGATTCTTCTAGAGGAATGTTAGTGAATAAGTCTACCACGTCATAACTGACCATGGTGCAACAAGCTTGGTACAGGCAGACCAGTAGCTACACGTGTGAAAGAACACAAAACTTCAGTGGACAAATCAGATCGAAATCTGCAGTTTCCCAACACATTATGAATAATCCCGATCATGAAATTGACTGGGAAACTGAAGTCCTCGCAAAAAACATCAGTGACTGGCGGAAACGCAAGTTGATTGAAGCTACCTTCATCAAACGCACAAAACCAGCAATAAACAGGGATCAGGGTGTCTACCTCCCAAATGCATGGTACATAAAACAATAAGACAATACCCTACCCTCGTCACTGTTCCCATGTATAAAGCATAATTTCTATGTATACACTGCTATTACTTTATTTCTAAATCAATCAACAATTTTGTATAAGTATCTGCACAGTTCTAAATTGATCCATTAATTTTGCAGTAAACGACATCTTATATACTGATATATTCATAAAAAACATGTATTCTATTAGCCATGTCATCTGTATCTATTGACCACCACATGTATTGCGTCGTCATAGCATTGTGACGTCATAAGCATTGTGACCTCACGGCCAGAGTTAACAGTTACTGTTCAGTTTTACCTGATGATGGGGCAAGAACAAGCCCTGAAACGTTGTACTCGAGAATAAAAAGAAATGTAACCCAGAAAAAATCTCTATGTTCAGTAAAATTATTGTTTTTTTGTAAGGCGGGTAGGCATAAAAAGTGCGAAAAGTTTTGTCGTAATGCCAGCCCGCTTCATATTGTTCCCAGTTATAAATACCTTGGAGTACATCTTTCTAGCTCTGGTTCATGGTATAAATCTCAAAAGATATTGTCCCAACAGGCTTGGAAAGTAATACTTTTGTTACAATCAGATGTGTACAATTTTCATAAACTCCCTTTGAAAATATTACTTCATATCTTTGATGTTAAAGTACTGCCCATACTAATATTTGGCTCAGAAATATGCGGATTCCATCCCTCTAAAGATATTTTGAATGTTAATGATATATTCTGTAAACTCATATTAAAGCTAAGAAGATCTGTCCCTAATATAGTTGCGAGAGCTGAACTGGGGAGATATTCATTAAAAGTAAATAAACATTTGAAAGTACTGGTTACGTTTATTATCCGAGAGTGAAAACAGTATATTACATTACAGTTATGCATATCAGTACAACAGAGCTCAAAAGGGTCTGGGTTGTTGAAGTTAAAAACCTTTTATGTGCTTATGGATTTGGCGAAATATGGAACCAGCAATCTGTCTCCTGCATTCATTCATTTCTATCAGCTTTCAGAACACGGTGCACTGATATTGATAATCAGTTTCTCTTTGAATCGTTTGACAAACTATCTTCACTGTATTTTTATAAAACAATTAAGTTATCCAATGAATATGAAAACTATTTAAATGCTGTCAATATTGATGCATTTAGGATTAATCTTTCACAATTTCGTACATGCAGTAGTGATCTCATGATATCACAGGGTAGAAAATTAGGCATACCTAAAAGTGAAAGACTGTGTCCATTTTGTATCATCCCAAACATAGAAACAGAATACCATGTCTGTCTAGTGTGTCCATTTTATGTGTGACCTTAGAAGAAATTTCCTGCCAAGTTATTACTACAAGTTTCATTCAGAGTGTAAATGGTGAGGAAAACTACGTTGACGGTAGTTCGAAATCAGAACATACTCAGATCTTCACTCACTCACTTTCTCTTAGTTTCTCCTTTTACACCATCGCAGTCACTCGAAGTCATAATTATGAAACCCAGGCAGAAAATACATGCGGGATAAAGTGCTTTCTGTTAAATCCCTCGAGTTTTCATTGGTTCCTGTTGTCTATTAATGAATAAACAAAAATCGTATAAAATTAAAAAAAATAATAATCATGTAACCCCTCGATTGCATTCCCACTGACTGTCTGCGCGTTGAGTGGCTGGAAGAAGGGTTGGTGGAACATGCCCCTTGCTGGGGCTTACATGTCATCTGATAGTGTTGCATACACCGATTGGGAATACCACGTTTCATGTCATAGCGGCAGCCGGGAACGCTTTGTGGGAACAAAATGCAACCATGTTTGTCTTGTCAAAGTTAATTCATTAAATCAATGTCACATTTTTAATGGTTGATTTGCAAAAGAAACACATCATCCGTAAATTCATAGTCGCTGTTTTGAATTGCCAGGAAAAAGCAATAAAACACACGTATAAAGAATCTGATGTTTCTAAATATATCCATACTGACTTCTTCAAAGAAACGAAGGGTTATAATGACGTGGCTGTGATCTCGTGATTATAACGAGCTTCAAAGACTCTCACTTGTATATCAGCTAATATTCTGGTTTAATAGCCGAGGCTTTAAAATTTGTATAATACCATTGATCAGAGCACATATACATCATCCTTCCATTATCAAACAAATGTCGACAGTATCCAGAGGGTGATGTTGTTGGGGCAGATACAAACATGACTAAACGCAGCATCAACATAACAACATCTAAAGACAATAATCAATATTGCAACTTTTATCTTACATCCATTGGCCTCTGAAGCGATAATGCCTCTCTCACTGTTCCACTGTACGTATTTAAGAGAGATGGCACAACTACTAACGTGACTACATCTTACGTCATATATCATCTCAGAGATCTGAGGGATATTCAGAGGCGCCGGGTAGCCTTGTGGTTAAGTCGTCCACTATTTACTTAAGACTCAATTTCGATTCCCTATGTGGGTACTATGTGTGAAGCATGTTAATGTTGTAACCAACCATGATATTGTTAGAATACATGATACAAGCAGGGTAAACATATACTCTCTCACTCAATCACTCCATCCACACATTCACACTGACACAAATCCAAAACCCACATGTGGAAACACCTGCTTCTTGACACCCATACTAACATCCTGCCTAAAAGATCCACACAAACAACCACATCACAACATGCATCATAACCCACATCAAATAATTCACACCCAACCACCCGCATCCACGTACGAACAACTTTACCCAAACACACATCCTCCCCAATCCCCGCAAACACGAATACACACATATGCGCGCACGCACGCAACTCCAAATGTCAGTTACATATTCATTTATTCAAATTTATGTTATTTCTAAATCGAAGTATCATATTTTAAAACTAAATGATATCAAGTGGTATTAAACAATACAAAAGATCACTCATCTGTAGCCCCAAGCAATCATGATTTGCAAATAATATAATTGCCTGGGATATCATTCAAATCTAATTTGGTACTTATAGCAGTTTCGAGCGTTTTCCAAGTGTGAAAAGGATTTTTTTTTCGTGTTCCCATAACAATAATCCCTTACATGGTCAATCACATTCATCATCCACTTTCAGGATAAATAATAAACTCTCCAAAATGCATCGCCAGTCCTGATTCCAATCACCGTGTGTAGTCAACACGTGGAGCAAGACAAGTCTTTGTGGGAAGGGCGAGGAGCTGGCTTCATTAGACACAGACTATGGGTAATTGACGTGTGTGTCTACTATCGCGGACTTTTTATATATGGGACAGTCAGATCTCTCATTTGGGAAGGGGCAGGAAGTCAGATGGAAGCAGTCTGTTTGTCACGGTCACTGTCCGGCTAGCCCCCATATGCTGAGTACATTAAAATGGTCACGTCCCGTTCAGTTTGGTTGTTCTTGACCACACCGGCGGAAACACAATGTCTTGGTCAGAAGTGCAGGCCACAATGAAATGTGGCAGTAGGTGTTTAGAAATCGAGGATGACACAGAGGTAAAGTGAATTCTCCCAGCATCTCTCCCCTTTGCCCTTACCTCCCCAGTGAATACCAAACAGATGATGTTTATATAACAGCAGTGTCCCTCTTCTGTATTGAGTTTTACACGCGTCCTCGGATTGAGAAGAGAACGCTTTAAGCACTAGGCTACCCCACCTCTATTGTGACAACAGAACTCAAGATGGCTTATTGGTTTCATGTGATTAAACGCTTCGTCAAATTCATTCAACGATTACATCATAAAGCAGTAGTGGATTTGCATCGTTAATAAGTCAAGTTTGAAATCATCTTGGCTTTAGACAAGACTAACTCTATATGTTACGTTTTCTTACTTTTGAGCAAAGTAACTCTAAAGAACTGGAATTATACATACAGGACCCCCACATGTGTTGGGAACCAAAAAAGCAAAACAGTTACTGTATCTAAAGTGTAGTGTGGAAATTACTATTTTTGAAACATTTGGAGTCAAGTGCTATCTGGAATCATCCAGAATATCTATAGCCTTGTCAAGGGCATGAAACCTTAAGGAAGACATTTAGACTTTGGGCAAGTGCATGCCTCTCCCACATTGCATTAAGACCAGTGGTTGTGTGAAGTTGGCTAATTTTCATCCAGGGTATTTGAAGCTCTGGTCACTGTTGTTTCTAGATGAATTACGAATAACTTCACTTATGTCAATGCTATTGCCACTGCTAATTTATTTCCTTTTATCCTTGTAATAACACTGCCCATTATTTTCCAGTAACTTGTATTGATCTGTAAGTATATATAATGTTGTAATGCAATTGCTGAATGTACGACATTTCTTTGTTGCTTCTTGTGGAATGCTTTGGCTTATGGATTTCGTGATGCTTTCCTTATTATCCTTTCAATTTAGAATTTGATAATATCAAGATGTGTCAGCTTAATGAGAAAGGCCCACAGGCATACAGGTAATATATTTAGACGTTACCACTCAGCGGTGACAGGCGGCATTGTTAATGGCAGTAGGGACGTTATAATGATATCATCCTGCTTTTATCAATACTAAAGGTCATACTAGGTCTGTCTTCGTAATTACAGTTCTACGTCAATGTTGACATTAAAAAACAGCAAACTCAGTGGAAAGTCCGCTTTATTCAATATCATTTAATATTTCTGTTTTGTTTAATGTGTTATTACTGTGTGATAGCGTGTAGTAAAACATCGATCGCTTCAAACGTTGTTTGTTTTAGCTGTTTGTAAAGGTTTCAAATGCAATAGATTGAATTTCAACTTAACACACCCATTACCATGTGACCCGATGTCCCTACATTACCTAAATCTCCATTGTGTGTTACTGTTAATCTTGGAGATCACTTAACCTCTGAACTTATGTCGCAAAGCAAGAGTTCGCGCTTTGAAATTGGATTTACGTTTTTAACTTTTCGTGTTAGATTTATTAAGGAAAAAGTAATTCAACGGCGTTGAGAAAGAACCTGTTTAACCCAACAGCTCTAATTCTGTTACAGTTATTTGCCAACATACAAGGCCCTATTAGCGCGCATCAATAATTCACACGACGACAAACCTTTCCTCGTCAGCTGTTCCAAGTCATGAGCATTGGGCAGAGGTACAGCAGCGCATAATTATTTTAAACGATTGTCAAACTTTTGCCCCCAAAAATTAAAGACAGTGTAAATGACTCAACCCTGTGCATGCGTGATGGTATTAGGAGAGCTACACTATGCCTGCAGTGATCAATACCACGTTCCGACACGAGTATTGACCAGGCCGTACCAGAACGTATTAAAGCCATGCTGTTCAAGCACTCCGGTAGCTTAATACGCGTAAGGTAAAATCCGGAGACAACCACGAGGCTCAGAGACTCTTATACAACACTGAGTCAACACAATGTCCCGCAATTCAGGTCGGCATTGCGCTTTTGCAGCCCTTTTCGGCACAGGCTTTGTCGATATACACACACCGGTATAATAACTGTTTACCCAGTTCCAGCTAATGGCTATCCACGTGGATATATTATCTGCAGCTGGCTCTTATACTAGCAGACTACGAGCCGGATTACCGGACTCCAGACCGGGACAAACCAATTGTGTCTGCAATCCACCATGACCATGAATAACTGGTATATTAAATAAAACTACAAATGTCATATATTTATGAGTGTTTGGTAGGTCCAATAGGATTAAACATTGAAATTGGGGGCAGATATTGGGGGTACGTTCTTTTCGGTTATAGATTGAATGAATCAAAGTATTTTGTGGGAGACATTTCAATGACATTTCGAAGTTTTGTACATTGCTTGTCTATTTTGACTTCCGTATTTTGCTGTCTTCGTTCATGTGAAAACGTCCCTTCCTTAATGAGCGTGTATGACTGATGGAACAAGATAGGGTCACTTTGTTTTGGACTATTGATGGTGATTCTCAGACACCTGATCCTGGTATAGTCAGAATTGTACAATAGATTAAGACTATATAGTTTTGTCGTTTTTAATAACGACGCCGGCATTTCACAAATGCCTAAAAATATGAAATACACAATGCCATTTTAGAAAGTGGTCAAATGTAACATATGTTATATTTGGGATTACACTTTCTTAGTAAAGTACAGATTGGGGGGTTGAGTCCCATCCGGGATTCGAACCCGCACCCTCAGAGTCAGGCACCTAATCGCCAGCACACAAAGTCAGACGCCTAGAACGATCAGCCATCGCGGCTTCCACACAAAGAATGAAAGTCGGACAACTGGTAGTATAGACCACGGACTTTGCGTACCCCTCTGATAAATGTTAACTGGCATGGCTCCCACGTCCGAAAGCTATGAAATACACAATGCCATTTTAGAAAACTGGTCACATGTAACATACGTTATATTTGGGATTACACTTTCTTACGAAATGGTTTGAATCCCGGGTGGGACTCAACCCAAAAATAGTACTAGAATCTGTAGTTTACTAAGAAAGTGTAATCCCAAATATAACATATGCCTTAAAATATATTGATATTGAGCGTGATATCACATGACCACAGTATGCTTGAGTCGACATTGGAAATCTTAGGTATTGGAAAGGCTTCAGGTTCATTTTATCCATCGGTACGTAGACCCATCCGATGTGACCGAGCAATTTGTAACGTTGGCGAGCATTGTTTCACCTTCATAAGACAGAGAGTAAATACGTTTTAATAATTGAAAGATGCATTTTCAATCGGCCGAAAAGATGATGACATTGGCTTTCTAGGATTCCAAACGATTCTTCTGTTGATGTTATCATGACAGGTCATACCATTAATGGCCAATACTATCCGAATAACTTATGTTAACGTCACCATTAATACACGTCCAATGTTACTTTATGTTTATTTTAATGGCACAATTCATATTTCTTCTACTGTTATTTTATATTTTAAGCCCAGTGTTATCTACAATCGAAACTAGTTATTTTGTGTTATTGACATATATAATATGTGCATAAAATAATCACCGCCCTGTATTTTTACCGATTAATTTTGTCTGAAATGGAATTCTAATCTCTTTCCAAAAAGTAACCTTTATAATTTAACATTTCAAAAACAGAAACATCATTGACATTACCATGTATTCTAACTAGGATAATTTCCTATATTTAAAACAGGTGTTTTTCTATCCTAATAAACAAGTTGTTGTGTGGCTTATAAATGTATTGTGAATGGACGAAAGTTTGTATACTAAGTTTTAGGAAAAGTTACAGTATATTTTCAACTGTCCTTCTGGCGTATCATGAAAATCGCAGTGGGATTTTTAAATCAACTATAAAAGAAATGTTTGACACTGTCTTCCATAAACGAGCAAGTTCCTGTATCATTTTGTTATGTTTACAACAAATCAGCAGAATGTCTACACTTGTAAACGGGAGGCATACTCCAAACTTACATACCACCTTTACTTTCATGAGCTTCACCCTACCAAGCACAAGACACCTAACTCTATAGCCAACTGTGTAAGTAACGGTGCTACTGATACGATTATATATCACTGACAGTTTACTCATGTATTCAAATCACTGAAATATGTTCGTACACGTGTTAAAATGTTACTTTACCCAGTATAACGTCCACAGAGCCTGTATTAACTGGACAACATTGGCAACTCATCAGGTAGTGATCAGTTTTGACAAGTCAGAATTGCACACAATGTTCATTAGAAAAACCGCAGGAATTGTGGTTTGTAATTACTTAATCAAACGCTTTTTGATAATTTATAAACATCGACATTCGCCTCTTTCATATCACAAACTCGACGGTCAGCAGTATAACCCCTCACCAAAACATTCGAATGTTGTTACAGCTATCGACGTATTGTGATATATTTGCCACTCTAGGATACCAGGTAGTGCTTCTCAATGTAAAACCGCGGATTTTTGGGTTGAATGGTAACACACTGACATGCCATCAGTAATTTGGCCGAACCCGATCCAGAAATACCGTAAAAGTGCAATATCTAATCTTGAAGTGTTCCTTGGTCGTGCTGGTTGAAGGGTGATTGTTTAGCTGCACATTAGTCGATAAAACCGCATTAATTGCAAGAAGTGATCATTGATCGACTATCAGATTCTGCGATGGTTCCATCTAATTTAAGTTTGAGCCATACCACGTCGCAGGTGGAATTGCCACATCACATCTGTAAAACCAAACCCTTGTTCGCCAATGACATGCTTGGTAAGATTTTTTCAGGAGATTTTATCATTTCTAGGATGTTCGGAGGATAACTCAACCATTTGAATGAACAGTAAAGTACCAATGAAATCTCATGCTTTAATTCAACGTTATAAAATATATAGAAACATCAAGCCCTATAAAACATGACTATTTCCTGACAGTCCGTGTTTTAACACGGCGAAAGATGGTTAAATACGTACGTCCTGGGTTCGTCGTTTAACAGGTGTAGACCCCCTATATACAAATGAAATAACATCATTCGACAGTGTGTCAAGCTAATCCTACTTAGTATCGGTACCTAATGGAACAGCCGTCTCGTTGTGTTGTCTGGGTGACAGGTCTTATTCCCGGGGGGCAGGGGGAGGCGACAGGTCTGTAATTGTCCTGTGTCAGACGCTCAGCTGGGAGGAAGAACCAGACACAAACATGTACACCTGGGATACGTTATGTCACTGGGGTCGTCCCGTTAGGCGGCTCCCAACATGGAAAGTGTAATAACTTTGGCGGTATTCAGGAAACAGTTTGATTATTTGAGAGAGAGTGTTTATTGAATAAAGGTCATGTGACACATAGTTTCCATATATACATGAAGTATAGGTAGAGATTAATAACATGGTGTTTTTACAATAGTTACTTCGGAATGTATTTTTACCTGGCATTAATATAGTTCATCATGCGGCAGGTTACAAGTTTCGTCTTTGCTTTAAAATAACAGATATTGTTACACAATTGTGCATTTTATAGAAGCACAAATGTTGCAATTGTATGGAATTGTTTCTGTAAAGATTCAGCAGAGATTTATAACATGGTATTTTGCTGATAACAACTTTTTTATCTAACGTATGCTGTGGTTTAGAAATTTCTACATTGACATGCTTCTGGAATCAGGAGACCGCCTCCGTGGTGTAGTGGTTAGAGCGTCCGCCGAGCGGAAGGTCGCGGAGTTCGATCCCGATTGCGTCATACCAAAAGACGTTACAATATGGTACTTGTTGGTCCCTGTCTGGCGCTCGGCATTAAGGGGTACAACAAGGACTGGTCGGCTCGGAGTCAGTATAATGTGTCTGAGTGGGGTATTCCTGCTTCACTGCGGCATGGTATCTCAGTGGACTAGCACTATAAAACCAGCTTCAGTCTGGGCTAGTACAAGCAGCCGCACTTACACATACACACGCATGCACGTCGTCATATGAGCGAATTATTCTCCAGCGCGACGTTAAATTCAATATCACCTCACCTCACCTCACTGGAATCAGGGCAGAGTCAGAATCTCCAACAACAGAATAGACCAAACCGGCATGATATGGACCTTTCTGTATAACAATATATATGGGCAAGCACTGGTCTCCTTAATCTCACTTTACATGAAGAACAGTTGTATGGAGATCGTTATTTTCACCTTGAATATCCAGTGTTCGCCTGTTTTGGAAGCCTGAAACCTGCTTGTTGCGACGTAAATTGTAATAAAAACGCAAATTGTAATATTTGCAGCAAATAACACTGCTCCCTCTGGATGAATGTTTCGATTTATTGCTATTACTATTACATTACATATCGTATTTCACACATTCATTTTATAGTTTACTTATATGCGGATTAGTGTTTTCAAAAACATATCACCAGAAACAAGAAATATGTGGATGTTATAATATTTCACATTGATTTTACATCTGTAAGCATAAACGCTAAAAGTATGTTGAATATACATCTTACTTACACATATGTCCGTTAACATATCCATTATGTTTGTTTCAAGAAACAACTAGAATAGGAATAAACGGTATATCAAAATAATCGCGGGTAAAATAATCCAATATTCCCAAGATATGGTATAGCTTTGTTATATGTTCATTGCTTTAAATATCAATGTGGATCAGGAATAAATAACTACACGCGTTTTCCAACCTGTCCATTATGACGAATAGGTGAGAAGAGAATGGACACTACAAACGAGTCGTGACCTCATCACCCCAACAGACCAAGACACTCGTCAGTGTCTGATCACCTGGATGGATGCCAACTTCAGGCGTGCAGTATCTCACAGATTCAGGCTTTAACATGGCTAATCTTGAAAAAGGTTCTGTCTGAGTATTTGTGCTGGCTGTATAAGCTTTATAACACGAGTCCCATGTAACGTAGATATGTCATCATCAATAGTACAGGAACTATTCAAAGTCCGACAGTGTTTAGTGTAAGCTGGGCTTCAAAATAGCTTCCTGTCGGTATCACTTCTTCACCGTATACCCAATGCGGGCTGATGTCTATTTCTATCAACATTATCTATATTGTATTTATGATCTTAAGGTAATTATGACCGAAGACTGCTTTGCATTTTCATCCCTCGACGCTTTCAGAAACACAAGTATCAATTTAACATGTGTTCACGTTTAAAATGAAGATATACTATTAAACAAAGAAACGCATAGACGTTTTGTACTTTTTTTAAATCTATTAATTACCTATTGTGTTCAAACAATCGTCAAATACGTCAAAAAGGTGTAGATAATATTATTTCACACAATTGCTCAAGTAAAAAATCGACTTTACCTGAAAATGTTGATTTTGATGAGATTTCTTACTAGGATTAAAATGGCATCGCCACAACGCAACAGAAATTACCTTCCAGTTGAAATTGTGCAGCGTGCACTGTCTGGCTATAAATAAAATCAGATTACTCTCTGAAATCGTCATTCGTTTTGAAGGAGTTTCAAGGTCAATTCACTACGCCATGTCTTGACGCTGCAACACGGAACATCGCCATTGAAAGAATGCACGCTGGAGATTCTTCTGTTGCCAGGCGTTTGAATTTTAGTCTGAGCACGATATCACGGTATGCAGCTCGTTACAACCAAACAGGTATAACAAATGACTGTCCCCGTACAGGCAGACTTCGTGTCACTACAGCAGCCCAAGATCGGTACATCCGGGTGCTACATTTGCGAGATCGTACTGCTGCGGGTGAAAGCATTGCTTAGTCTGCTACTTAAGAAATATCTGGACATCAAAATCAGACACTGATCAGTTGAACATATGGCTGTGGGTAAACTATCGTGTGATGTATTTGAATAGAACAGTTGCTCTATCTGGGAAAACGTCTATCTATCTATTTAGGCAGTAGGTCTTCACATGGTGCAATGCAGCTATCTACTTAGGCAGTAGATCTTCACGTGGTGTATTGCAGCTATCTATTTAGGCAGTAGGTCTTCACATGGTGCATTGCAGCTTTCTATTTAGGCAGTAGGTCTTCTCATGGTGAGTTGCAGCTATCTAGTTAGGCAGTAGGTCTTCACATGGTATATTGCAACTATCTAGTTAAGCAGTAGGTCTTCACATGATGTATTGCAGCTATCTATTTAGGCAGTAGGTTTTCACGTGGTGCATTGCAGCTATCTTTTTAGGTAGTAGGTCTTCACATGGTGCATTGCAGTTATCTACTTAGGCAGTAGGTCTTCACATGGTGTATTGCAACTATCTAGTTAGGCAGTAGGTCTTCACATGGTACATTGCAACAGTGCGGTTTGCCAGACTCAGTAATATCGAATGAGAAAGACCTTACAGCAGCTCTCATTTATGTCAAAGATCGGCTCCAGGTGTGCCTAACACTATTTAGAAAGTTACAACAGTGGCTATTCTACATGCTGAGAAAAGCTTTCAATTCACAAATACAATTGGTCAATTAAAGGTCGCCACACACTCATCCATCTCACGGAGGCCAGATGAGTGTTGTTGCCAGGCTGTGAGTGACATCAGGCTCCACAGCTACTTCTCGTTGTACACTCCGCAACTAGATGACGTCTCCTTGTTGTCACTGCAGTAGTCTCAAACCCCTCAAGCCCACCCCGGTGACACCAGGAACACTCTCAGCGGCAGCTCCACTCCAGTTTACAGGATTCGAGAGACAATGAGTGTGCACCGTTCATTGTGTTGTATTGTGTCGTTATTTGTGTGAGGAATCACTGTACCACTATTCAACGCTGTCCAGTTCTCTTGAAAACGTTACTGGCTTCCTGATGGAATCAAGCGTCTGCTCAGAATCTGGAAGGTCTATGCTTTGATTCCCGGTCCCGTCACACCATGTGGGTCATTTAGTCGGAGCGTGGGTGACTGAGCGACTGGGTGAATGGTTGGGTTGGTGAGAGAGTAGATGATTTAGACGGGTGGTTGGGTGAGTGGCTATGTTGGTGAGCGTTGTAATGATTTGACTGGGTGAGTGAGTGGATGATTGGGAGCGTCAGTGATTGCGTAAGCAGGATCATCATCACATTTGACATCGCAGGTCTTGAGCCATAGGCACAGTGAGCTATAATGATGTAGGGGGCGGTGGGGTAGCCTAATGGTTAAAGCGTTGACTCGTCACGCCGAAGACCCGGGTTCGAATCCCCACATGGGTACAATGTGTTAAGCCCATTTCTGGTGTCCCCCGCCGTGATGTTGCTGGAATATTGCTAAAAGCGGCGTAAAACCAAAACTCAGTCAGTCAGTATAATGATGTAGACCAGCTGATGATCCTTCGTATGTCTTACTAGCTTTGAGAACATCTGCTTTAGATGGAGAGATTTCACGCCTACAGAGACCGGTTACAGCAACATGGTCAATACTGAGCTTAACGTACAGTATTTTGTCCTCGAAAATGATTTTCTGCCATATATTAGGCTTTTCAGCTTACTTCAACAGTGATCATCCAGTACAACCTTCGTGAGAGATTGAGGATTAATCGCGGATGGAGTTCGATCAATATGATCAGCATTGAGGTTCATTTACTAAACAGCACAAACACGGTCATTATGGATGAGATCTGCAGCCATGCTAGCCATTTGTTTAAGTGCAGATATATCTGGATAATAAATATGACAAAGCTACTGACATAAATTGAAAGAACTGCGAGGATAAAGACGGTTCCAACTTACACCTGTTCTCAAACTCATTACTTTTCTAGAATGTACTTCAAAGATTTCTTCCACTGATTTACTGGAGTTCATCCGAAGATTCTTATATGAATAGTGGCCTCAGACGCTAATCTGAACATATTTCAGATATCACTGAACTCGTTAGGTAAAGAGTTCTTGTAATAACCGTGGCCATATATGGCCAAATTGCCCGGCCAATCACGTGATATCTGTTATGAGAAGATACTTGAGCAAGAGCTGGGGTTATAAATGTCAACTTCCTCCAATCTTGCTCACCAGACACAATAAAGACGCCGTCTGTTGCAGTGTCATGGATGATGGGCTAAAAACGCCCTTTGATCTGGCTATCGATGTCGGGAGAGGCTCATTGCAAATGGCATATGTAATTTGCTTTCAGTCTGTTTTGATGTTGATAACTTGAAAAGAAGAGTTCGGGGTAAGTGAGTCACTGAATGGTGGGATTCCTTACATCAGTGTGTACACCTGGTTCTACTTAATGTAGATAGCCGGACGTGTGTCCATCCGCATCAGATGGCAGCTGATTGATACACAGAGCACCTTCATCTGTCTTTGATCATGAGTCAAGTCACAGAGTGTTTCTATCTGTATATAGTGATGCATCCAGTGACAAGTGCTGTGTCTAATCGTCAGTATTGATGCATCACATAATAGGTATAGTATTTTTCTATATTGATGCATCGTGTGACAGGTAGTGTGTTAGGCTATATTGATGCATATAGTGACAGATAGTGGGCCCAACCGTCTATATCGATGCATCACGTGAAAATCAGTATGTCCGTCTATATTGATGCATCCAGTGACAGGCAGTGTGTCCGTCTATATTGATGTACCCAGTGCCAGGCAGTGTGCCGTCTATATCGATGCATCCAGTGACAGACAGTATGTCCGTCAATATTGATGTACCCAGTGCCAGGCAGTGTGTCCGTCTATATTGATGCATCAAGTGACAGGCAGTGTCACCGTCTATATTGATGTACCCAGTGCCAGGCAGTGTGTCCGTCTATATTGATGCATCAAGTGACAGGCAGTGTCACCGTCTATATTGATGTATCCAGTGCCAGGCAGTGCGTCCGTCTATATTGATGCATCCAGCGAGAGACTTCGTGTCCCTTTACACTGATGCGTAAAGTAACAGGCAGTATTTTCGTGTGTTTTGATGTGTAAAGTAGTGTGTCTACTCGTCTATATCGACGCATCAAATTACACGTAGGGGGGTTAGTTTATTTACTCAGGACAGAATAGCGTGCATACTGACATTGACAATGAACAGGGTGCGTGTATGCAAAGGGAAAGCATAAAATGGCGGATTGCATACCCGTCCGTTCCTAACTAGATGCAACAGGTAATATGCGACATTCCATGTACATTATCACGGGAGCAAGAGAACTACTACACTTTGCATGTTGTACCTATAACCAGATCAGTGTATTACTTTCACTCTGACGACAGTCTTCTCAAAGTGCTTACTATATAGCAGTTATCCATTCCGAGTTCTTGTGTTTGTTCTACAAGCAATGTTTCCCCTTATTAGGAGTCGGTCACAAACCTCGGGAACCCTGGCCATGCTCAAGGCGACTTTTTCCGACGTTATTCTGCTGTGAAATCACGTCTGAGGCACACACAATACCCCAAGGGAAGTCTGTCCGACAGTTCCTATTCCAAAACTTTTAGGTAAATGAAAACTGTCATGAACATGTGACTTGTTACATCTTCTTTGATCTAAAAAGCAAAAATATTACCACTATCAGAACCACAATATGTTTAACGTATATATTAAATGCACAATATAACTCGAATGAATACCGATTAAGAAAAAAACATATAATGGAAAATGTGAATATTCACGTTTAAGTAAGACTTTTCATCTTAAATGACTGGTGGATAGTCTGTTACATACGTCGTGTGGGTATTTTAACGTTGTGAAGGAACTCCTACTGCGCCCATACCAATTGCCTGGCGCTCTGCTGGGAGTAATCCATTCCACGTGTTTCATTATAGCAGCGAGTAGACACACCAAATACAAGGTGGGATACGTCAGTCTAGTATACACAATCCCTTAAATCAAACGTATCTGGAAGTGCAGCATGTTCCTAATAACAGCAGCGTCCAACAACGTTACATCAAACGTCGACGACGTCAATATTACCCCAGACCCTCACAATACTGACCACATCGATTTCCTCTCACATCTGCATATATATTGTGCTTGTCGGACAACTGGTCGTGAATCAAACCTTCAGAAGAACCATTGAATGGGCTGAGTGAGTGTTCCGTTATAGACTCTTGTCAGTCGTGCCCTGTAGCATGTGTGATGGATGTTCTTCCTAGCCACACAGGTTAACATGAAAGACAACATGGAGGTCACAGGCCAGGGGGTTTTCAGCGTCTCTGGTGGCGTTGTCCAGGAGGCATGTGCTTGACCAAAGGCTTATTTATGTTGTCGGTTGAATGTAATGAGTGTTTTAGTTTTGGTACTGTAATAGAGATCTCATTTCCAGTTTAGGACATATGTGAGTGGTATGTGGTCGTTCTATTGATTTATCACCACACGCGACGCTGTATCCATAGCGGTTATCACTGGACGCTTAGTGTTCACTGGTTTAGTATGCAATAAATGTTAATAAGCAATAGAAGATACTGAGTTATTACTTTAGAGAATTGCATTTACGTTGTGATGAATGACAACAGTTGTACACCTCATTAGGCGATATCAGAGCAATGTGACGCCTGGACAGCCTAACAATGTTCCAGTGTAATGAATCACACCTCCACATCTAAAGAGTCGCTCCCGCACGGTGCTACCATACACCGATGTTATGTAATATTCTGCTATAAACACTTATCTTCACTGTGTAAACGTAACGGCAGAAGAGTCTGGGACTGTGTAATACCATACCAAGGAGAATGCATTTGCTATTCACACCACCACAAGACACGATGGCTGACTGACCAGTTCTCAGCCTCACATAGAACGACTTGAGTGAGTGAGTTTAGTTTTACACCGCACTCAGGTCCTGCTACTAGTATATGGCGGCGGTCTGTAAATAATCGAGTCTGGACCAGACAATCCAGTGATCAACAGCATGAGCATCGATCTGCGCAATTGGAAACCAAGCCAGAGAGCCTGACCACCCGATTCCGTTAGTCGTCTCTTACGACAAGCATGGGTTACTGAAAGTCAGTTCTAACCCGGACCTTCACGGGTATATAACGACTTTAACAGAACGTAGTTATAATATTATGTTATATTTGGGATTACACTGTCTATAGTCTGTTTGCAGTGAAAACGCTCCTATGAATTTCACTTTAAACAAAAAAGTAAATTAAATAACGTGAAATTAAGATTGCGAAACCTCATAATTGTACCTTGCCAATTACACATTTACTTCTCAGAATTTTATTCAACTTAGGATAAAATTGTTTAACAAACGATCATAGATTCGAATCACTATTATTGGGTTGTATTACAAGGGGATAAGCGCAGTAGTTGCAACAGTGAAACAAATGCACGGGCGGGACGTGTTGAGCGTTAACTTAGACCAGCCCTACCTGTTCTCGGTGTTTCATTTAATGTGCATACCCCCTGTAATACAAACCAAAAATAGCGATATGAAACCATGATCGTTTGTTAAAAAACCTTTATCTTAAGTTGAATAAAACTCTGAGATTTTAAATTTTCAATTGGCAAGGTAAAATTATGAGGATTCGCAATCTTAATTTCACTTTTTTCGATTTATTTTTTTGGTTTAAAGTGAAATTCATCGGTACGTTTTCACTGCAAACAGCCTATAGGAGAAGTACAGATTCTAGTTAGGTTGAGTCCCTTCGAAACCACACTCTCGGACTCGGGCACTAATCGCCAGCACACAGAGTAGGCGATCTAACCCACTCAGCCAACGCGCTTCCACAAAAAGTCAGGCAACTTACAATGGTCAGATGGGTACACAAAGTATGTGATCTGGACTACCAGTTCACCGACTTCAACTGTCGGCGTATAGAGCTTTCGTCATGTCTGGGACAAATATACATCTCACGGTGCCAAATCAGGAGATAACGGAGGGTGCTGAACTAAAGTTACCTCGTTGACGGCAAGTCATGGCAAAACATATTTGTGAAGTGCTAGCTTCATATATACCAGGCCCATATTTGTGTCTATGTAACGTGTACGTGAGGTCTGTGCGCCTATGTTTTGTCCGTCCAACAAATCCCTATGTTTTGTCCGTCCAACAAATTATCCGCAGTCAACAGACGTGTTATGTTTAGATCATACTCTCTTCCCAACTCAAGCCAATTCCTATCTGTGGTATTCTGCTTGTTCTACCGTCCTTTGCTGACAGATTTCTACAATTTACCTTTATTTATTATGAAATTATAACTTGTTTTCAGTCACGATATGGCGGAAATATTGCCGATGCGACTTAAAATATTCACTCATGCCAATTCCTACGTAACTGGACACATTCGTCTCCTCCTCATCTCTTTTGATACCTTCTTACTGCAGTGTACACGGTCAGACGGTGCCAGGTATCCCTATTCCCACGTTCAGCTTCAGCTTTCTCTAATTCAAAAGCCCTGGATCAGACACAACACGGAGGAGTGCTCAGACGCGTCTGCATCACGTCAAAGACCGCGTATCGGTTACTATTGACTTTGGACGTCGTTGTCCATGTCGGGATTGACTTTCACAGACTTACTTTGTTCGCCATGAGCTTTGGAAGCAACCCGTGGCGGTAGAAGGGTAGAAGTATTTCGGGTTTTTTCTGTCTAGAGTAATCGAAAGTACGCACGCATTGGTCTGTAGTGGTAAATTCTACCGTAGGGCGACACCGCCATATGTCGGAGATAGTGTGACATTAACAGTAGATCTGCAACAAACAACACTGAATCTATGTCGAAACGTCTCCTATACAGAATAAAGAAGTTGTATATCCATAAAAATTGTCTTCATTCTTCATCTCCTCAACTTCTAGAATGCCAATCAAAGAAGTCGTCATTCCAGAAGTAAGTTAGTCAATATTGAAGCATACATTTTCGTCGCTCTAAACAAGAAGCTGTTACCCATAAAAGTCATATGCTTCTTTATTGTCCATATCAAAATTGGACAACCACATAACCTGCGGTAAGACACAGTTCTGTTAATGACCTGCCCCTGGTTTTAGCTGTGCATGTACTAAGGCTTGAGCACTGCTCATCAGAGATTCATAAATACCTTCTCGTAAGGAAATCGGAAATACACTAAAGATCTGCCTTTTGCAGATATTTCATAAGATAAGGTAATGTTTTTGTCGTTTCCATTTACATTCATACAAACGATTATGTCAACGTTGTTCCATATTCGTAAGTCCTTCTGTGATCATAAAAGATTCTTGTAAAACCTGAAGTTGTTCAAGTTATCGCGTATGGTTCGTATTAGTCGTAGGGATTGATACAAGATGATTTACTGTCATTCTTCCTGCAGGGAAAATATTATTGCCTTAAGAAGAGAATTCTAGTGTTTGATGTCACTGGAGAGTAATTACTTTAGTCGCATGAATATCAACTAGAAGAAGGATTATTTTTGTCCTACGAATGTTACTTATTTACCGTTGAATCAGCAGGGTGATTAATCTCGTCCATCAAACTCAAAAGGAAAAAAAGGTTGGATTGAAAATTGAAAAAAAATGTATCCACCTTTACGGTTGTGGCTTCCAGAACTTCCAATTTCTTGCAAAGCTTGTAATAATGTTGTCATTCATCCGATTTTTGCCTCGGAGTTTGATTACCTAATGATTTTAAGGCTTGCCTGAATGATGTGAAATAATGTGGATACATCCGATGCTACAAAACAACACAGATGAAGGTATTGATGGCGTCCTCAAATGTATTATGTCTGAAAATTGAAGACATAGAAATTGCATTCTCGTACAAGACGTCAATGCTGTGAAATATTTCAGGGAGTTTTATTAAAAAAAACCATCATGACATATTGACAATATAGTTGGCATGTTGCTAACGAAACCTTATACAGTGTTGCCTTAAAACAACAGAACATGACTGCCGGATGCACCAGTTTCACCAAGAAGCTTCGATAAAGACATTGAAACTTGAGATCTCGGTGTTGAGGCAGAGAGTGTCTGCTTGTCATTTCGCAGCATCTTCCTCCACTCGCATGTCATCGATTACGACATAGGGGTTATCTAGTCATTACGGATTTACGTTTTTTTACACCGTTAAAATTGATCTCGCTGAAACCTGCAGCCTAAAATACGCTCTGAAAAGGATGAAAAACGCCCTGAGAAGATGGTGGATGTAATTGAAGTGTTGCTCTAAGGGATACCAGTAATCTTTTCACAGATAATCAAAGTTTTCCCAATAAGAGCCCCGGAAAGAAAATATTTTGGAAATGTCACCCCATTTATACCATTTTTATTAATGCTGTGGACATGTGAATACTCTACACTTGTAAAGTTCATGAAGATAAGTAGACGTATCATTCTAAGACATCTTGTCATCACACTTATTATTGTGTTGTTCAACACATCGATTTTACTATCACAACCTATTGTGGCATGCCATACGGCTAACGTATTCAAGATAGGCGAAGGTGAAGACACAAAAAACGGTTGATCACTAAGAACTTTCAATAATCATTACAACCTTGAATCAATTACGAAAAACATGAACAAACAGAAACGAGATCTTGAAAAGGAACAATTATCGCGTTTAACTATAACGTATTTTGAATTATGTGGAAGTGATTTTTTCGAATTTTCAAACAACATATCCATTACAAACACAAAATATATATCAATGCAAACAAACATTATGAAATGAAACCAAAACATTTTGTAACTCATTTCTAAGTTAATTTTGGCAAACATTGGCACAATCACTATAATTGGGCACGCGCACAATTAAAGAGTCCATAAATCCATACATACTATTTGAACAATGGTAATGGGTGGCAACACAGGGTTAAGGTAGGGATTAGATCCTGATCCAGGTGAAGACGGAGCGAGACTCCCCTGGTACAGATTGCTCGGCTCTATGCAGGCCCACGCGCTGCACGCCCCAGCCCTCTCGTTCTGTACACTCAACGTTCCCAATTACCGGCACTAGACAAGGGAGATAACCGCAGGCAACAAACCGTCATCCTGGCTCTTCTGTAACGTGCTGTATGGAAGCATTCTATCATTACCTTCCTCTTAACTCTTTACACGCCTCTTCAAACGCTCATAGGGAGATGAATTGGAAAGGTTTAAATAAACACTGATCACATAGAGCACTTGAAAAAGGAACACACGAAATAGTCACATCCGCTTTTGCAGTGGTTCCCTCACGCCTTGTCAAACATAGTCAAATAAGGTAATTAACTATAGTTAGTGATAGTGGCTGTGGCTGACAGTGCAACAAACTGAGTAAGTGATTTGAAGGACAATAAATAGCACTGCCGCCTGGCCTGGAGACGATTCTGTGGTACGTCATAGAGTTGTACAGTTGTATTTTGTGATGCAGTCTCGTGTTGTGCTGCTGTGTTAGCTAACATGGTTATAAATCCAGGTGAATATACGTAATATAGCATTCACGTGAAGAGGTCGTTAAATGTCATATAGCATTGGAAGCCTTTGTGCAGATATTGGGATGTGTACATGTATTCTCCCTGTTCTTGCAGAGACTGATGATGTGTTTTGAGATAGGAATCTCGTTGTCATGTGATTTAGTTGTTGTGCTGTTTGATACAGCTTATTTGTCATGTGATATATGTTTCTATGCACGTGGAGTTGCTCTTGTGGTATATCATACACGTTGTGAGTCCATTGTTATAGGTATTGTGTTGCAATCTATAACTGTTACAGCTATTTTTGCTAAAATAGCTCAGTTTTGTTTCATGTGAAATATGTGTTGTTATGTGCGGTAGCTGTTAAAATTAATTGGCTATAATTATTATGTTCTGTTGTATGTATGTAGTTCTTGTGGTATGTGCTAATGCCAATCGGCCTAGTCATCAGTAATCATGACATGACAATCAAGTGACATCTGCACTGAGACTTACTACGTGTTTAGTGTAATCCTACGAGTATACCAACATTCTCCAATAGTAGTTTAATCTTCCTCAGTAACTTTTATCAAGTCAAGTTGGTTGATAGACTTGATAACAAGAGGCAGGAGATTCTCAATACACGTGGTTCTCATCTGAGTATGATTATCCAAATAACTCAGTGAGAGCGACTCCTTGGTGTAACGACTTCATCGGGAGCAGGTGCCCACGTTGCCGTTCCTCGCCTGTATAAGCGTACATAATGGGTTGTGAAAAACGGACTTTTTCCATTTGCAGTTCATAATATGGCGAGCTCCATTTCTATAGTGACAAGAACATGATTCACTGGGACATCTACGCATAGTTTACAAGTGATCTAATAAATGGTCAACCCGTGAAGACCCGGATTAGAATATTGATCCTCAGTAACCCGTGCTTGTCGTAAGAGGCGACTAACGGGATCGGGTGGTCAGGCTCGCTTTATTTACAGACCGCCGCCATATAGGTGGAATATTGCTGAGTCCAGTGTAAAACTAAACTCACTCACTCACTAATAAATGGTCGATATTTCATAATGATTTAATCGTTTCAAGCAGTAACACTTCTTATTCCTGTGTCCCATTAGGTGTACATTTCAAGGAACGGAAATGAGATTTGCACACGTTACACAATGGTTTGTGTTTCGAATCGAATTGAAATGGCGCTGTCACCACAGTTGATTCCAATATTGAATATCTTTGGAACATGCAAACACCACGAAGGAATAAAAACTTCGACGCAAACACGTGGCAGAAAAAGAGAAAATCTCATTCACGTTTTTCCCAGATAGCCCCTTACATCATTTCAGGGGCCATTATGTTAACAAAATCTACGTGATGGCCGCATTGACAAGGTTGTAAGGTGTGTCATGCCTTGCACTGTTCATAGTTGAACGCCACGCTCAGCTGTATGGCGATTGTCAGTACATAATATGGATCAGATATTTCAGTGATTGACATAATGAGCACCGATCTACGTATAAACGTTTGTTGCATGCTTAGATCAATTGATGTAACATCTCATATTTTCCACAATATTATGTATTCGCATTTACATTTCTCTTTGATGGCATAAATGTTCATTAAACAGGTATAAAATCGAACCTCACTCCATAGTATGGCTTCAAACCTATCTCATTTGTTATTTTTATGAATATGTGCCTGTGGGTCACGTCACTGAATTTGATTATATTTATGTTTAGGAGAATGTATCATGTTGTTGTTGTGATGTGTTGCGGTTTGATAATTTCGCTCTGAGAAGCACTATGAAACTAGACTGTATCTCCTTCCGATTCAGCGGGTGCCCTGTTATCAAGTGCCAGCACAATTACGTTTATCCGGAATGACGAGTCTTTGTAGTTTGATCCTCTCTGATTAGGGCAAATTTAATATCTCCACATGGCTGAACATGCATCGCCCTGACTAATGAGTTAGTGACACCCTTGATGTATAGACTTCAGCAACGACAACACGTCTTTCACTGTTCGAATAAAGTATCTAAAAAAGTGAACAAAAACATAAACACGACCAAATGCGTGTGAGATGGAACTACGATCCTGTGGTCTCCTAGACTACAGAACTGGAACGGTTCTTAATTATACAGAACAACCGTGTGTCTACGTCACACCTCCAGATTGCCGTGCCGGCTTCGGACGTGGATTTCCAGACAGTAAAACAAACACACTTTGAAACAAGCCAACTATCAAGTTACAAATACCAAGTAACAAACATGCAAGACCAGATCCAGGTGTAAAGTGTGCCACGAAAAAAAACAATTAAAAAAAATAACAAAAAAAAAAAAAATAACAAAAATTAAATCCATGAACCAATTCTTTCTTCATTGGTCAAAAGTCACTTGAGGAGTGGAAGCAGAAATAAATACTATGCGTTAATTGTAGAAGCATACTCAATAAGGAAATCGGTGTCTCCTCTTGGCTGCAATTTTTATCATTTGATAATTCACCTATTCATATGCACTCTTTGGTTTTTTTCAGATTGAATAATTTACTCCATGGATTAAGATGCATGAACATGAATCATTGTCAAAGGATTCAACAAGTTGTTAAGTGATACGAATAATTCTACACAGCAGTATTTAATGGCCCATACAATGAAATCGATGCCTGCATTATCACCAACTGTTGGTGGTTTATGGAATATCGATTCACGAATGTACATGTGGTATCCTGCATACACAGTCAAAGGCAGATATGTGGCTACAAGGCTGACATGTTTATATATACACCCACCCACTGTCCTTAAGCTCAAGCAGTTCAACAATCCCCGTTATATCTGCTTATAATCTGACTGACTTACATAACGCAATCAACTGTCCCTTTAATGTCTCCATGTAAGCTTTGTCCTCCCATCCGCCTTTACACGTAATGAAATTGCCATGGACGGACAATCGTCTCCTTGCGTCCAGTCGGCCATGTACAAGTTAATTTGGCATCAAAAAAGGAAGAAATGGCTCCACATTCAACTATCGAATCTCTCGTCTATTAGATTCCCGGAGCTGAAAGAGCCGTCGATTTGATTTCACGCCATGTTCGCTGAAGCACAGTTCGGTGACTGTGATAGGTCTGGTAGTGTTGTAAATAATATGAAAATAATACAGTATATTGGCCAGAACGTCCTCTCGTTACAGCGATGATTGGCAAAATTCCCCGCAAGCGAAGATTTCAATCCTCGATAGCGATCACGAAACTCATAGATGCTAGGACCTCGTAGCATGTGAACTTAAAGGTTTCTGGAACCAACGGTTGGTAATCTGTGTGATAGGTAGTGCTCTTGTCCCGAGAAGCTTCCTCCTGGAGAAAACAATTCGACAATACCACCATCTCTGTATGATGCAACAAGACACTGTAACATATTCACAAGATCATACAGAGTAGAATAACTGCCCACTAAAAAGGTTGATAGTGGAATCGTTATCTTCCAGTCATCTGTCAAAGGCGTGCAGCTATCTATGCGCCTGTTGGCCTAGCTCAGTGTGGGGTGTAAAAGTAAAGATGATCTCATAACCTCGTGATTATGACACCACTGACTATGCATAAATGTTGATCTTTTAACCTAAATGCAAATTACATATTCCATCTTGACCCTATCGCTGAAATATTAACTCGCTGTTAAAGTACATTAATCTATATTTCTTAGCGTTCAAGGCCTATTTCTTAGGAGAGATCATAAGGCTCTTCATTCGTTGCAGTGCATACCACATCTTCTGTTAACAGAAGCGTTAAGCAAAGTCAGGAAGCAATTACCTGCCAGTATCAGGGTTATTACACCGAGCAGTGTATTTACACGAAGTGGGACATGCTACTCAAACAAGGTCTACATCATCTATAGATTTCGGTCTGGCAAATCAGATCTAATCACAGCTGAATATTTATAGAGGCCGATCAAAGATCAGTGATATGTTAGGCGTGAATTGTTGAGAAGATGGCTGAGGAAGATTTCCTGAGGACTAGACCAGTTCTACACATCAAAGACCAGGTTCAATTGACATCAAGAGCACAAGAGCACTGTCACTATCCGTAGAGGACTAATGCAAGCCACTGTGATGTATCCGACAATACAGACATCTTGCTGAGCAGTGTGAAAGACATCTGTGCGAAGGTGTTCAGAAGCGATAAACATCTCACCTTATCCGCCGTTGTTCTGTCTCTTCAGTTGATGTGTTTAACGTCGTAGAGGAAGCCGCTGGTAATGGCTTCCTGGTAATATTCATCACTTCATCACTGTATGGATATTGTAACACACTGGAACACTTTATGGCTGCTGTGCGCAGTGTTATTTTAGTTTCATACATTTAACGATACAGCAACTCTCTCCACAAGTAAGGCATTGTTTCCCATCCATGTTAAACTTGTGTGATTAAGTTGATTTTTGTTTTCTGAAGGATAGCCAATAACACCACTCTAATATTCTTACTATTAATCTTTCAAGGAACGTTTTTTTTGTTTACCTATTTCTTTCCTATGTATTGATATAAATACTTCCTTATTACAAACCATGTTCCTGTTCAATGCACTATGTTATTGTGCTATCCATCCTCTGCTGCTGGCTGTCTACAGTGACAGAGTCAATGACCTTGATATTAATCTTAATACAAAAACGTCTCTGGTGTCACAGTTTTTGCGAAGTTTTATGATCTTTTGGTAAAATTACGCTAAATAAATTGAATCAGTTGGAATTTCAAGCCGTGTGAGTGACAGCTTTACTTGATGGTTGTTTTTTTTTAAATGTAAAAAACAATATAGGCAATATCAGTACTTCATGAAGCCTGACTGTTCAGACACATGAGCTGGACCACCACACTTATTTTACAGATGAGGAAAGTGCACGTTCAGTGGAAATCTATGCATTGGAATGCTTCAGAAATACTGTTTTACTGGTCTGGAATGACTAGACTATAGGATGGAAGTAGGTATATCAATATTAAAACCGAACTATGGGTGTATCAATCAAATCGATGTTTAAAAAAAGAATGAACTTTAGATGTAACTCCATTTTTATAAATAGCAGTTTTTGAAAATGTTCAACTTTTGGCATTTTATATAGGATGAATTGTCCAGACAACCTAATTTCACTGCAGCTGAAGAACACCAATCTTGATATACGACAATCCATAATGTAATATTAATGAATATACTCTTGAACTAAATCCCTGTGGGTATAATGTTTATCGGACAATTTGTATTAAAAGATCGTTTTTCATAAATAATACCATACACAATTGGGCTATTTTAAAGCATTGATATCGTCTCATATCCAATTGCAAAAGGATTAAAAAAGGAAACTTGACATTTTGCCGCATAAACGGTAAACTACGAGATTCTATGAGATAGAATATATCTCGTTGAAGAACCTTTTCATTTCAAATTGTATGATTTCAATTCATAGTAACTACAATCATGGAATGATAATAGCAATGCTTCTTTACAAAATGGTATGATTCCATTGATTATCGTTCGGCGTTTAAAAAACGTCTATATTTGTAATTGTTTGCAGAGAGTCTACATAGCTTTTATTAGTAAGTTCATGGGATTTGTTTTTCAAGTGTTTCATTTTTCTAAAGGCATTATGCTGCAAACATGAAATTCAAACGTTTATCAGACATATTGCTCACGTGATTAGGGATTGACGGACACAGCTGCCAAAACCCGGTTGATGACCTCAAGATTGGTGTGGTCGACTGGACCTGCAATCAACCTGGGTGGCTGACACACAGACCATCATTGAATGCAGCTATGCTTATCTGATTAGTACTGTCCGACAGATATACCTGTGCTGACGGACCCAGCATAATTACGAAATACACTATCGGATTATTATTTTTAAATCAATATAAATGAATGCAGCAGAGAGGGTCCATGTAATCCTGAAACAGTCAAGCTGGTTAAGCATGTGTATTTACATGCAGCCCAGACAGCGAATGGGACTCCATCTCCCAGGAAGTGCTGCCTCATTGAACCCATTTAACTTTCGGACAATACACTTATCGTGTAACTAACTTCATTACTCCAAAAGACCTAAATATTTCAGTATGTGTCCAATGGGCACATATTTCCCCTTTATCAGTCAGTGTGTCCCCTCTTATCTCCCGGGAGGACGACCCTTGAATCGCAGCGTTGGCCATTAATGTCATATAACAGCTTACGTCAGCGGATCTTGCATATATTCATGTCATAGGAGAGTGACCTTGCAACACATGGCGTGATAACTCTATAAAACCTATAAAAGATGTGCAAAGATAATCGACTGAAGCGGACAAATCGTGAGCCTAGTCGTGGCGTCGACTAATGTCATCACCTCACCAACGACTACGTCGACGATCAAGAATAGCCGTCCGACTGCATCATATATGGGTAAGTGACAGTAGTATTGTATATGTAGGTGGCTCGAATGGTAAATTTAAGTGCCGATATTTTATTGATAATATATACAGATTCAACCACATGGATGGCGATGATTTCATGACACCTACTTACTATATTCTGTCATGTGTTTAACATCAACTTGTAACATAATTACTATTATTCCCCAGCTTCACACTTGACCTTCATCTTCCTAGCTACCATTCGAGAGAAAGAGACAGACAGGTGCAACATGTCAGAAGGGCAAGATACCAGGGTACTCTCTCATCGTCAGTCAACATATCAGCAATCATAAATTCTGAACAGTTATTCTTGTCAAGTGATCATAACAGGAAATAACGTTCATCTGTAGCACACTTTATTTTTCCATCTCGTGAATGTGAAAAAAATAATGTATTAGAATTAATAAGACCCTTTAACACAGTATTTAGCAAGGATGTATCAATGCCGGAATACTTTCCAGATTTTTTTCTGGACGTCCTATGATATTTAAGTTGAGATATCGCAAAGTCTTTGTGCATCCATTTTTCGTCAGATAGAAATGATTTACAAGACCCACGCTCTACCAGCCAGACATCGTGAAACCTTTAACTGGAGTATTGCCCAACATATTAGTTTGCCCAATGAAATGAACAGTAACAAGAGGACAAATACTTATTTGCAGGCTCATCTATTGTCCTAAAAACTGCTGCTTGAAGCCTGAGTTGTTGTGACATATATGCATACTGATTTATTGCTGTAAGTAAACACATCTGATTGCAGAAACCAACATTATCCATTCCTTTGGTAAAGTAGGTCAGCTCAGTCTGAACCAATGAGTTGGATAGTCAGTCACAAACAATTAAGCAAAGAATTTGAAGATGAAAAAGTCTTCGAATTTTCAGGATGGTCTCAGGGGAAACCTCATAACGGAGGTTTCCACATCATCAGTCAGATCCCATCTCAGTCTACTGATAGAGCGGTTAGGCATTTGATGAATACTGTCTACTCTCTCCTGGTTTCAGAGCAGCATTTGTCAAGATGCCGGGCACAGGAATCAGCCTGCAGCAGAACCATGTTTGACATGTGTGTCGATCCCTCACAGCAAGGTCGTCGCTGTAAGGTCACAACATACTGTTTGCCACACCACTCATTATATTTACAAATGAACTCCCTGCACACTGCTTCATGGCAGCGTCGTAATGTAATTAGATCCCAGAAGAACATAACGTATTTCTTCAGGTTTGGGGTGAATCAACATGTCAGCGTTGGGACAATCAATCTCAAGGACATTTTCAGCAGACGGCGTGTGAGAATTGGTGCACATCAAGATAGCATCAAGAAATCGGAACATCTTTCAATACGGCAGAGACAACGTTCCTGTGAAGTGTTTTACAATACTAAATGAAGCAATGTCAAGATATCACCATAAAAAAACAAAATCCAGTCTATAAAGAGATGTTTAGGAATCACGATTGGCAAATATTGTAAGACACAGTGAGACAATGTCATACATTGTCAGGAATTAACTGACCCTTCAGTGACACAATGCCAATTCGTCTAATTTCACAAGCGTCAACATGTGTCCGTATAATGTATATGTGTGTTTTGCGATCTTGTGTCTATATATGTGTCTATACCGTATACCTCTGCTTATATACATGTATTTGTTTGAGCCTATGACGTCCAACTGTTTATGCATAGTCCACAGACGTGTTACACTCAAGCAAGATCACTCGCTTCCCAACTCAACCCAATTCCTCAGCAAGTGGACACATTCGTCTGTCCCCTCTCTTATCCTAAATCCACTGATAAGACTGAATATGAAGGCGTGATCAGGCACGTCTGCATCACCATCTACAAAGCAAGAGACGTCAACAACCACATATCAGTTCCCAGTGCCTTTACACGCTGTTGTCCATGTTGCGATTGATTGTTACAAACTTACTTTGTTTGGCAGACAATTGGGAACCAGTTCGTGGCAGTAGAATGGCAGGGGTATTTCACCATTTTCGTTGTCCGGAGGAATCGAAAGGACATATAGGTTATTGAACGTCCACAGTGGCAGATGGCATTGTGGGTAAAGAGATACCACAGCATGTCAGAGGCAGTGTTGCATAAACTGTATATGTGTACTCCAAACCAGCATAATAAAACAAACAACATCAATAGAGTGACACATCGTGAGACTGTAGATGTTACCAAACAATAGTATGTTAAAACAAACAACAGTATGGATTCGGTGCTAAAAACACAGATGATAATAACAATGAATGTCAGATTCACAACCATGATATCAGGATCCACAGCTTATTCCCTTGACACATGAAATAGCATTTTTAAATCTCAAAAGTACTGTTCTCTACCGTGACTATCAAGACAATACTAGAGGTGATGTAATGTTATGTGTGGCGCTAAATAACTTTCTTCAAGCAAAGGTAGTATTACTTCTTGGAAAGGTCAGAATTAACAATGAAATCTACTTTTTCATCAACATTTGTTTAGGCTTCAAGTTACACAAGTAAAATCAGATTGTATTTTATAATGCATTCGTCTGTCAACGCCATCCAACATTAGTATTTTTATCATTTTGGAGGTAAAGTAAATGGTAGAAACGCTGATAGAAATTCTTATAATGGGTGAAAAGAAATCTTTGATCATCAAATATAGATTATTGTACAACCTGGTGTGGTTCAAGCTATCGCGTATCGGCTGGAGGCTCGTATTAGTGGCGGGTATGTTGTCTAGTGGTCCTCGTACCGACAAATGACCAATATTGATGCAAGATGATTTATTACCATTCCTCCTGCAGTGGAATTATCACAGCCTTAAGTATAAAAGTCTCGTGTTTGGTGTCATTGGAAAGTAATTACTGTACGAATGTCAACTCGTTACTGTGATGACAGTAGGATTATTTTTGTTTTACAAATGTTAACTGTTCACCATTGAATAAGCATAGTGAGTAATGTTGTATGTATGCAGGAAAGAAGAAAAAGACAGAGTTGAGAATTGAAAAAATATATAGATCCACTTTTACAGTTGTGGCTCACTGAACTTCCAGTGTCAAAACAAAACTCAATGTTATGTGTGGCGCTAAATAACTTTCTTCAAGCAAAAGGTAGTATTACTTCTTGGAAAGGTCAGAATTAACAATGAAATCTACTTTTTCATCAACATTTGTTTAGGCTTCAAGTTACACAAGTAAAATCAGATTGCATTTTATAATGCATTCGTCTGTCAACGCCATCCAACATTAGTATTTTTATCATTTTGGAGGTAAAGTAAATGGTAGAAACGCTGATAGAAATTCTTATAATGGGTGAAAAGAAATCTTTGATCATCAAATATAGATTATTGTACAACCTGGTGTGGTTCAAGCTATCGCGTATCGGCTGGAGGCTCGTATTAGTGGCGGGTATGTTGTCTAGTGGTCCTCGTACCGACAAATGACCAATATTGATGCAAGATGATTTATTACCATTCCTCCTACAGTGGAATTATCACAGCCTTAAGTATAAAAGTCTCGTGTTTGGGGTCATTGGAAAGTAATTACTGTACGAATGTCAACTCGTTACTGTGATGACAGTAGGATTATTTTTGTTTTACAAATGTTAACTGTTCACCATTGAATAAGCATAGTGAGTAATGTTGTATGTATGCAGGAAAGAAGAAAAAGACAGAATTGAGAATTGAAAAAATATATAGATCCACTTTTACAGTTGTGGCTCACTGAACTTCCAGTGTCAAAACAAAACTCAATTTTCTTGCAAAGCTTGTAATAATGTTGTCATTCATCCGAATTTGCCACAGAGTTAATGTTTTTAGGGCTTTCCTAAATGATGACTTCACATCAGCAGAAATAATGTGGATACATTAGATCACAAGATAATATTTCTTACTTCAAACGACAACAATACAGCTGAAGGTATCGACAGCACCCTCACAATTATTGTGTCTGAAAACTGAAGACGGAAATTGCATTGTATTACAATATGTCAATGCTGTGAAATATTTCCCAGAATTTTTATAAAAAAACATCCTTGACAATGTATTTTACTTGTAGTTAACGAAACCTTATACAGTGTTCTGTTAAAACAACAGAACAAGACAGCCTGGCACAACAGTTTCGCCAAGAAGCTTGAATAAAGCCATTGAAACTTGAGATCTCGGTGTTGAGGCAGAGGGTGTCTGCTTGTCATTTCACAGCATCTTCCTCCACTCGCATGTCATCGATTACGACATAGGGGTTATCTAGTCATTACGGATTTACGTTTTTTTACACTGTTAAAATTGATCTCGCTGAAACCTGCAGCCTAAAATACGCTCTGGAAAGAATGAAAAACGCCACTGAGAAGATGGTGGATGTAATTGAAGTGTTGCTCTAAGGGATACCAGTAATCTTTTCACAGATAATCAAAGTTTTCCCAATAAGAGCCCCGGAAAGAAAATATTTTGGAAATGTCACCCCATTTATACCATTCCTATTAATGCTGTGGACATGTGAATAATCTACACTTGTAAAGTTCGTGAAGATAAGTAGACGTATCATTCTAAGACATCTTGTCATCACACTTGTTATTGTATCGTTCAACATATTGATTCTAATATCACAGCATATTGCGGCATTTAATACGGCTAAAGTAGTCAAGTTAAGGGAAGGTTAAGAGCACAAGAAATTGTGGACCACTAACAATTTTTAGTAATCATAACAACCTTGAATCCATTACAAAATACATGAACAAATAGAAACGAGATCTCGAAAAGGAACAATTATCGCGTTTACTATAGCATACGTTATGTAACGTGGAAGTGAGTTTTCAAATTTCCAAACATAATATCCATCACAAACACCAAATATCAATGCAAACGAACATTTGAAATGAATGGAACTGCTTTCTAAGTTAATTATGGCAAGCATTGGCACAGTCACTATGACTTGGGATACGTACAATTAAAGTGTCCACAGCATTACCAAAAATCCATACATACTGTTTGAACAATGGTAATGGGTGGCAGCACAGAGTTAAGGTAGGGATTAGACCCTGGTCCAGGTGAAGACGGTGCCAGACTCCCCTGGTACAGATTTCTCGGGTCTATGCAGGTCCATGCGCTGCACGTCCCAGCCCTCTCGTTCTGTACACTCAACGTTCCCAATTACCGGCACTAGACAAGGGAGATAACCGCAGGCAACAATCCGTCAACAATCCGTCATTCTGTAACGTGCTGTATTGAACCATTCTATCATTACCTTCCTCTTAACTCTTTTCACGCCTCTTCAAACGTTCGTCGAGAGATGATTTGGGAAGTTTTAAATAAACACTGAACACGTAGAGCACTTCAATAAGTATCCTGTGAAATAGTTACATCCGCTTTTGCAGTGGTTCCCTCAAGTCTTGTCAAATATATTCAAATAACGTAATTGACTATAGTGTTAGAGTCAGTGATAGTGGAAGTGGCTGACAGTGCAACAATCTGAGTAAGTGATTCGAAGGACAATAAAAAGCACTTCCGCATGGTCAAGAGATGATTCTGCGTCACATGATAAAGCTGTATACAGTTGTAATGTGTGATGAAGTATTGTGTCATCTGGTTCTGCTGCCGTGTCATGTACAATATCGATAAATTTATGTGAAGGGGATGTTGCATGTCATGTAGCTTTGGAAGCACTTGGACATATATTGTGTTGTGGATTCTCAGTGGGTTTTTTATGCTGACGTTCTGCTTGGTGATATATATGTTTGTGTCATGTGAAAAATGTTTTTTTAGGTACGGGGAATTGCTCTTGTGTTATATGACACACGTTTTCAGTCCATCGTCCTAGCTAATGTGTTGCGATCTATTACTCTTTCAGCTAATTTAAATAAAATATATAACAAATATATCAACATTCTTCAATAATAGTTTAAACTTCCTCAGATATTTCATCAAGTCATGTTGGCTGATATTTTCGATAACAAGAAACGCGGAGTTCTCAATACATCTCATTGTAGTATGATTATCCCATTAACTGAATGACACTGACTCCTTGGTGTAACCACCTCATTGACTAGAGGTGTCCACGTTGCCGTTCCTCGCCTGTAAAAGTGTTTAATGGGTTGTGAAAAACATGTTTCCCATTTGCAGTTCATAAGATGGCAAGTTCCATTTATATAGCAACAATAACATTATTCAATCACTGGGACATCTACTCATAGTTCACAAGTTATTTAATAAATGGTCGATAATTTATAATGATTAAAGCTTTTCAAGGAGAAGCACTTCTTAGTGCCATGTCACATTGGATGTACGTTTCATGAAAACGAAATGAGATTTGTAGAAGTTACACAATGGTTTGTGTTGTATTTTTCAGAGTGAAATGGCAATGTTAGCACAGCTGATACCAAAATTGAATATCTTTGGAACATGCAAACACCAAGAATGAAAACCAATTTCGCCCAAAAAAACAGGCAGAAAAAGAGAAAATGTCTTTGACTCTTTTCACAGATAGAATCTGAGATCATATCATGGGCCATGTTGTGAACAAACTCTACGTGATAGCCGCATTGACAAAGTGACAAGGTGTGTAATGTTTTCATTGTTGAACACCCCACTCAGCTGCATGGCGAAGGTCAGTAAATAATATGGATCAGATATTTCAGTGCTTGATATAATGGGCACCGATGTACGCAGCTGGGATATTGAGCGTTTACCGCCTGCTTACAACAATGAATATCACATAAAATTATGATTGTATTCGTACTTATAGTTGTATTTTATGACATAACTGTTCACAGTTCACACGTATAAAATCGAACCTCACTCTACAATATGGCTTCAAACCTATCTCATTTATTATTTCTATGGTGCGCCTGTAGTTCACGTCACCGACTTTAATTATATTAAAGAGAACGCATCATGTTGTTGTTGTGATGTGTTGCAGACTGATAATTCCGCTCTGAGAAGCACTATGAAGCTAGACTGTATCTCATTCCGATTCAGCAGGTGCCCTGTTATCAAGTGCCAGCTCAATTACGCTTATCTGGGGTGACGAGTCTTTGTAGTTTGATCCTCTCTGATTAGGTCAAATTTAATATCTCCACATGGCCACACATGAATCGTCCTGACTAACAGGTTTGTTAGTGGCACCCTTGATGTATTGACGACAGAAACGGTAAAATTTATTTCACTGTTTGATTAGAATATCTAAGAGAAAACGTAAACAAAAACATAAACACGACCACATGCGTGTGGAATTGAAATACGGTCCTGTGATGTTCTAGACTACAGAAATGGAACGGTTTTCAGTTTTCAGAACATAACAACCGTGTGTCTACTTCACACCTCCAGATTGCCATGCCGGCGTCGGACGTGGATTGTAAGGAAGTAAAACAAAGGCAGTTTGAAATAAGCCAAATATCATGTTACAAATATCAAGTAGCAAACATACAAGACCAGATACACGTGCAAGATGTACCTCCAAGATGATTGCATGCTTCGTTGGTCGCCAATAAAACAACTTAGAAAAAAGATTAAAAAATCCATAAATCAATTCTCTCTTTCTTCATTGTTCAAAAGCCACTTGAACATTGAGAACAGAAATAAATACTTTGCGTTCTTTTGTGGAAGCCTGCTCGATAAGGATATCGCTCTCTCTTTTTTGCTGCGATTTTTATCATTTGATAATTCACTAATTCCTATGCACTCTTTGGTTCTTTTTTTAAGTTTGAATAATTTACTCCATGGATTACGGTGCATTAATGTGAATCATTGTCCAAGGTTGCAACAGGTAGTGAAGTAATACGAATCATTCTACGCCACAGAACTTACATTGGGTCTTACAAGGAAATCGATGGCTGCATTATCACCAACTGTTGGTGGTTTATAAAATATTGATTCACGAATGTACATGTGGTATCCTACATACACAGTCAAAGGCAGATATGTGGCGACATGGCTGACATGTCTATATAAACACCCACCCACTGTCCTTAATCCAGCAGTTAAACAATCCCCATTATATGTGCTTATAATCTCACTGACTTACATAGTGCAATCAACTGTCCCTTTAATGTCTCCATGTAAGCTTTGTCCTCCCGTCTGCCTTTACACGTAAAAGAAATTGCCATGAACGGAACATCGTGTCCTTGCGTACCGCTGGCCATGTATAAGTTAACTTGGCATCAAACAAGGAAGAAATGGCTCCACATTCAACTATCGAATCTCTCATCTATTAGATTCCCGGAGCTGAAAGAGCCGTCGATTTGATTTAACGCCATGATCGCTGAAGCACATTTCGGTGACTGAGATAGGTCTGGTAGTGATGTAAATAATATGAAAATAATACAGTATATTGGACAGAACTTCCCCTCGTTACAGCGCTGATTCCCCACACAGGAGATTCAAGCCTCGATAGCGGCCCCGTGATTCTTAGATGTAAGGACCTCGTGGCATGTGAGCTTAAGGGTTTCAGGAACCAACAGTTGGTAGTCTTTGTGAAAGGTATTGCCATTGTCAGGAGGAGCTTCCTCCTGGTGACAACAACTCGACACTACCATTATCTTTGTATGTTGCAACAGGACTTTGTACATATCCACAAGATTATACATACTACAATAACTATCCACTTAGAAGGTTGATTGTGAAATCGTTTTGTTCCAATTATCTGTCAAAGGCGTGCATCTATCTATGCGCCTGTTGGCCTAGCTCAGTGTGGGGTGTAAAAGTAAAGATGATCTCAGAACCTCGTGATTATGACACCACTGACTGTTCATAATTGTTGATCTTTTAACCTAAATGCAAATTACATGTGCCATCTTGACCTTATCGCTGAAATATTAACTCGCTGTTAAAGTACATTCATCTATATTTCTTAGCGTTCAAGGCCTATTTCTTAGGAGAGATCATAAGGCTCTTCATTCGTTGCAGTGCATACCACATCTTCTGTTAACAGAAGCGTTAAGCAAATCCATGAAGCAATTACCTGCCAGTATCAGGGTTATTACACCGAGCAGTGTATTTACACGAAGTGGGACATGCGACTCAAACAAGGTCTACATCATCTATAGATTTCGGTCTGGCAAATCAGATCTAATCACAGTTGAATATTCATAGAGGCCGGTCAAAGATCAGTGATTTGTTAGGCGTGTACTGTTGAGAAGATGGCTGAGGAAGATTTCCTGAGGACTAGACCAGTTCTACACATCAAAGTTCTCCTCCCACGGAAACAGTACTTCTCACCATGCAGTAGTTTGAAGACATGTATTGACTTGGACGAGATCCGTGCAAGAGCACTGTCACTATCAGTAGAGGAGTAATACAAGCCATTGTGATGTATCCGGCACTACAGACCAGTGCTGAGCAGTGTGAAAGACATCTGTGCGAAGGTGTACGGCAGCGATAAACGTCTCACCTTATCCGCCGTTGTTCTGTCTCTTCAGTTGATGTGTTTAACGTCGTAGAGGAAACCGCTGGTAATGGCTTCCTGACTAAATTGGCTTCGCCGTGACATCTGAGTTGCCGAGAATACACGGAGTACTACAGTGTTAAATGGGCACTCTTTGCAAATGATAATTATTTGTTCATATAGTAGTGTTACACGACCATGTTCACAACCATTTAATATAATTTGAGAGTCTCAACACTTGGCACTTGCTCTTCTGTCCCCTGTGTAATGCTTCCCTTAACAATGTATGCTCAATATATTCGTTTGTAACATTAACCACGGTACTTTCATGACCCAATCACTAATTACTACTTATTGCATCATATGTATAATGTATATGTATAACTCCAATGTATATGGGCTAGAGGCCTTTGGTACAATAAACATCTTTTGACTTTGACATAATCCCAGCACAACGCCGTTTAAAGCCCCGATTCGAATTACACGTTGCAAAATAGAGCTTTGCTGAATGAAATTCCATTGGTGAGCCAAAAACATATTGGGTAATATTCATCACTTCATCACTGTATGGATATTGTAACACACTGGAACACTTTATAGCTGCTGTGCGCAGTGTTATTTTAGTTTCATACATTTAACGATACAGCAACTCTCTGCACAAGTAAGGCATTGTTTCCCACCCATGTTAAACTTGTGTGCTTAAGTGGATTTTTGTTTTCTGAAGGATAGCCAATAACACCACTCTACTATTCTTACTATTAATCTTTCAAGGAACGTTTTCTTGTTCACTTATGTCTTTCCTATGTATTGATATAAAAGCTTCCTTATTACAAACCATGTTCCCGTTCAATACACTATGTTATCGTGCTATCCATCCTCTGCTGCTGGCTGTCTACAGTGACAGAGTCAATGACCTTGATATTAATTCCAATACAAAAACGTCTCCGGTGTCACAGTTTTTGCGAACCTTCATGATCTTTATGTAAAATTACGCTAAATAAATTGAATCAGTTGGAATTTCAAACCGTGAGAGTGGCAGCTTTATTTGTTGTGGGTTTTTTTAATATGAAATGTTAAAACAATATAGGCAATATCATTACCTTATGAAGCCTGACTGTTCAGACACATGAGCTGGACCACCACACTTGTGTTACAGATGAGGATGGTGCTCGTTGAGGGAATATATGCATTGGAGTGCTTCAGAAATGCTGTTTTACTGGTCTGGAATAACCTGACTATAGGATGGAAGTGGTATATGAATATTAAAACTGAACTATGGGTGTTTGAATCAAATTGATGTTTAGAAAACACAATGAACTTTAGATGTCACTCCAGTTTTATAAATAGCAGTTTTTGAAAATGTTCAACTTTTGGCATTTTATATAGGATGAATTGTCCAGACAACCTAATTTCACTGCAGCTGAAGAACACCAATCTTGATATACGAGAATCCATAATGTAATATTAATGAATATACTCTTGAACTAAATCCCTGTGGGTATAATGTTTATCGGACAATTTGTATGAAAAGATAGTTTTTTATAAATAATAGCATACACAATTGGGCTATTTTAAAGCATTGATATCTTCTCATATCCAATTGCAAAAGGATTGAAAAAGGAAACTTGACATTTTGCCGCATAAACGGTAAACTACGAGATTCTATGAGATAGATTATATCTCGTTGAAGAACCTTTTCATTTCAAATTGTATCATTTCAGTTCACAGTAACTACAATCATAGAATGATAATAGCAATGCCTCCTTAAAAATGGTATGATTCAATTGATTACCATTCGGCGTTTAAAAACTGCTTATATTTGTAATTGTTTGCAGAAAGTCTACATAAATTTTTATTAGTAAGTTCATGGGATTTGTTTTTTAAGTGTTTCGTTTTTCTTAAGGCATTATGCTGTAAACATGAAATTCAAACGTTTATCAGACATATTGCTCACGTGATTAGGGATTGACGGACACAAGTGCCAAAACCCGGATGCTGACCTCAAGATTGGAGTGGTCGACTGGACTGCAATCAACCTGGGTGGTTGACACACAGACCATCATTGAATGCAGCTATGCTATCTGATTTGTGTTGTCCGACAGATATACCTGTGCTGACGGACCCAGCATAATTACGAAATACACTATCGGATTATTATTTTCAAATCAATATAAATGAATGCAGCAGAGAGGGCCCATATGATCCATCCTGAAACAATCAAGTCGGTTAAGCATGGGCATTTACATGCAGCCCAGACAGTGAATGGGACTCCATCTCCCAGGAAGCGCTGCCTCATTGAACCCATTTAACTGTCGGATAATACCGTTATTGTGTATCTAACTTCATTAATCCCAAAGACCTAAATATTTCAGTATGTGTCCAAATGGCATGTATTTCTCCTTTGTCAGTCAGTGTTTCCATTCTTATCTCCGGGGGGACGACCCTTGATTCGCAGCGTTGTCTATTAATGTCATTTAACAACTTACGTCAACGGATCTTGCGAATGTACAAAGGTCAGTGACCTTGAAACACATGGCGTAATAACTCTATAGAACCTATGAAAGACAGGCAAAGATAATCGACTGAAGCGGATAAATCGTGCGGCCAGTCGTGGCGTCGACTAAGGCCATCATCTAACCAACGACTACTTCGATGATGAATAATCACCGTCCGTCTTCAGCATATGGGTAAGTGACAGTACTGTTTTATATGTAGGTGGCTCGGATGGTAATATTTAAGTGCCTATATTTTGTTGATAATATATACAGATTCAACCACATAGATGGCGATGTTTTCATGACACCTACTTCCTACATTCTGTCATGTGTTTAACATCAACTTGTAACATAATTACTATTATTCCCCAGCTTCATACTTGACCTTCATCTTCCTAGCTACCATTCGGTAGAAAACGGCAGACAAAAGGGCAAGATACCAGGGTACTCTCACATCGTCAGTCAGCATATCAGCAATCATAAATTATGAATAGTAGTCTGTAGAATATTCTTGTCAAGTGATAATGACACGAAATAACATTCATCTGTAGCACACTATATTTTTCCATCTCGTGAATGTGAAAAAATTAATGTATTAGGATTAATGAGACCCACTAACACAGTATTTAGCAAGGATGTATCAATGCCGGGATACTTTCCAGATTTTTTTTTCCGATGATGTTGTTACGAGCAATGCCGGTGGAGCAAGATTCCCACACTTTTCAATTTTGGACGTGCTATGATATTTAAGTTGAGATATCACAAAGTCTTTGTGCATCCATTTTTCGTCAGATAGAAATGATTTGCAAGACACACGCTCTACCAGCCAGATATCTTGAAACCCTTAACTGGAGTATTGCCCAACATATTAGTTTGTCCCAATGAAATGAACGGTGACACGAGGATAAATATTTATTGGCAGGCTAATCTATTATCCTAAAAAACTGCTGCTTTAAGCCTCAGTTGTTGTGACATTTATGCATACTGATTCATTGCTGTAAGTAAACACATCTGATTGCAGAAGCCAACATTATCCATTCCTTTGGTAAAGTAGGTCAGCTCAGTCTGAACCAATGAGTTGGATAGTCAGTCACAAACAATTAAGCCAAGAATTTGAAGATGAAAAAGTCTTCGAATTTTCAGGATGGTCTCAGGGGAAACCTCATAACGGAGGTTTCAACATCATCAGTCAGATCCCATCTCAATCTACTGATATAGCGGTTAGGCATTTGATGAATACTGTCTACTCTCTCCTGGTTTCAGAGCAGCATTTGTCAAGATGCCGGGCACGGGAACCTGCCTGCAGCAGAACAATGTTTGACCTGTGTGTCGATCCCTCACAGCAAGGTCGTCGCTGTAAGGTCACAACATACTATTTGCCACACCACTCATTATATTTACAAATGAACTCCCTGCACACTGCTTCATGGCAACGTCGTAATGTAATTAGATCCCAGAAGAACATAACGTATTTCTTCAGGTTTGGGGTGAATCAACATGTCAGCGTTGGGACACTCAATCTCAAGGACATTTTCAGCAGACGGCGTGTGAGAATTGGTGCACATCAAGATAGCATCAAGAAATCGGAACATTTTTCAATACGGCAGAGACAACGTTCCTGTGAAGTCTTTGACAATACTAAATGAAGTAATGTCAAGATATCACCATCAAAAAAATCCAGTCCATGAAGAGATGTTTAGAAATCGCGATTGGCAAATATTGTAACATACAGTGAGACAATGTCATACATTGTCAGGAATTAACTGACCTTTCAATGACACAGTGCCAATTCGTCTAATTTCACAAGCGTCAACATATGTGTCTATATCATGTATATGTGTGATTTCCAGTCATGTGTCTATATATGTGTCTATACCGTATACCTCTGCCTATATACATGTATTTGTTTGAGCCTATGACGTCCAACTGTCGATGCACAGTCTACAGTCGTGTTACACTCAAGCAAGATCACTCGCTTCCCAACTCAAGTGGACACATTACTTTGTTTGGCAGAAAATTGGAAACCAGTTCGTGGCAGTAGAATGGTAGGGGTATTTCACCATTTTCGTTGTCCGGGGGAATCGGAAGGACACATAGGTTATTGAACGTCCATAGTGACAGATGACTGTGGGTAAAGAGATACCACAACATGTCAAAGGCAGTGTTGCATAAACTGTATATGTGTACTCAAACCAGCATAATAAAACAAGCAACATCAATAGTGTGACACATCGTGAGACTGTAGATGTTACCTAACAACAGAATGGATGCGGTGCTTAAAACACAGATGATACTAGGCAAGAATGTCAGATTCAAAACCATGATATCCGGATCTCCAGCTCATTCCTTTAACCCATGAAATAGTATATTGAAATCTCAAAAGTACTGTTGTCTATCGTGAGTGTCAAGGAATACCTATTTCAACATTAGACAATACATGAGTGGAGGTCAAGTGTCCTACCTTTCCATGTATGTGAGAAAGTTCATAACTTTCTGCAAGCAAAAGGTTGTATCACTGTTTGACAGTCATTCATAAACACTTGTTTGTGAAAAGATCAGACTTAACAATGGAATCTACTTTTTCATCAATGTTTTTGGAGGCTTCCAGTTACAAAAGTATAATCAGATTGCATTTTATAATGCTTTCGGAGATGCCGTCAACACCATCCACCATTTGTATTTTTTTCAGTTCAGAGGTAATGTGAAGGGAAGAAACGCTGAGAAAAACTGTTATAAGAGGTGAAAAGAAATCTTTGATCATCAAATATAGATTATTGTACAACCTGGAGTGGTTCAAGCTATCACGTATCGGCTGGAGGCTCGTATTACTGGTGGGGATGTTGCCAAGTGGTCCTCGTACAGAAAGAGGACCAATATTGATGCAAGATGATTTATTACCATTCCTCCTGCAGGGGAATTATCACAGCCTTAAGTATAAAATCTAGTGTATGGTGTCGTTGGAAAGTAATTACTGTACGAATGTCACCTCGTTGCTGTGATGACAGAAGGATCACATTTGTCTTACAAATGTTAACTGTTCACCATTGAATAAGCAGAGTGAGTAATGCTGTATATATGTATGCACGAAAGAAGAAAAAGACTTGAATTGAAAATAAATATGGATCCACTGTTACAGTTGTGGCTTACTGAACTTCCAGTGTCAAAGCAAAACTCAATTTTCTTGCAAAGCTTGTAATAATGTTGTCATTCATCCGAATTTGCCGCAGAGTTAATGTTTTTAGGGTTTTCCTAAATGATGACTTCACATCAGCAGAAATAATGTGGATACATTAGATCACAAGATAATATTTCTTACTTCAAACGACAACAATGCAGCTGAAGGTATTGATAGCACCCTCACATGTATTGTGTCTGAAAACTGAAGACATAGAAATTAAATTGTATTACAATAAGTCAATGATGTGAAATATTTCCCAGAATGTTTTAAAAAACATCATTAACAATGTACTTTACTTGTAGTTAACGAAACCTTATATACAGTGTTGTGTTAAAACAACAGAACAAGACAGCCTGACACAACAGTTTCACCAAGAAGCTTGAAAAAAGCCATTGAAACTTGAGGTCTCGGTGCTGAGGCAGAGAGTGTCTGCTTGTCATTTCGCAGCATCTTCCTCCACTCGCATGTCATCGATTACGACATAGGGGTTATCTAGTCATTACGGATTTACGTTTTTTTACACCGTTAAAATTGATCTCGCTCGAAACCTGCAGCCTAAAATACGCTCTGGAAAGAATGAAAAACGCCCCTGAGAAGATGGTGGATGTAATTGAAGTGTTGCTCTAAGGGATACCAGTAATCTTTTCACAGATAATCAAAGTTTTCCCAATAAGAGCCCCGGAAAGAAAATATTTTGGAAATGTCACCCCATTTATACCATTTTTATTAATGCTGTGGACATGTGAATAATCTACACTTGTAAAGTTCATGAAGATAAGAAGACGTATCATTCTAAGACATCTTGTCATCACACTTGTTATTGTATCGTTCAACATATTGATTCTAATATCACAGCATATTGTGGCATGTCATACGGCTAAAGTAGTCAAGTTAAGGGAAGGTGAAGAGCACAAGAAATTGTGGACCACTAAGAACTTTCAGTAATCATTACAACCTTGAATAAATTGCAAAAACACATGAACAAATAGAAACGAGATCTCGAAAAGGAACAATTATCGCGTTTACTATAGCATACTTTATGTAACGTGGAAGTGAGTTTTCAAATTTCCAAACATAATATCCATCACAAACACCAAATACCAATGCAAACGAACATTTGAGATGAATGGAACTGCTTTCTAAGTTAATTATGGCAAGCATTGGCACAGTCACTATGACTTGGGATACGCACAATTAAAGTGTCCACAGCATTACCAAAAATCCATACATACTGTTTGAACAATGGTAATGTGTGGCAGCACAGAGTTAAGGAAAGGATTAGATCCTGGTCCAGGTGAAGACGGTGCCAGACTCCCCTGGTACAGATTTCTCAGCTCTATGCAGGTCCACGCGCTGCACGTCCCAGCCCTCACGTTCTGTACATACAATGTTGCCAATTACCGGTACTAGACAAGGGAGATAACCGCAGGCAACAAACCGTCATCCTGGCTCTTCTGTAACGTGCTGTATTGAACCATTCTATCATTACTTTCCTCTTAACTCTTTACACGCCTCTTCAAACGTTCATCGAGAGATGATTTGGGAAGTTTTAAATAAACACTGAACATGTAGAGCACTTCAATAAGTATCCGTGAAATAGTTACATCCGCTTTTGCAGTGGTTCCCTCACGCCTTGTCAAACATAGTCAAATAAGGTAATTGACTATAGTTAATGCAACAAACTGAGTAAGTGATTTGAAGGACAATAAATAGCACTTCCGCATGGTCAAGAGACGATTCTGCGTCACATGAAAAAGCTGTATACAGTTGTAATGTGTGATGAAGTATTGTGTCATCTGGTTCTGCTGCTGTGTCATGTACAATATCGATAAATTTATGTGAAGGGGATGTTGCATGTCATGTAGCTTTGGAAGCGCTTGGACATATATTGTGTTGTGGATTTTCAATGGGGTTTCTAGGTTGATGTTCTGTTTGGTGATATATATGTTTGTGTCATGTGAAATAGTGTTTTTGTTATGTACGGGGAATTGCTCTTGTGTTATATGATACACGTTTTCAGTCCACTGCCCTAGCTATTGTGTTGCGATCTATAACTCGTTTAGCTAATTTAAATAAAATAACTGTTACAGCTAATTTTACTAAAATAGCTAAGTTTTGTCTTGTGTGATATACGTGTTGCTATGAACGGCTATAATTATTATGTTATGTTGTATAAAAATAGTTGTTGTGGTATGCACTAAAGTTAATGGGCTTAGTCATTAGTAATCATGACGTGACAATAAAGTGACATTTGTGCTGAGTCTCACAACATGTATAGTGTGTCACTCTTCCGTCCTATTTGCATCAAATACATCAACATTCTTCAATAATAGTTTAAAATTCCTCCGTTATTTTTATCAAGCCATGTTGGCTGATATTTTCGATAACAAGAAACGGGGAGTTCTCAATACATCTCATTGGGGTATGATTATCCCATTAACTGAATGACACTGACTCCTTGGTTTAAACGACCTTATTGGTTGCAGGTGTCCACGTTGCCGTTCCTCGCATGTATAAGTGTACATAATAGGTTGTGAAAAACATGCTTTCCCATTTGCAGTTCATAAGATGGCAAGTTCCATTTTTATAGCGACAATGACATTATTAAATCACTGGGACATCTACTCATAGTTTACAAGTTATTTAATAAATGGTCCATTTTTTTTATAATGAATAAAGATTTTCAAGCAGAAGCACTTCTTATTGCCATGTCACATTAGACGTACGTTTCATGAAAAGGAAATGAGATTTGCAGAAGTTACACAATGGTTTGTGTTGTATTTTTCAGAGTGAAATCGAATTGAAATGGCACTGTTAGCACAGCTGATACCAAAATTGAATATCTTTGGAACATGCAAACACCAAGAATGAAAAACCGGGCAGAACAAAAGAAAATGTCATTGACGTTTTTCCCAGATAGCCTCTTAGATCATATCATGGGCCATGATGTGAAGAAACGCATTGGCAAAGTGACAAGGTGAGTAATGTTTTGTATTGTTCATTGATGAAAACACCCACTCAGCTGCAAGACGATGGTCAGTAAATGCCATGGATCAGATATTCCAGTGCTTGATATAATGGGCACCGATCTACGCAGCTGGGATAAAATGAGTGTTTGCTGCCTGCGAATATCACATATAAGTATGATTGTATTCGTACTTATAGTTGTATTTGATGACATAACTGTTCATAATTCACACGTATAAAATCGAACCTCCCTCTACAATATGGCTTCAAACCTATCTCATTTATTATGTCTATAGTGCGCCTGAAGTTCACGACACCGACTTTAAAGAGAACGTATCATGTTGTTGTTGTGATGTGTTGCGGACTGATAATTCCGCTCTGAGAAACACTATGATGCTAGACTGTATCTCCTTCCGATTCAGCAGGTGCCTTGTTATCAAGTGCCAGCACAATTACGCTTATCTGGGATGACGAGTCTTTGTAGTTTGATCCTCTCTGATTAGGGCAAATGTAATATCTCCACATGGTCACACATGAATCGTCCTGACTAACAGGTTTGTTAGTGGCACCCTTGATGTATTGACGACAGAAACGGTAAAATGTATTTCACTGTTTGATTAGAATTTCTAAAAGAGAACGTAAACAAAAACATAAACACAACCAAATGCGTGTGAGATTGAAATACGGTCCTGTGTTGCTCTAGACTACAGAAATGGGACGGTTTTCAGTTCTACAGAACATAACAACCGTGTGTCTACTTCACACCTCCAGATTGCCATGCCGGCGTCGGACGTGGATTGTCAGGAAGTAAAACAAAGGCAGTTTGAAATAAGCCAAATATCATGCTACAAATATCAAGTAGCAAACATACACGACCAGATACACGTGCAAGATGTACCGCCAAGATGATTGCATGCTTCGTTGGTCGCCAATATAACAACTTAGAAAAAAGATTAAAAAATCCATAAATCAATTCTCTCTTTCTTCATTGTTCAAAAGCCAATTGAACATTGAGAACAGAAATAAATACTTTGCGTTATTTTGCCTGAGCCTGCCCGATAAGGAAATTGATCTCTCTGTTTTGCTCTATTTTTATCATTTGATAATTCATTAATTCCTATGCACCCTTTGGTTCTTTTTTTAAGTTTGAATAATTTACTCCATGGATTAAGGTGCATGAATGTGAATCATTGTCCAAGGATGCAACAGGTAGTGAAATAATACGAATCATTCTACGCCACAGAACTTACATTGGGTCTTACAAGGAAATCGATGGCTGCATGCATTATCACCAACTGTTGGTGGTTTATAGAATATTGATTCACGAATGTACATGTGGTATCCTGCATACACAGTCAAAGGCAGATATGTGGCGACATGGCTGACATGTCTATATAAACACTCACCCACTGTCCTTAATCAAGCAGTTCATCAATCCCCATTATTTGTGCTTATAAGTCGGACTGACTTACATAGCGCAATCAACTGTCCCTTTAGTGTATCCATGTAAGATTTGTCCCCGTCTGCCTTTACACGTAAATAAATTGCCATGGACGGACCATCGTCTCCTTGCGTCCAGCTGGCCATGTCTAAGTTAACTTGGCATCAAAAAAGGAAGAAATGGCTCCACATTCAACTATCGAATCTCTCGTCTATTATATTCCAGGAGCTGAAAGAGCCGTCGATTTGATTTAACGCCATGATCGCTGAAGCACAGTTCGTTGACTGTGATAGGCCTGGTAGTGATGTAAATAATATGAAAATAATGCACTATATTGGCCAGAACTTCACCTCGTTACAGCACTCATTGAAAAATTCCCCGCAAGCGAAGATGTCCAGTCTCCATAGCGACCCCGTGTCTCTTAGATGTAAGGACCTCGTATTCGTGAGCTTAAAGGTTTCAGGAACCAACAGTTGATAATCTTTGTGACAGGTATTGCCATTGTCAGGAGGAGCTTCGACTCCTGGTGACAATATATTTGTATGTTGCAACAATACCATTATCTTGTATGTTGCAACAACCACAGGATTATACATAGAAGAATAACTATCCACTATAAAGGTTGATTGTGAAATCGTTTTGTTCCAATTATCTGTCAAAGGCGTGCATCTATCTATGCGCCTCTTGGTGGAGCTCAGTGTGGGGTGTAAAATTAAAGATGATCCCATAACCTCGTGATTATGAAACCACTGACTGTGCATAAATTTTGATCTTTTAACCTAAATACAAATTACATATTACATCTTGACCCTATCGCTGAAATATTAACTCGCTGTTAAAGAACATTCATCTGTATTTCTTCGAGTACCCGTGTTCAAGGCCTCTTTCTTAGGAGAGATCATAAGGCTCTTCATTCGTTGCAGTGCATACCACATATTCTGTTCACAGAAGCGTTAAGCAAAAGCCAGGAAGCAATTACCTGCCAGTGTCAGGGTTATTACACCGAGCAGTGTATTTACACGAGGATGGGACATGCCACTCAAACAAAGTCTACATCATCAATAGATTTCGGTCTGGCAAATCAGATCTAATCACAGCTGAATATTTATAGAGGCCTGATCAAAGATCAGTGATTTGTTAGGCGTGAATTGTTGAGAAGATGGCTGCCGGAGATTTCCTGAGGACTAGACCAGTTCTACACATCAAAGTTCTCTCTCACGGAAACAACACTTTTCTCCATGCAGTAGTTTGAAGACTTGTGTTAACTTTGACGAGATCGGAGGAAGGTCACTGGCACTATCCGCAGTGGAGTAATACAGGCCATTGTGATATTTCCGATAACATTGACATCTTGCTGAGCAGTGTGAAAGACTTCTTTGCGAAGGTGTACGGCAGCGATAAATTTCTCAACCTTATCCGCCGTTGTTCTGTCTCTTCAGTTGATGTGTTTAACGTCGTAGAGGAAGCCGCTGGTAACAGCTTCCTGACTATCTTCGCTTCGCCGTGACATCTGAGTTGCCGCGAATACACGGAGTAATACAGTGTTAAATAGGCACTCTTTGCGAATAATAATTATTTGTTCATATAATAGTGTTAGACGAGATCATGTCCACAACTAAGATCTTTTGACAGTCTCAACTCTTGGCTCTTGGTCTTTCTATCCCCTGTATAATGCTTTCCCTAGCAATGTATGTTTAGTATATTCATTTGTAATGCAGTTAACAATTACAGTACTTTTATGATATAAATTACACGATGCAAAATGGAGCGATGCTTAATCAAGTGACACTGATGGGCCAACAATATTCTGCTAATATTGATTACTTCATCACAGTATGGATATTGTAACACAGTGGAACACTTTGCACATGCTGTGTACAGTTTTCATGTCATTTAAGTTTCAAGTATTTTAATTTACAACAATTCCCTTCACAAGTCAGTCTCTGTTTCAAATTCACGTTAAACTTGTGTGATTAAATTTCGATTTTTCTTGTCTGATGGATAGTCAATGACAACACCGTCCTGTTTTTACTATTAATCTTTCGAGGAATGTTTCCTTGTTTATTTACTTTTTCCTATGTATTGATAAAAATGCTTCTTTGGTATAATACACTATCTCAGCTCGATATTCATCCCCTGCTGCTGGCTGTCTACAGTGACAGAGTCAATGACCTTGATATTAATCTCAATACATACACGTCTATGCAGTCACTTTCTGTGTGATCGTTTTATAAAATTGATTCAAGGAAATTGAATCAGTTGGAATGTCAAACTGTTCGAGTGGCAGCTTTATTCGATTATTTTTTCATATGAAAAAACATACAGGCAATATCAATACGTTATGAAGCCTGACTGTTCCGACACAAAAGCTGAACCACACTTGCCTTACAGATGAGGCAGGTGCTCGCTCAATGGAATCTATGCAATGAGATGCTTCAGTAATTCTTTGTCACATACTAATGACCTGACTATAAAACTGAAATAGTTACATGAATAATGAACCCGAACTATGGTTGCATTAATCAATGAGATATTTAAAGAAAACAATGAAATTTAGATGTAAGGTCAGTTTTATTAAAACAGAAATCATTTATTGGTCTCAAACTAGATCACTGATGAGTTTCAGTGACTAAAGTGAACACTGCTTTCCTTGTACTGTGGGTCGACTTGGAGACAATACCAAAGCGGTTGTTGGATTTTACCACAACAGTGGAGCCCGGGAACATGGGTATGATTTTAACAAAACAAAAGCGAGTCAAACCCATCATCAGCGGAAACTGTATTGAATAAAGGCCGCAATTCCGCTGAGTGAGTTACGTTTCCATTCCCCTCTGTGTCGCCATGCACGGAACACACAAGTGCAATGATTGTGACTTCTTAAAGATCACATATACTCTAGGGGGGTACAAATACATAAATCACTAACTGGCATCGCTATAAATGAAACCCCGTCATTAAAACTACTCACTTCGATCTTTAATCAACTTAAATCGACCTTTTTGACAACAGTGCACAATTCTCACCCGCGAACGAAATTTCAACCAATCAGAGCGGGGCGTCTCTGTGACGTCATATGAGGAATAGCTTTGAGGGCCGATGCAGAATTCAAGTACATTTCAGGTGGTAAATTATCTTGTTTACAGGTTTGTATAACCCTGAAATCGTGACAACTGTTGTGGAAAATGAAAGCTATATGTTCTCACAATCTACTGTCATATAATTTTGTCTCCTGCTTTGCCTAGTTTCCGAGTTACAACTTGTTTTCATAGACGATTCTGTCAAAATCGCTTGGTGTCGTTAGGCCTTATTTGTATAATGACTGATCCAAATTGATCCCATTTCTGTGTTTTTTTAGCTTGATATTTAATCATATCATGTAAAACTATGACTTGTATTACGTATGTTATTTAAAATTGACATTTGATTTATTTGAATCGGTAAACTAAACAACCCTATTTTGCCATTGCTAGAAGAATCTGAAATTTTACTTAGGTAAATAGGTACATACAGTTTTAGCACACAGCAAATGCTTATATGTATTTCTTATGCAACAATGAAGTTCTGTTTGTATTCTCAAAACACCGTGGGCCCATAAGTTTTCACATGCAATACAGCAATTAATACTCCCTCGTTGTAACCCGTGTGTGAAACATACACATGTTATTTGTCATCATTCTTGATGGTCAGTTAATGAATTTATAACAGGTATAATTAGTGTTAACACCACTTAGATTACCCGACAAAGGTTCCCATTTGGCATTTCTTGTGTCTGGAGTAAATATTCAACATTATAAACATCGATCAAAGGATTAACCGATAACACGCTGATTGATTAATTACTTTTATCTTACACAGCGGATTTGTCAAAAGGTAGTGTTTATGTATGTAGATTTACTAATCTATACTGAATGCACTCTGTCGTGTCTGTGTCTGCGTAAAAACAACGTCCTTCCTTCAAAGGATTAACCGCCAATACAGTGATTGATTGCTCATTATTGGCTAACTAAATTACCGTTTTTAAAGAATGGCGGACATTATGCAATCAGTTGCCAGGTGTGCTATTTTGGGTGACCAATGAGACTATACACCAATGTGACATACCTGAAACGATATATCACGTTTTCGTATACTAGACTGTTAAAAGACACATTACTTGGAACAGCTGCAGATGAATGGCATATCACTCGTTTTTGTGGATATTGATGGATACATTCCTCGAACAAGGTAATAGCCTGACATTGTTCCTATAACTTTAATCTGTTTTAATTTTAATATTTGCATTTTGTTTTTATTCATTTGTCGTAGCATTCAACAGAATCGTTGTTTTCGCCGTGAAGTGTAATGAGACATACACTAGGGCGTGTGTGCGAATTATGATTCACATTGGCAAACTATAACATGTCTAGATATTACAGTCCTGTTATAATGCACTATAAGTATCAGCAGATCGTCTGCTTTTTATTTAGTTTCAAAATGCATACAAGTATGATAATAAACTAATTAGGATTATAAGAACAAATATAAAGACGTACATTGACTAGTTTCTACATACTGGTGACTGCACGTTAACCACGTGAATGTAGCAAGAAATTTATCGCGCAGTATTGTCACTTCGACCCCCCACCTTGCTTCCGTGGAAGAAATCGTTATGTTATGAGTTGTGTCATGCAACATGCTTTTGGTTATGATTCAAATACATATTTAACTACGAGTAGAAAGTAGTTTTGATTTTCTAACTTGATGAAAACAAACCATAATCTCAGTAATTCTAACAGACTTTAGTCCGTGACTTCACAATTTTCAAAAATGGCGGCGCCCTGTCGCGAACATCGGCCAGTCTGAGTATAAATGCTATTTAGGTTTGTTTTCACCGAGTTACAAAATCAAAACTACTTTCTACTGGTAGTAAAATATGTATATGATTGATGGCCAATAGGATTTTGCATGACATAGCATATAACATAACAATTTGTCTCCAGGCAGCAAGGTGGGTGTCAATATAATACTACTTACAATATTAGTGTTACTTCGACCATAACCTCGCTTCTGAGGCAGAAATCGTTATGTTACAAGTTGTGTCATGGAAAATCTTTATGGTCATCAATCATATACATATTTTACTACGACTAGTCAGTAGTTTTGATTCTTTAACTTCCGTGAAGCGATCTGAACACAAGTAAGATATCGTTTCAGGCTTCCACAACGCTCGCTTCGCACTCACAAACATAACCCATTTTGCACGAACTGCGGGGTCCTGTGGAAATCTGTGCATGGCGACACCATCGCCCGACCTCTAGGAGCAATTGACGACAACGCAACGATTTGGCATGTCTTCGTTGATGTCGGGAAATCATCAAAATGATGCTACACACTTTCTATACAACTAACTGAAAATCCTTCCTCATATGACGTCACTGCAGTGCTCTGGCGACAGAGTTACGTAACCTGTCTGTGGTTTCGTTGGCGGGCGAGAGTGAAGCAGGCGACTTTTTGGCAACTTTAATCGCTCGGTACTATTTAACCACAAGTTTTTAAAGAATGAATTTGGTGTTCCGCATAAGACTGACCACAAATCTTTCATATGTAATAGTTAAAAGAGTAAATAAACAAAGTTTATTTGTTCTTTAAAAAGTAGAAGGATTGCCCAGGGGCAGTTTTTGATCAACTTTCAACAAGGATGTATCTATGTCGACATATTGTCCCTGACTATGGTGATGGAGAACAAGGTTCGCACAATGCTATGACTGTTAGACGTTAAACGTCTTATGACCATCAGGTTGAGATGTCACAAAGATGTTGAGATGTCACATCCGTTCTTTAGGCATAATTAACAAGATCCACGTTGTACAAGCCACAGTTCTTGAAACTCTTAACCAGTGTATTGTGCTACATATTAGTTCGCCCCTGGGAAACGAACGCTCATACCAGAACAAAACTTTCTTGGCATGCAAACCTACTGCCCGAACAAGACTTAAACATGAAGCTTGAGTTGATGTTGAGTAGATACATGAACTGGTTCATTGCTGTAAGTAAACGTATCTGACTGCAGAAGCCGGGATGATGCAGTCTATTGGTAAAGCGAGTCAGCTCAGTCTGAACCAATCAGTAAAATGGTCAGTAACAAACAATCAAGCAAATATTTTGAAGATAAAAAAGTCTGTGAATTTTCAGGATGGTCTCAGGGGAAACCTCATGACGGAGGGTTCAATATCATCAGTCAGATTCCATCTCTATCTACCGATATAGCTGTTAAGCAGTTGAAGAATACTGTCTACTCTCTCCTGGTGTCAGAGCAGCATTTGTCAAGATGCCGGGCACAGGAACCTGCCTGCAGCAGAACCATGTTTGACCTGTGTGTCGATCCCTCACAGCAAAGTCGTCGCTGTAAGGTCACAGTATACTGTTTGCTACACCACTCATTATATTTACAAATGAACTCCCTGCACACCGTTTCACGACAGCGCCGTAATGTAATTAGATCCCAGAAGAACATAACGTATTTCTTTAGGTATTGGGAGTATCACCATGTCAGCGTTGGGACAATCAATCTCAGGTGGTAGTGGTAGACCCATGGTTGACTTCCTAACAGAACTCTGCTAGTGCCAAGTCCCACGAGTGCGGTGCCATCAGAAGGCCAGTATGGACTGTTGCAGATACTATCAAAAGGAAAACGCCACACAGAGACAGTTGACATTGCTAAGTGAAGACATGTCATGAAATCACCACTGGCAAATAGTTGACCATTCTGCAATAAATGAAATCATTACTGCGAAGTGGTTGACCAGACAAAGAAATAATATTAAGAAATCGCCGTAGAGTAATACGTGACAGCACTGTTACATACAATATTTTGTAAAAGAACTATCACAGAGAAGTGTCACGGAGTGGTAAGCAATCTCCACAGAGTGACTGAATTTAGTTTTACGCCGCACTCAGCAATATTCCAGCAATATGGCGGCGGTCTGTTAATAATCGAGCCTGGACCAGCAATGTCCACAGAAAACTATTTTATGACCCCACTGTGAGACGGTGTAAAAGCACAACCACATGGAAACAATCGGACACGCGATAACATTTCGTCAGGAAATGCAACTACAAATCATTTGGGGGCACGATGAACTAATGTTACAGTCTTTGACCATGACATAATGCTCGTACGACGCAAGAGGGACATTGTACTTTTACCACAACATATCTTGAAGTCGCCACAGTCGGCATAATCTGAACAAAGAAAGTAAAGGATCATGCATATTTGCCGAGAAACATTCTTGAAGAGATGTGCTAGGTTTAACTACAGACATGTGCCTGACAATATTCATGGTCCCTCGAAGTTCCGGTTCTCTAGCTATTAGAACCGATGAGTAAATTAGAAACAAACTAGTCCTGCATTGATCAGCAACCAAAGCAGATCGATCGAAACATCTAGGACGTTACAACAAATCGATGGTATCTAGAAATCAATGACGATAAAAAGGTATAGAAGAAGAAAAGGGGACGTAAGGATTTATCTTTTTAACCATGAGAGAGGCATGGAAATAAGTCCTAGTGATTGTGTCACTGCATGCCCCTAGCCATAATCCAATACAGGCTTCGCGACTTTGCTGTCCGGCGACTAACGTACAAGTTAAATCAACCAAAGGCATTTACAAGTACTTATCGCATTACTCTCCATCAGCGGCTTCTTGCCCAGAGCAGTACGAACAGTGACGGACAACGTTTAGTGTTGCTTGCAGGCAACTCCAGCATGTATACGCGGTGGGTTGGCCTCACATAGTCTTTTAAAATTGCGGGTCGTAGTACACCTGTCCTTTGACAAGTAAAATTAAAATTGAGGACAACTAAGCCCTTCAATGGCGTGTGGAAGTAATACACATAAGGAAGCGAGTTTTATGGATGTCAACCTCTTTATTATCAAACCCTCGTGCGTTCAATGAGGCTTTCAAAATTAGTGCACTTATAATAATGTTCTCCCACAAATACATGAGTAGAAAGGTTCAAAATGGGAGGCAACTCCTGTTGGCTTAAGAATGAATACTAGTGGAAGGTTCTGAAAGTTCTGTCTGTCTTTCTCCGAACTGTGTGAAACTTTGGACAACAGATACAGTTAAACCTATCTACCAACGCCCAGAACCTTTGCATGTGGGGTGGGATATCATAATGCGGAGTGACGCCGTTGTGTATTTTCACTGGAAATCTGACGAAGGAACGAAGTGTTGACATCTTAAATGGTTTCTTCCTTCTAACGCCCTGAACAGTGTATGAAGATAATGGGATTTTCCAGCATGATAACGACACAAAACTCTAGGAATAACAAAACAGTGATTGGGCTTTCGTTACCTTGCAGTTGCACGCATAAACATGCTGATTTCCTAAATACATTCCTGTTTTGGACAGTTGATCCCGAACATTCTGCGGGCTACACAAAACAGTGGTTGTCGGACGAAAATGTTTAAGTTTTAGACTGGCCCAGCTACAGCTAAGATCTTACCAATATTAAGAACATGTGGGGACTAATGAAGAACAGAATAAACCAAAAAGGACTTAGAAATATTGAGAATATGAAGAACGATATTAGGGACACGCTGTCACACGAATTCCTACAAACATGACTTGTGGTGTTCCTACGCGCATTCAGTCATGTATTGCAGGGCAAGGAGGTCTCAAAAAGTGCTGAAAAGACACTTACACTGTAAGAGAATTGTTTGTCAACATATTGATTTAAGTAAAACTTCTATAGTTTATATACATGCATTAGATATTTGCCGAAACAACATTCTCAATGATTTCTGTGAATATAGTCAGATGAATTGGGGCGTAACTAACTTTGCGTCCACGATTATTGTGTTTATAGGCCGATGATCATGTGATGAACAATGAACCAATCGTAAGGTGAGACAGTGGTTACTGGATTCAGAAGAAACTTCAATATCGCAGCAGGCATTGACAAGTTGTCTCCCTTGGAATTTGCTTACTATTTTCAGTGACAGTAGTAGAAGCATTCGTAAAAGTCTCTTTTCAGAAACAAACCATTACCACAAATACTGCTGCCATTACTACTGCTACTGCTGTTACTACTACTACTACTACTACTACTGCTACTACTACTACTACTACTACTACTACTACTACTACTACTACTACTACTACTTCTACTACTGCTACTACTACTACTTCTACTACTGCTATTACTGCGGAAGCTATGCATTGCGTGCCCTGGGTATCAGTACATAATTTCAGAATGAAGTTTACTATTGTATGTTTTTATTACAATCTCGCGTTGTCAGGGATGTTCACCGTATTCCTGAAATGTTGTTTGTATTCAGCATTTTTAATTGTATTTCATTGTGGCTGTAGTTAGACTATTATCTGATAACACGGTGTTTTTATAATAGCTCAGCCTTTTGCTTTTCCGGCTGAGATTACGACAGTATACACTCGGTAATCTTTATCTCATATGCCGAAATCGAAACTGTGCATTTAAGTTTTGTAAGACTTTTGTCAAAGTCAGCAAGTATACCAACAATAGCATGGTTCTTGAAGAGTGTGGCAGACTCTCATAACAAAATCACTATACCTCTAGATCAGTAAAGTACTGGTGCAGACTGATGCAGCGTCAACGCCATAGACTTCCTTATCAAGCCTAACAAATGCTCAAATCTCTTAATGATAATAATAACTCTACCTGGGCTTCACATATACCATTTCAGTATGGTTTTGGATTTATATGGATCTCGCAAGAAACTGGCTGCATTAAAACATTTATATATATCTTCTAGCAGCCACTGCTTCCTGCAATATTATTCACAATTTAAATGTTCACTTAATGTTGAACACTACTTGTCCTGTCACCTCCTGCCATATCAACGGGAGTTATAACCATGTTCCGCTGTAACAACTTTAGACGAGCAGTGGAAACCGGCCGCCAAACAAATACACCCTATGATCAACGTCTCTGCCTCTACTGCCACTATATTGGCCTAAACTATATGTTGCAGACGAGCTTCATGTCCTACTTATCAGTGGTAAATATCTTGAAATAAGAAGTAAGTGCTTCACAACCCACCAGACCCATCCTCCAACAATTGAAACCTTTGTGCGTTTAATTAGCTGTAACAACATACATAATCTAAAAACATTAAGTACATTCCTCTCTGCTGTATTAACACTAAGAAGTAAACCCACCGCTACAACTGACCTTGTATTTCAATCGCTATCCTACATCCAACATGTATGTATTATTTATATTTGCATTTTGTTTGTATTGGGGCCAGTGTTCTACTTTACTGAAATAAAATGTATCTCTGTCTGTCTGTTTTACAGTTTCCTGCAACATGAAAATATGCTTTCAAGTTCGAGCACTATAAATACATGCATCATTAATGCGTGTTTGCCTCCCACAGCATTAATTTATGCTTTCAAGCTTCCGGCATCGTTACTTGAGAACATCATCTATATTCAGATTCACATACTATTCCCATAAGGGCAGACGGTCTCATTGTAATGAATTGTTATCATTGTCCATTCGGATAGTTCAGGTGAAGCGTCCTCACGGCCCGTTGTTCGGAATGCTGCAATACCAAGCTGTTCATTGGTCATGACGTCACAGACGGGTAACATTACATCATCAGAGCACTATGTTTACTTATCTGAACTTCCTTCTTTCATTTTCCTTCTTACAACGGTGGGTGATGTATCGAGCCTACCTACCTAAATCTCAGAATATGGATTAATCTTTCTCTCGTGAATGAATGCAGTAAGATCCCAACTCAGACTGGGGAATTACATATTGCAAACACCCGAGATAATCCGCTAAGCTTCACATACATACATTACATTATTCATTTGTAAAACGTTTACAAACAGTGCATGAGAAAGATTGATGCGTATTTTGTGGAGTTGGTGGTGTTTTAATATTTAGGTAGTCGTGATCTTTGCCTAGCATTTGGCATAACTAGCGGCGGGGCTACACACATTCGATCGTGGAACCTGAAGTTCGCTTATGCCTGAATGCGTAAGTTTGTGAAAACTGGTGCAAAGAAATGGATGTTCATCAAATTGTCCTCAGAGCAGCCCATTGTTTGATAAGTCAAGATATAAACAACATTTTGTGACAAATCAACTGTTGTCCACATGCTTGCGTATTGTCGCCACTTTGTTAGGTAAACGCTGGGTCACCAGAATAATTCGTATTATTTAATGTAACTTTTATAAAGGCTACAAAAGATAAGCTGTATATGAGTTCCATGGCTTAAAAGAGGAAGAAGGAGAACTCACGACACCCAAGAAAACCCAGGTTAGAATTGGTCTTCAGTAACCCATGCTTGTCGTAAGAGGCGACTAACGGGATCGGGTTGTCAGGCTCGCTGATTTGGTTGGCACATGTCATCGGTTCCCAATTGCGCAGATCGATGCTCATGCTGTTGATCCCTGGATGGTCTGATCGAGACTCGACTATTTACAGACCGCCGTCATATAGCTGGAATAGTGGTGAGTGCGGCGTAAACCCTAAACTCACTCACTCATTAGACTCTGAAACCTTAACATTTGACACACAAAATACAACTGGTTTCCGCAATACGAAAACCTGATGGAAAGTGGACTGAAACTAAAGTTTCCACCTAGAATCCAAGGAGTTTCCGTTCTTTTACACTGAGTTTCCGCAGTAACAGAAACTTACAATTTCTACCAAACTCCATGAAGACTCTGAAACCTTAACATTTTGACACAGCAAAAATAACTTGGTTTCCGCAATACGGAAACCTGATGGAAAGTGGACTGAAACTAAAGTTTCCACCTAGAATACAAGGAGTTTCCGTTCTTTTACACTGAGTTTTCGCAGTAACAGAAACTTACAATTTCTACCAAACTCCATGAAGACTCTGAAACCTTAACATTTTGACACAGCAAAAATAACTTGGTTTCCGCAATACGGAAACCTGATGGAAAGTGGACTGAAACTAAAGTTTCCACCTAGAATACAAGGAGTTTCCGTTCTTTTACACTGAGTTTCCGCAGTAACAGAAACTTACAATTTCTACCAAACTCCATGAAGACTCTGAAACCTTAACATTTTGACACAGCAAAAATAACTTGGTTTCCGCAATACGGAAACCTGATGGAAAGTGGACTGAAACTAAAGTTTCCACCTAGAATACAAGGAGTTTCCGTTCTTTTACACTGAGTTTCCGCAGTAACAGAAACTTACAATTTCTACCAAACTCCATGAAGACTCTGAAACCTTAACATTTTGACACAGCAAAAATAACTTGGTTTCCGCAATACGGAAACCTGATGGAAAGTGGACTGAAACTAAAGTTTCCACCTAGAATCCAAGGAGTTTCCGTTCTTTTACACTGAGTTTCCGCAGTAACAGAAACTTACAATTTCTACCAAACTCCATGAAGACTCTGAAACCTTAACATTTTGACACAGCAAAAATAACTTGGTTTCCGCAATACGGAAACCTGATGGAAAGTGGACTGAAACTAAAGTTTCCACCTAGAATACAAGGAGTTTCCGTTCTTTTACACTGAGTTTCCGCAGTAACAGAAACTTACAATTTCTATCAAACTCCATGGAGACTCTGAAACCTAACATTTTGACACAGCAAAAATAACTTGGTTTCCGCAATACGGAAACCTGATGGAAAGGGACTGAAACTAAAGTTTCCACCTAGAATCCAAGGAGTTTCCGTTCTTTTACACTGAGTTTCCGCAGTAACAGAAACTTTCAATTTCTACCAAACTCCATGAAGTTTTTCAAGAGTAGATTTTATCAGTTCTAACTGATGGAAGCCTTTGTAACGAGATGTAGGTCGAGAGGGACTTCTTCGATTTTTAATTTGACACCTTTCCACTCCACGCCAAGAAGTTGTTTTTTAGTGTTTTATGAAAGTTGCCTGAATGACGGGCGTTATCGGAAGAGCAGGTCGTGTTTATTTTATCTGTCGTCATTATGTTGCTGTCATTGATTTTCAGTGCACACGGTCATCGTAGTTTTTATCACTGAATTTCAGTGACAATATTGATCATGTTGTATATCACTGAATTTCAGTGTACTTAGTCATATCGTTCTTACTAATTGTTTACAAATTTATTATAATCATCATTATGTTATCACCGAATTTAAGTGATCCATGCATGAGATTGGGGTCATTAAAACATATTCGGTATATATTCAGCATTGATGTTCTGAACTGTGAGTGAGTGAATGAGTTTAGTTTTACGCCGCACTCAGCAATATTCCAGCTATATGGCGGCGGTCTGTAAATAATCGAGTCTGGACCAGACAATCCAGTGATCAACAGCATGAGCATCGATCTGCGCAATTGGGAACCGATGACATTTGTCAATCAAGTCAGCGAAACTGACCACCCGATCCCGTTAGTCGCCTCTTACGATAAGATAGTCGCCTTGTTATGGCAAGCACATGGGTTGCTGAAGACCTATTCTACCCCGGATCTTCACGGGTCTTCTGAGCTGTGAATGGTGCTCCATGAACAACGGGACCTTGTCAGTGTAAACAATATTATAGTTCACGTCTATGGATCTTATGCCTTAAATGGGGGTCCTCACACCACATCCAGAATATCTCAGTAGTTCGCAATAATTCTCATTTTTCATTTACCTGAAAACAAATATATTTTGACGACGTACATTTAAGGTTTGGATCTCAATGGAGGTATAAACGAAACAGGTGTATATCGTGTAATTATGTGACGCACAGCTCGGGACATGGCGTTTGCACGTTTCATAAACACACACGCCAACACCGATACCTTCATTGATGTATATAAAGGTTTACTCACTGTTAAACTCCACCCCGACCTCCTCCTTCAGCAGGCTCTCAGTGTCATGTATCCCTGGTAGGAAGATGTGGAAATCGTAATCCAGTTTACTCTCTTTGCTGTAGAAAACCAGCGCTGACGCCGCCAAGAAACAGAAACGAGGCGTAACGTCTTTGTGACCTTCACCTTCATAGATAACCTTTATCCGAGTCCACTTATAATGACGTGTGATCTTAATCAGTGACACTGCCAGGGAGTTGAAGGTCACTCCCACTCGTGTCAAGGTCGAATATTCAGCATCCGGACTGTGTTTGTCTGCACCAAAATCATGCGCAAACCCTCCTGGGGACACGACGGGGATATTCCAATATGGCGCATACCGCGCAACGGGAGCGAGGCTGTAATCACAAATCGGTCCCAGGAAGATATCTACCTTTTTATTGCGATAAAAGTCAAAGGCCTTCAGAGGAGCTTCTTTGGAATTACACTTTGAATCTCCGTACTGCACAGTGATGTTGACACGTGGTAGTAGGGACCGTTTGGTCACGTGGGTTATAACAACGTCGAGGACAGGTGCGATGTGGTGAGACGAAAACAGGCGTTGCGTGTCATCAGGAACAATCACAGCCAGCTGGACGTATGTTGTGGGAGACGGAGCCCATGTTATACTGAAGTAACATAACCACAAGCAGAAAACTGTGTGTAGCATTTTAACATCAGTCGATGAATACACAACCTTGCAGTACACCGAACTCTGGAATGAGCTGAGGGTCAAGAGCGCACAAGGGAAACGAGGTACCCTGGTATGTGGGGGATTGTCTGTTGTTTACCAAGACATTCACATACACACGAGCTTTAAGTAGTATCTCTGTACAACACTTTGTTCACCGCACAAACAGCGCTGTTCTCAAAGACACTTACACCGTGTCGAAATATGCGTAATCCAAGTGGTTTCGCCCTCAGTGAAAACCAGGAAATATACAACATTGATAATTTTGCAGCCATTCCACCCAAAAGGGGAAGCACACGGGTTCATAGCCTTAAATTGCGTTTATAATACAAATATGAGTTGGAAAATCACAATCGTATAATCACGATCCACTTCGAATTGTGTTTACGGTGCCTACAACTAGCATTCTGATGAAATTTCACTTCACTCTTCATCGTCGTTACCAAACGTCAAAGATCACATGTTATTTTCAGGCAGGATTATGATTTCACAAAACAGTTGCTTCAGCGACCTTACCAGCTGCAACCCGCATGGCAGAGTCGTCGACGGCGTGTCAACGTCTGTTACAATTCACAGATTAACGATGTGAGTTAAATCAAAGCTCGAGCTGCGTTAATATAGCACCGGTTCAGATACAGGTGTACTATTAATCTCCCATAGTGCGTTAATCGTCCCGCGTTGAATGCCTGGCTGCGTTGTTTGACACTTCCTTTCCTCGCTTCACGTTGTGTGTTACGATTACCATTTATTATCATTATTATTTTTCAGCGCCGGAAGTTCATAAAGTGACGGTGCCGTTCACTTGACCCGGTCTATTCTTCACAGTTCGTCATCACTAATTGCCAGATATCAGGATCATGTGGCTCCAGAAGCAGGATTCCAGCACGGGTAGACACGCCCAACAGGGGTATGTCACCGATCGCTACGACCGAATGACGTCAGTGGGATCGATTAACCTATCAATTAACCTTCTCGTGATTTACATGCACACATATGTCTGAAGGCACCCCGAACACAGAATGACACGGAAACGTACCTCTTCCAAACACAGCCGTCGAGGACCGACAGGTCAGTAAATGATATTGCGAATGTTTCTTATGCCCTAGTGGAGGGCCACGTGGCCCCCGGTGACCTGGGGTAAGGTGCTTATTTTACCTGTACGTCATTTAAACAGGATTAACCCTAACACCCTTTTGCTTGAGGCTTCGATCTGTGTAATGGCAAGAGCCCGGATACACCTTTCACAGTGACGAAAGCTGTTTATTGTGCAGCAATAGAGTGGGCAATATAATGTCAAATCTTGTAGCAATCTCTGTCAGCTGAAGTATGTTATTTTACAACAGACGCATTAAGTTGTAACAGCCCTTAGGTGACAGATCCGCGGTGATTATAGAGAACAACTATGAAATTAAACTGTGCCACTGCGGTAAGGGACAGAGAGTTTGATAAATGGACTAAAAAGCAAGAGAATGGTGTCCGATCCTAAAAGCGGAATGACTCGAATTCTTGTCAGTTTTCCGAATTGATTGTAGCGTATCCACTTATCTAGCTTGACAACTGCGTCTTTTCGAAATCAGTGTATGCTCCATTCTAATAAATATACCTTATTTGTTTTGGCATCGGTCTGTTGATATCTGTTAATGAAAACTTCTCTCACTCCAGGTCTCCAAGTCTTCTTGCGTAAAATGTTTCACTGTTATATTCACACTTTATGTCACTAGTTACATCTCTGCCTCAGTTGAAAGGTGTATCTATTTCAGGAACCTCCTGTATTTCGAACACGTTCTGTGTTAAAAGTTTGATTCAGTATAATACGAGTCCTTGCAAATCGAAGCAATCAAGAGAACAAAGTTTCCTGTGGATGACGCTAGCTCTGTTGAAAGACGCACGAGTCTGCGCAAAAGGTGTAAGAGGGCATCATTTCTAAATATCTGGCCCACTTACGATCAAGGTGTCGAATGACAGGATACCACTCCAATATCTCGAAGTCGTTAACTTGTGAACAAGGTTTCTAATGACAGGATATCATTCCAGATAACTCGAAGTCAATAGCTTGTTACGAAGGTTTGACATAACGGAGTACATCCAATCACAATCCACAAACAGGGAACATCACCACTGAGAGGGTTTGGTTGCAGTAACAGATGTCACTACACACTCTCATCAAAGTTTGTTCGCTGAATGAGTCCACCACTGACTAAGTTCTCAAGTCACATATGTCAAACAGCCAATGTCACAATGTTATTTGTTGTATTGTCAGACGCGGATGTTATTAGGGTTTGAAAAGAATCACCTCCGTTCTGCCTCATGTACGTTGAACAACTCCGACCTGGCCCACACCGTCACAGCTCATGGTCAGGATAGTTCCTGGTGACGCGGAGATCTCAACATTTCCTCTTCGTCCTCAAGTTTTCCCGACGCTATGGCGGCTGGTTGATGGTTGACATCAAACTAATACTGACATGCACCGACACGGTTCATTCAGACAAGATTCACCTTCACAAAGTATTTCCGCTTATGAAATATTTCCGTATGACACTCGCTTATCACAACCCACAGCTATTCAATGTGCAGGATAAACAGGTGCGTTCCGAAATAGGCTCCGCTGTGTGTACTTTACCGTGCGTGCACAAATCGTTCATACAATCAGTGTTCTCACACTAAGTCAGACTGTCATCTCGTCTAAATAAGCCCTGATTACACATCATGCTAAGAGTAGATATTTATACAGCCGGTTTGTATATCGGTCCACACGTGCAGATGACATTCCTTATTGTGTCGTCAAGTGTTATATTCATAAAGATCCATAGGTTATATATCAATGCATATTAGCGAAGCAAAATCTCGAGGCTGGATGTTTACTCACGTGCGTCATTGTATACTGTAAACACAATGCTGTGCTTGTACTTAAGGTTGCAGCATATTTGCACTGGGGTCGATATAGGATGTGAAATGATTTTTCGTGACGCCAATATCTCAAGGTAGAAAAGGTCCGCAGTGCAGGACTGGGAATAGCACAACACCTGTCAGCCTTCTGGTGTGTTTTGCAATTAGTTTGATCTGTGTATTTTTAGGCTCTGGTGAATTGACTGGTAAACACTCAGGAGAGTTCAGGCGAAGAAACACTTCTGGCGTTAGAAAGTCGTGTTACTGCAAAACATAATAATATGGCTAGTTATCAGTTGAGTACTTCCTGGCTCTCTCCTTTCCCTCATCAGCTGACTCTTTTTTCTAACAGTACATCTTGAAAGCACTCAAATATTGTTTTGAATACACTTCAATACACCTCGTAAACACTTCAGATGACTCAATACCTGTTGAATGCGTTGTGATGGATATACTCACCAGTATTCACTGAATGAACACTGGTATGTATTGAATGTATTGTAATATAGTTTAGATACACATTAATACACATAGCATACACTACAGCAGCGTTGACAAAACTTTCAAACCTCAATGTCTGTTGTCTGCAGTGTAATATATGTACTAATCTATACTCGCTGAATAAACTCCAATAAGTATTGACAAGTATTGAGTGAAATCTTGTGAATAATCCTCAGGACGCCTTACACTCCAGCACTTCTTTGAATACATTCACGACCAGCAGAAGCTTCAAAATCTGTTGACCAATGTCCAATATTTGTACTCCTCAAAGCTCTGATAATATAGTCCAAAAAGCATGCTCTGGCATTTGTAGAGTATCTCAACATGTTCAGTAAAGTTCAATTTATGATGCAGATGCGTCAGTACCTGTTGAATGCGTTGTATTCAATGTTTTATACTCCTCGTTACTTGATTGATTTTCTCCGTGCTGTCATGTATTCACTCATCGCCAGAACGCCTTTAATACACGTCATTACGTGTTAAATACACATCAGTTTATGTAGCGAACCTTCAGTATTCATTGGCCAGTTTGTAACATATGCACTCCCCAATAATCGCTGACAGAACTCCATCAAGCACTGTAACATCAGAAGGTGTCGAAAAAACATACATTCCTTGAATCTGTGTCATTCACAAGTATATCCACTGCTAGTGTCACGTGACTGGAACATATCCCTCCAAACATGATGTTCATTTGCAATGTCAAGCGTTAGATAAACCCTCGTTTCTTTTTAATCGCCCGCTGTTTGATAAATGACCACTTTCAAACGTACCCTGGAGTCGGCAAATGACCTCTATCCTGTGAGAGCCGTATGGCATGTAATGAGAAACAAACAACATGTAGGTTCGTACTCTAACATTGTCCCTCAAACATCAGTCGGTCATTGGTCTGCATCTGACTTTAAATGTCCTGCATTTCTAACCTCTGCCATCTTTACTCTTCAGACCAGTTTTTATTTGTCTGAACAAAGGCAAATAATGCAAGCTAGGGCAATATTGTGTGGTGCAATATGTCCATATATGTGCTATTGTGAGGTTATCGACAAGATCGTACACTCAATACACGTTGCCTTTAAAAAGGTAATTTGCTGAGCTTGTTGTATACAACATGTGGTGCCACCAAAACAACTGTTGTCTAATGACTCACCATTGACTGTTGAATGGCACATTTTTCTCCCTGGCTTTCGGCTAGCTTAACGCATGCGTTTGCAGTTCCAATACGGTCTTTCCTCTGAACGTCATCTTGGAGATGAGTGAGTGAGTGAGTAAGTTAAGTCTATCAGTTATCGCTACTCGCTGTAACGCCTTATTATAGTTGTATACTGCGTATTTCGCACTGTCATACAGTGTAAAGCCTTTAAGGCATGGTGTAAACCCTGATTGCTAAAGACATAGTGTGAAGCCGATGTGTCATTTTCTCAACGTGTAAAATCATTTTGTAACAGTCACATAGTGTAAAACCGAGTGGTTGAACTCACACTGCATAAAGTCGATTGTTTGCACTCATTTAGAGTAAAGCTTACTGAATGCCTTCACTCAGTGTAAACTTTATTAATTGACTCAATCAGCGTAATACTCATCTGTTGCCCTATCTGTGTAAAGCCAAATGTGGCTTTCAGCCAGTTTAGGGCTTAAGAGTTGCTTTCACTCAGTGTAAAGAATATCGGTTCACAACCCCACTGTGCGTAAAGCCGTTTTGTTGTCCTGACTCAATGTAAAGCCAATGTGGCGTTGCCACACAATGTAAAGCCAATTTGTAGTTGTCACACAGAGTAAAGCCAATGTGTCGTTGTCAGAAAGGGCAAAGTCAATTTGTCGTTGTTACACAGAGTAAAGCCTGTATGTTGTTGCCACACAGTGTAAAGCCAATATGCCGTTGCCACACAGTGTAAAGCCAATATGTCCTTGCCACACAGTGTAAAGCCAATTTGTCCTTGCCACACAGTGTAAAGCCAATATGCCGTTGCCACACAGTGTAAAGCCAATATGTCCTTGCCACACAGTGTAAAGCCAATATGTCCTTGCCACACAGTGTAAAGCCAATTTGTCGTTGTCACACAGAGGAAAGCCAATGTGTCATTGTCAAACAGCGTAAAGTCAATTGGTTGCTGTCACACAGTGTAAAGTAAGTTGGTTGCTGTCACACAGTATAAAACCTATTGTCGTTGCCACAATGTGTCAAGCCTTTTTTGCTATTATTCTGTGAAGTCTCTTTATTGCTGCAGTGTTAAGCTAGTTTGTCACTGCCACAGAGTGGAAACTCCACCTCATGGTCTGCTTCTCTCCAGTGTTCAGAGGTAGTGTTCAAGTACAACCATAATGTTGTATACATCCACACACAGCGTTACAAGGCGCTGATTCCATCAGGCAACATGTGGCGTTTGTGTATGGCGGTATGGTGTCTATCTCTTCCTGATCATCGATAACCACCGTATGATTAGAAATGGCGGTCGATAGATTCATAAAGTGTAATAAAAACACCGGCCTGCGTCTATTCAAACCTTAAACCCTGCGGCATGACCGTAATGTTAAATTGTTATCTCATGTGCTTCATACAGTTTACATATTAAAACATAGCATGGACAGTGAACTATTTATGTGGTTGTAGAAGCCACGTAGAGCAGCGGGCACTAACGACTCGGTCCCCAGCAACGTGTGCTGTGCTATAACCTGGTCGCTTGAGAAGATAAGCAGATCGACTCGGTCACGTGGTCCACAAATTGTCCATGAGTCTCATCGGGACAGGAGTTGCTCATGCTTTCAGTCCCTGGAGTGTTTGTTTGTTGGTTAAAGCCTCACTCAGCAATATCCCAGCTATATGGCAGCGGTCAGTATATAATCGAGTCTTGACCAGACATTCCATTGATCAACAGCAAGAGCATATTGGGATACGATGACTAAAGTACTGTCGGAAATAGAAAAAAACTGTATTTTCTCATTTATCTCTACAATTTATGTAGTTGATATGTGAAAGTGTGAAATATCTGTTAAACTAAGTTCGGCCTAACTGCAGTCTCAGTGGTAGAGGGATAGGAAACGGAGAAAAAGGACTTTACTGAGGGGAAATTAGTGCAGAAATGAGCAATGCGGTTTTTTTCTAAGTCCAAAAAGACTTATTTGGAACAGACCATGGCTTTATGCAAATTAGTGTGTGACGATATTGTATTACAAAGGACACTTTTAAAATGCCCAATTTGAAATTAGACGTCGATTCATTGTGAACGATAGCTGACGTAAAAAATAATAACTTTATGCCGAAACTATTAAGGATGTAGCTACCATGCAGTCTCACTGTCACTATAAAAAGAAAGAGATAGGAGGGGTCGCCTCAAAAGCAAAACCTTGGGTCGGGCTTGGGAACAGAGATATCAGCTAAGATAAGATAGTCCTTTAGGGCAATTATACTGGGGAGGTACACAGCACGTCATAACAATTTTCAAATAATTTTCAGTCCTGTCGATCTTCGGGTGGTCATGCCACTTATATACTACGATACGTTTCTATGGTTTTCGGGTATCATACTCTTTTACATATCTCAACATAAACTTTATGAAAGAAAGACACGTAAGATGTTAATAAGTAGATGAGACATAGTCAACACACATGAAAAAGCACAAAATATCTTTGAGATGACCCCTTGTGCCTGTAGGCAGCATCGTGCATTTCATGCCAGGTGAGTCGACGGTCCGTCGTCATACCTGGCTGAGCGACCTCTATAGTCTGATCTATTGTTTTCAGCAGCTATTCGTACTTTTAAGTTTTGCCCGATTTTACGAGTAAACATGCTTTTCTGGATATCGTATTACGCATCCCACTGAACGCCCAGTTAGGCCGAAGTGGGTTATTTCGACATATGCTATTTGCAATTGTGTCAATTAAAGGGATACAGAGTAAACGCTTAAAAAAAGTTTTTTCTATTGACCCATGAGCATATTGGGATACGATGAGCCTGACCCCCCGACCGCTTCTTACGACAAGCATTGGTTAACAAGACGACTTCTAACCGGGTTCTTCAGGGGTAACTGGGACAGTTATTCATCGGGTAGTCCCAGCTTCCACGGACTCACGCATATGTAGCACGTCGACATATACCTGAGATGAACATTGCTTAGTTCAGCAACAAACAATAACTACAACAACAAGGCAATCACATATATCGACCGAACTAATGTTTTATTATTAACTAAAAGTGCGGTGTAACTGTGAGGCGTTAAACGACAGGTATATTGAATGTATGCTACTGTCCATGTGTGGGGCTATCACACCTGTGATGATGGTGATAGGTAATAGCTACGTTACTTATGTTCCATATCTGTTACGTGTGCACGTGTTTTTATTGATGCTCACACTGACATCATTGTTGTCATATAACGGAAAAATGAAACAGGTCATTAATGTGAAATCCATACATGAAATGGAACACTATCTGTGATATCACGAGCCAACAGGCACAGTGTCCTATTTGTAAATTGAAACATCATATTTGTAAAACATATCATCAATAGGTGGAAATCTGACAATGCCAAATTTGACAGAGTTAGTGAGTGAATTTTAGTTTTTCGCAGATTTCAGCAATATTACGGCGGTGGACACCAGAAATAGGCTTCACACATTGCGCTAATGTGAGGAATCGATCGCGAACCCGGGTCTTTAGCGTGACGAGTGAACGCTTTAACCACTCCTGACAGGATATACAGAGGATGTTCAACGGGTTCAGACAAGCATGCATTACATTCACTATTGTCCATTATAGGTCCACACCATGTCCATGTGGATGATTGTTGTCCATTATAGGTCCACACCATGTTATAGGTCCACACCATGTCCATGTGGATGATTGCTGTCCATTATAGGTCCACACAATGTCCATGTGGATGATTGTTGTAAACAAACATTTCAGGTGAAGACATGCACTGTACATATTCATCTCCGGAGAATACATAGCCATTTTGATGCCTTCATAGATACACGAAACGACAAAAGAAACGTTACCCTCCTTACTTAATGACAGGGGTACCTATCTTCACCTGGCGTTATGATGCGTGGACGTCCACGTCTTGGTCTGTCTATGGTGACCCCAGTCTGTCTGAAGCCCTGAATATGTCTTATAACCGTGATACGATGGCATCCGACGGCGTTGGCAACAACACTGTATGTCGACCCCATCTGCACCATCCCAATGACTCTTTCTCTCTCTTCAGCTGTTTATCGCGGCATATTTATCGTACTTGAATATCATATCATGCATTCTAGTCTCTCTTTATACCATATAAAATCATTCTGCATGTGAAATTGATGCAAATATTGCTTGCATATTGCTCCGTTTTGGCGATTGATATCCCAATGTGTAAACAAAAAATGGGGAAAATGTTACTTTGCAAGCAAAAATGTTAACAAACAAAATTTTAGATGTTCCTGAACACTCTTTCACAATATCAAAGACACGTTTTACTTATTTTCACAAATGTTTAAAAGACTGAAATCATAGGACTGATTCTTTTAAAATTACACCCACTCTACAACAGTAGTTTCTTGTTTTAATAGTCGAAAAATGGTGTCTTGAAATGTTTTATCTTTGTCTGAAAGCAGAATTTTATTTCAATCCTTCTTTTGGACATCTAAATCACTGTTATTTGTTTATTTGGGCATAGTCGAAAACAGGAGAATTTAACTCTTCTCTCTCTCTCTTTTCTCTCAATCTATACCTCTATTTTTTTCTCTCTCCGTTTCTCTCTGCCTGTATTTCTGCTTCTCTCTGTAGCTCTCCATGCTCTCCCTCTCTGTGCAGATGTTCATAACAATGTGTTCACTAATGTGTTGCCATCAGGGATATACAAATGTATTCTAAGCAAATCTGTAACATGTATAGATTGTACACATTATTACAGCATCTTTGCAGGTGTTGCAGTGAAAATATTATTATCACTGCATGACTATATCGCTATCTGATCCGTTATTGTAATTCATACTGATTGTGTATGCTGCACTGTAACAGCGCCATGGACTGGCATTGTTATTGCGTTGTAAAACCCGTACTGATTTGCAACCCAAGTGAAATTTAAATACTATCCTCCATGATATTTCATTTCGTTTTTTTTCGTTTGTTGATTTCACACAGACGTTTTGGGGCAACCTTATCGTTTCAATCTGGAAATCGAAATGTAACAATGTACCCACAATCAACACCATCCAACCGGTCAAACAATAAGATTGCAAGTACATGGGATTTATTACAAATGAAGTTTCAAAGTAATGAAGTCACAGCCATTTAAAACACCAGATCAGCGGTAATGCAGAGACAATCTCTTCAATCCACCCTGAAAAGACGCCCGGTGTGAGAGGCCAACCTTCACACAGCCCGCGTTCCGCTATCCCCCTCCCCAGCCTGGTAACGCTGTTATCCATGGCTGTGTCCTCACCAGCGGCATATGTGAAGAGATCAAGCCTCGCCAGGCAGCGACAGTCGGGGTAATTAAACACTTAATCATGTCAAAGTGACATCACGATTTTATCTGGTTTGAAGATACATACTTAGGACATTCACTCTTCAATGGACTGTTCAGATATATTTTCTCCTGGGGAAGATGGATCAGGTTAGGGTTGTGGTTTGGGTTGGGGAAGGAGGAAGGGAAGTTCAGGGTGAAGGGGGAGGGAGTGTTATGTTTGGTGCATTCAAATAATTGTGTGGTTTCCATGTCATACGATTTCACATCTCCTGGGACGATATACACTATAAGCGGGTACATGGCAAAGAGGACAATATTTGATTATTTTTAGTGGAAAAGAAGCGTGCACAAGTGAAGTTTACATCACTCATAGCAGAGACATAGGCCTACCGTCAGGTGACTAAATACTACTTAATCAAAGTTCAGGTCTGTCAGTGAAAGGATATCACTACACAACGGTTAACGTCTTCAGGTAAAAATCCATAAACTAGGGTAACGAGAGACAATGTAATTCAGGATTAACGTCTTCAGGTGACACGAGAATCCATTTGGGTTAATGTCCTTAGGTGATGAGAGTATGACTTCTACGTCAGAGTTAATGTCTATATTTCATAAGAGTCTGACTATTACATCAGAGTTAATGTGACGAGAGTCAGGCTACTGCACTTGAATTAATGTCCTTAGGTAATCAGAGTCTGACTGCTACATAAGGGTTAATGCATTAAGGTGATGAGAGTCTGACTACTACATCAGAGTTGATGTATCTAGGTGATGAGAGTCTGGCTACTGCATGAGAGTTAATGTATTTAGGTCATGAGGGTCTGACTACTACATCAGAGTTAATGTTTCTAGGTGATGAGTGTCTGGCTACTACATCAGAGTTAATGTATCTAGGTGATGAGAGTCTGACTACTACATCAGAGTTAATGTCTCCAGGTGATGAGTGTCTGGCTACTACATCAGAGTTAATGTCTCTAGGTGATGAGTGTCTGGCTATTACATCAGAGTTAATGTATCTAGGTGATGAAGTCTGACTGCTACATCAGAGTTAATGTATCTAGGTGATGAGAGTCAGGCTACTACATCAGAGTTAATGTCTCTAGGTGATGAGTGTCTGGCTACTACATCAGGGTTAATGTATCTAGGTGATGAGTGTCTGGCTACTACATCAGAGTTAATGTATCTAGGTGATGAGAGTCTGACTACTACATCAGAGTTAATGTCTCTAGGTGATGAGTGTCTGCCTATTACATCAGGATTAATGTATCTAGGTGATGAGAGTCTGACTACTACATCAGAGTTAATGTATCAAGGTGATGAGAGTCTGACTGCTACATCAGCTAATGTTAGATGTATCTAGGTGATGAGAGTCAGGCTACTACATCAGAGTTAATGTCTCTAGGTGATGAGTGTCTGGCTATTACATCAGGATTAATGTATCTAGGTGATGAAGTCTGACTGCTACATCAGAGTTAATGTATCTAGGTGATGAGAGTCTGACTACTACATCAGAGTTAATGTCTCTAGGTGATGAGTGTCTGACTACTACATCAGAGTTAATGTCTCTAGGTGATGAGAATCTGACTACTACATCAGAGTTAATGTCTCTAGGTGATGAGAGTCTGACTACTACATCAGGGTTAATGGCTCTAGGTGATGAGAGTCTGACTACTACATCGGGGTTAATGTCTCTAGGTGATGAGAGTCTGACTACTACATCAGAGTTAATGTCTCTAGGTGATTAGAGTCTGACTACTACATCAGGATTAATGTCTGTAGGTGATGAGAGTCTGGCTACTACATCAGGGTTAATGTCTCTAGGTGATGAGAGTCTGACTACTACATCAGAGTTAATGTCTCTAGGTGATGAGAGTCTGACTACTACATCAGAGTTAATGTCCTAGGTGATGAGAGTCTGACTACTACATCAGAGTTAATGTCTCTAGGTGATGAGAGTCTGACTACTACATCAGAGTTAATGTCTTTAGGTGATGAGTGTCTGGCTACTACATCAGAGTTAATGTCTCTAGGTGATGAGTGTCTGGCTATTACATCAGAGTTAATGTATCTAGGTGATGAAGTCTGACTGCTACATCAGAGTTAATGTATCTAGGTGATGAGAGTCAGGCTACTACATCAGAGTTAATGTCTCTAGGTGATGAGTGTCTGACTACTGCATCAGAGTTAATGTATCTAGGTGATGAGTGTCTGACTACTACATCAGAGTTAATGTATCTAGGTGATGAGAGTCTGACTACTACATTAGAGTTAATGTATCTAGGTGATGAGAGTCTGACTATCAATCAGAGTTAATGTCCCTAGGTGATGATAATCTGACTACTACATCAGAGTTAATGTATCTAGGTGATGAGAGTCAGGCTACTACATCAGAGTTAATGTCTCTAGGTGATGAGTGTCTGGCTATTACATCAGGATTAATGTATCTAGGTGATGAGTGTCTGGCTACTACATCAGAGTTAATGTATCTAGGTGATGAGAGTCTGACTACTACATCAGAGTTAATGTATCAAGGTGATGAGAGTCTGACTGCTACATCAGGATTAATGTATCTAGGTGATGAGAGTCAGGCTACTACATCAGAGTTAATGTCTCTAGGTGATGAGTGTCTGGCTATTACATCAGGATTAATGTATCTAGGTGATGAAGTCTGACTGCTACATCAGAGTTAATGTATCTAGGTGATGAGAGTCTGGCTACTACATAAGGGTTAATGTCTGTAGGTGATGAGAGTCTGGCTATTACATCAGGGTTAATGTGTCTAGGTGATGCGAGTCTGACTACTACATCAGGATTAATGTATCTAGGTGATGATAGTCTGACTACTACATCAGAGTTAATGTATCTAGGTGATGAGAGTCTGACTACTAGATCAGGATTAATGTATCTAGGTGATGAGAGTCTGGCTACTACATCAGAGTTAATGTCTCTAGGTGATGATAGTCTGACTGCTACATCAGAGTTAATGTATCTAGGTGATGAGAGTCAGGCTACTACATCAGAGTTAATGTCTCTAGGTGATGAGTGTCTGGCTATTACATCAGGATTAATGTATCTAGGTGATGAAGTCTGACTGCTCCATCAGAGTTAATGTATCTAGGTGATGAGAGTCTGGCTACTACATAAGAGTTAATGTCTGTAGGTGATGAGAGTCTGGCTATTACATCAGGGTTAATGTGTCTAGGTGATGCGAGTCTGACTACTACATCAGGATTAATGTATCTAGGTGATGATAGTCTGACTACTGCATCAGAGTTAATGTCTCTAGGTGATGAGAGTCTGACTACTACATCAGGGTTAATGTCTCTAGGTGATGAGAGTCTGACTACTACATCAGAGTTAATGTCTCTAGGTGATGAGAGTCTGACTACTACATCAGAGTTAATGTATCTAGGTGATGAGAATCTGGCTACTACATCAGAGTTAATGTATCTAGGTGATGAGAATCTGTCTACTACATCAGAGTTAATGTATCTAGGTGATGAGAGTCTGACTATTACATTAGAGTTAATGTATCTAGGTGATGAGCGTCTGACTACTACATCAGAGTTAATGTCCCTAGGTGATGATAATCTGACTACTACATCAGAGTTAATGTATCTAGGTGATGAGAGTCTGACTACTACATTAGAGTTAATGTATCTAGGTGATGAGGGTCTGACTATTACATTAGAGTTAATGTATCTAGGTGATGAGCGTCTGACTACTACATCAGAGTTAATGTCCCTAGGTGATGATAATCTGACTACTACATCAGAGTTAATGTATCTAGGTGATGAGAGTCTGACTACTACATTAGAGTTAATGTATCTAGGTGATGAGGGTCTGACTACTACATCAGGATTAATGTATCAAGGTGATGAAAGTCCGGCTACTACATCAGGATTGATGTATCTAGGTGATGGCAGTCTGACTACTACATCAGGATTAATGTCTCTAGGTGATGAGAGTCTGACTACTACATCAGAGTTAATGTCTCTAGGTGATGATAGTCTGACTACTACATCAGAGTTCATGTATCTAGGTGATGAAAATCTGGCTACTACAGCTCGGTTAATGTCTCTAGGTGCTGAGAGTCAGACTACTACATAAGGGTTAATGTCTCTAGGTGATGAAAGTCTGGCTACTACAGCTCGGTTAATATCTCTAGGTGATGAGTGTCTGGCTATTACATCAGGGTTAATATCTCTAGGTGATGAGAGTATGGCTACTATATCAGGGTTAACGTCTCTATGTGATGATACTTTGACAACTACATCGGATGTAATGTTCTTAGGCGATGAGATGTATGCCTTTGTCGATGTTTAAGTGGTGTGTGTACTTGTCTGTGCCAATGACGAATTCTTATACCCACCCGAATGTTGTATATGAATACATGACATGAATACCCCATTCAACCCGTACTACTTTGACTTAGTCAATTTATCCCTTTATTCCCGAATGGAAGTTATGGCAACATCAAGCAAGACCTTTTGCCGTGTAACTGTCAACTATGCTCTGGATATTGAAAGATCAGCTTCAATGTTTGACTGAATATCCTCAAAGTTCCTGCAGAAACCATTATTTTACTGCGGCTTCGGTACATTCCTGAGCCAAAGGACAGAGATTGATAGAAGTGTCAGTAAAATATCCATCTAGACGGACGAAGTCAGTCAAACTCATGAACTCGACATATACTAGCTAATCCCTACAAATAATTCAACTAAGTAGAGTGTCGGATATGACGAGAACTATACTTGTGACGGGTACAACCGGTGGGTCAGGTTACGTTCCCTGGCATCTTTGTTGAATACTGTTTCATACTCGCGTGCTAGTGAAATAGTCCAAATAGACCAAATTAATTTAGACAGACATTTCTGATAATTGTGAAAATAATTTAAGGACTTTTGTTTACTCCTATTCATGTTTACGGCATGAACACTCAGTCTTATAGGGTTACACAACTTTAATGACGACAATGTACTGCTAACATAGGCTTACTCAATAAGTGAGTGAGTGATTGCAGTCTAACGCGGCGCTGAATATTATTCCCGACCTTGAAGTAATACAAGGTATACAATTACCATGAGCATAGTTAGAGTGCTCACAAACCTGGAAACAGAATTAGGGTGAAATGGATTCGGAAACGTAGTCCTAGTTTTCTGGCATTCCTATGTAACGGGCATTCACCACAAAACACACTGAAAAAATCTACCAGCAAGTTAAATCGAATATTCCATCAGTGTTGGTTATTTGAATACATATACGCTGTCCGTTATTTTTTTATCTGGAGAGAACAGAAAACATATTAAAACAAAAAATAAACAACAAAGAAAATACAAAAACCGAACGACGCTATAATCTCGGGCAGACGTTCACATTTCATCTGACACCCCCATACAACCTGATTCTGAGTAAGCAGGCACATGGCTGATTACACACTCAGGGTAGTCATTTTACGCAGATACATTGCTACTGCGAAGTTGATTCGCCCAATGGCCGTGTTCTTTAATCATTTTCTATCTTCAGTGGTCGTTGTTTTTCGTTGTGTGATGTCGACACTGTGATTTGCATCAGATGACATTTCTACTATCTGTTCCGATCAGTGGGGCGGTAGGGTAGCCTAGAGGTTAAAGCGTTGGCTCGTCACGCCGAAGACCCGGGTTCGAATCCCCACATGGGTACAATGTGTGAAGCCCATTTCTGGTGTCCCCCGCCATGATGTTGCTGGAATATTGCTAAAAGCGGCGTTCAACCAAACTCAGTCAGTCAGTCCGATCAGTGGGAACACTGGTCAACAACCATTCTTAAGGAGGATTGGTTGATCAGGCATGGGGACGTGGTTCCCGGCTGTGTTGAACGTACTAAAGTATTAACAGGCCGCAACCTTACAGATTGAACATTCCTGAGTGCGGTGTGCAGCAATCAAACCATCGTAGGGTTGTGAAGTTCAGCTATATAGGTCCGCTGGTTTGCTGGGCGGTCTATGATTCGATAACCTGGCCGCGATGTGTCAAAAAATCATTTAAAATATGGTACTTGTTGTTACTGTGCCTGTGGGCAGTATGATGGGAATGAAACAAGGACAGGTAGGCACGTAATAATTTTACTGTGTTTTGATTAGGTATCCGTCTTCAACTGTGAGGAAATATTGAACCGTTCGATAACCCTGACAAACACAAACACACTCAAAGACATCAAAACACAGACACACACACGCGCATGAACACACACACGCCCGTGCACATGGACCCAGACCCACTCAAGCACAACAACTCAAACACGCACACAAAAACGTATTACCTAAAAATAAATTAATCGTGAAAGCCATATCACTCCAAATTTATCCTCCTATCACCCTGGATACGGAATTCCTTAGATTGAACGCCACATTAATCTACTATTTAGAGCATGCTGGTGATCTGCACTAAGATTACGTCATCTCACTATACGAGTAGATGTCAGGTGTCGGCTAAGTGGTCGAGCTAGGTGTGTTGTCAGTCGCTATTCATGCGGTGCTCTCGATCTTACGCATCTGAGAATAGGTAAGTGATTCTGATTTAAGACGCATTGAACAACGTATCAATATTCCCACTGCATGTCACCTCGACGTCCCCAGATAGCCTACAGCTACGCCAGTGACTAATGTTTGTTAAAGAAAGGGAAGTATTGGTCTCCAGAGAACTCTGATGCCGTCCACACACGCCAGATTATGCTTGCGGTTGTTCACACGCGGCTTGGCATAGTTTTTTACAGTGAGTGAGTGAGTGAGTGAGTACGTTGCTTTTCACACACGGCTTGGCATAGTTTTTTACAGTGAGTGAGTGTGTGAATGGGTGAGTGAGTGAGTGAGCGAGCGAGCGGCTCGATGCAAGTGTTAGATATATCGCGTATGAAAGTTTATGAATAAATAAAAAATACTGAAAATGTGGGCATTTATGGTGCTGCCATACTCATAAACATTACTGTTACTGCGTTATATTGACAATAGAGGAAGTTTGAAATTATGCCATTTATTAAATACCAGTCGTAGCAGTATGTCGTAGGCCGGTTTTAGCAATATTCCAGCAATATCACAGCGAGAGACACCAGAAATGGGCATCACACATTTTACCCATGTGAGGAATCGATCCCGGATCTTAGTGGTGACGAGCAAACACGTCCCTCACCTTGCTGCCCCACTGCCCTTGTTGTGCAGGAAACATCGCTAAGATATTGACGATCCCAGCAACAATGAAAGGAATCATATCGTTCACCCATGAATTTAAAACTGGAACTATAGTGGCACGGCGTTCTGAATTCGAAATGTCTTTAACTGTTATGATGTCAATACGATTATTTGTATCTGTTGCGGAACATACGTCTGTTTTTATATTCACAAACTGTTCCCTCGCAAACAGAGTAACCCTACCCCAGAACCAAAACAACAACCACAGACATGAAATGAAAAGTTCCCGACGTGCTGACCTTTTCCTACAAAACATAGGCATTGGCAACCTTTACGGAAGGCTTTGAAGCTTTCATGAAAATTCGTTTTAAAAATTGACGCTTGGGTCACAAAAGATGATTTCTGATGCAACACCTTGCTTTGGTATTACCAACATTCCGATGACTCTTCGCTGAACACCTGATTTGCGTGTGTTTGTGATACGTCCGTCGGGTGTATCAAGATATCTTTCCGCAAACGCCTCCCATCATCATTTATCGCAGTAATGCTCATGGTATCGTCGCAATTGAACAGCCGAAGAATATATAAAGAATTTGTCATTTTTAAATGATATTCAAGCAAATTTAACAAAAGAAAAAAAAAATCTGAAGAAGCTCTGATTCTACGCAAATCGATCGTATGATAGCTTAGTTAAAAGCCAATAATCTCAGGTGTAAGTGTTTTTCTCCCCGTTATTTACACTGCTAGAAGATGGAGTCAAAAACATCTGAGTACTGAAAAAGTGAAAAACTGAAAAACAGGTTATCATCTTACAAGTCATTTATTACCTCTTCAGCAAATTTGCCTCAAACCGTCGCCATGGAAACCGAGCAGGGTAATTAGAACTCTTCAGAATGTTGGCTATTACGGCAGTTTATAACAAATACATATTACAAATTTGAATCGGGTTTCACATTGAGAGCAGTTGGAAGGCGAAATGGCATTGTGGAATAGAACATGATTAAACATTAAACGACGTCAGTATTGATCGATATGTGTTGTGATGCATTTATACGACAGTTGTATAATATTTGGGCCAGGGGAAAATTACTAATCCGTGTAAGAAAATGAAACAACTCTGTACAGTTTGTGTACTTTGACGTGAAACTAGTTAGGACTTTTTTTTGACAGGACACTGAAGTTGGTAACGAGTTGATATACTGGGGTCCTTGGTAATTGGTAGACGCGCACATTCTTGTTTTATATCAGACAATATCAGCTCCTCAGTGTGATGGAGACAATTAACTAGTCTTGTCTGATTGTGCGACTCCATGCCGAGTCGCATCAAAGATGGATACCATGCGCTTCACGCATTGCACACATTGCGGATAATTCTAACTTCCCTTCCGCTCCACAAATGTTCTGTAGTCCATCAAATTCTGATTGTTTGGTAGTTGTTTAACGCCCCGCTTGGTAATATTCACGCATCATGAACCAGACAATCACGTTACTGTGAATACAGATCCACGACGTCGGCAGCGATGAACAGACTCCAGTCGCCGAGTCAGACCAATGATCCATTTGTTATTTTATTACCATCAGTATAGGTTGCTTGGATCATGTCTAATTCAGAACCACATTGGGGACAGCTGTAGTTCGGATGCTGGTGGTGCTTGCATCCCAAACACGCAGAATAGAACAGACAAATACGCATAATGGATATGTCCTTATCGTCCACTTCCACACAGAGACGCATTATAGATAAGTCATTATCGCCCACATGCATATAAAGACGCATAATAGATAAGTCATTATCGTCTACATGCATATAAAGACGCATAATAGATAAGTCATTGTCGTCCACATGCCTACAAAGACGCATAATGGATAAGCCATTTATCGTTCACATGCGTACACAGACAGCATGTATTCCAAAACACCAATATCCGCATGCGCACAGGTAATATATACGCAAGATAGAAACGGACGTATCTACGATGCATACCGATGTTGAACAATCAAAACTGATGTTGGGAGGTAAACAATACATACAAACATGTAAACTATCAGGAAGGATACCCTGTTTGTAGACCAACTCGGATACATATACCCACTCCCAATTTGTTCAAAAATGGGGCCTATTTAAAATAGACACATGACCTTACATGCATTTGTAGGTCGGGTTGTGAGTTCGGGGGTGAAGGGATTTCAACAAACAGAAGATAGTCCAAGAAAATTCACTAGACTGTCAGTTATTATTAGAAATTATCTGTTTTTGCAGCTACAGCTGAAGAAATATCTACAAACACAGTCTCCATCAATGGTCGCCTAACCATCATACTCCCTATCCCAGCCACCATCTCCCAGATCCTCGGTCCCTAAGTGGAAACGTTTCAAACACGTTAAAACTTTCGTCATTCTGCCTATTGCTGATGTCACCAATCACGCCTAGTCAGTGAGCTTGGAGTGAGCTTCCTAACGTACACTGACAATAGAACTTTCTCTGCCCTGCAGTTACCCAAATCTCCTTTCCACAAAACGGAATTGATTTGGACTAAATTGACGAGGTGAAATTATAGGGTAATCCAGTTGGAAACGTTTTGCGTAAGTGTTTCTGTTTAAACTTCAGTTCTTATTTAGTAGCGCAAGTTCTGAAGACACACGGAGTGTGTAAACGGCTCACAGTTTATGTGATCGCAGAGATCGATATTTGCTGACTGAAACAAGCAGACCACGCCATGAGCTAGCAAAAGCAAGCCAATGTCTGTGTAACACACGGATAACGCTCTGGATGACATATAGCTTCAGGTCACGAAGGGCGTGCTCATTATCATTAATCGTCTAAGATACCCATAAACCTGCTGATACGAATCCTCAAATACTTTCTTATTGATGAACTGAAACATTATCAACATATACCGACTAACTTATGACTGCTTTGTGACTATATTGCTACTATTTTACGACTTTATTAAGACAACTGGCTACAAAAAGCCTCTGGGTACTTTGACCTTGACCCTCATCGGTTATATCCTCATTGAACTGTCATCTTACTATATTCCCTGTACGTTGTGAAAATATGCAAAGCTTTCGTCTAACACTTCTATGTGTTACTATCGAGTAAATCAAGCGTTAACAGGCTCTTCTCAAAAGCTGTTTGATCAAGCTATAACATTAAAGACCTCTCTCGAACGTCCACAATCGTGAAAAGCAAACATGTCAAGGGCATGCCTAATTTTGTCGTGACAGTGACGCCAACGGGTTTTCCCCTTCATGTATATTTTACTTCAACCATATGTTTCCGTAGATATTTAAAACAACCGACTTTCCTTTGCATGAGTTTGCAACGAGTTTTATCTTTACACCCCAGTCATTTCTTGAATACATTAAAAACACCCACAAATATTTCTTATCATTACGGAAATGGTTTTGTCATTGAAAACGTAATTGACATAAACATTAACTTGACAGTTTGCGCTAGTGCGTAAAAGCAGTTAGCCAGCAGTGCTAAGACTAAACCTAAAAAATATCGAAACTTGTTAACATAAAAAAAAGATTCAATTTTAAAGAAAGCATACATCCATTTGTTATGGTGGTTATACAAGACACTATCATTTAGTTGGTGAAGTATTCAATACAGGCATCGAGACAGTGTTCTGGACCTTGTGTTCGCGTTGTTTCCACCACTGAATTCAGCCCAGTAACGTTTTTATGACTCTGTCATCTTGGATGCTGAAATCCAATTTTGAGGACTGGTTCCTTTAGCTCGACTGTTTACATTAAGGAATAATGTGGATAATTCTAATTTATTATAACTGTTATCGCAGTCTTAACAAACAAACCAATTACACATAATTTCAGGAAGAATATTCAAGATGTTTATCAGTAGGAGGTATATGCTGTCATGATGCAGTCGACGTTTTGTTGATTAATAATGAATGTTCCAGTAAATGTAATTTGCATACGGCAATCAGATAGATATTGAGTTGACGGTTATGGTGAATGCAGTATAAATATATGGGCTTTGATGATGAATTGTTCCTATTGTCATATCGCTCACACGAATGTTGATGTGGATGTGGGTGTGGGTGTGGGTGTGGGATGAATATGGATGTGGGTGTGGGTGTAGGTGTGAGTATGGGTGTTGGGAGTGGGTTACTTACCCTTTGAGATACAATATCGCAGTCTGACATAAATACGCTACACATACGCAGTAAGTTGTATGTTTCTCTCGAGGCCAATACGGTTTGGTGTACGCCTTTTTGTAGCAGTGTCATCCCTCGCCTACCGGCTCGGGTGACACTGCTACAAACAAGCGTACATCAGACCGTATTACCCGATGGAGAAGGTTACAACATATGTATCTTACCGCCATGTTGAATGTACAACATATCATCTTACTTTTAGAATGGATCATACTCTTAAAACTGCTATAAAAATATTTAGCTATGTTTACGTTGAGTGTGCAAACGATTCAATGTATAAAATAGTATATAGAAAGCAGTAAAATTCGGTAAAATACCATCCAGTATTCGTGTTATTAATGCAACAAATATTTGTTAATAGTCACCATGCATGCGATAACCACTAACTCAGCCTCTTTACTTATATGGTTAATTGTATGGAATCATCAGCATTTATTTGTGCAAGTAATTATTGTGTATAGTTTTGTGAAGTTTGTATACATTCATTTTGAGACCGATTTTGATACAAAAATAATTTCCTCCGGGATAATAAAGTTATATCTTATCTTATCTTAAAATAATTGTGTACATGTCATAGTATACTCAAAATCAGCTAATCGAACGGTTTTCAAACTCCGTGCACTGCATGCGTCATATCATGACGTCATACGATTGTTAGCGATACAGCTTCTCAGAGAATGGCGGTTACCGTGGCAGCGGGTAACATTTTTGTTCCAGTTGTCAGCCTCCTGGGAGGGGTGACACGGAAACTTGTTAAATGTCATTGACCACTGAAATTAAAGTAGTTTACATGAAGGTAGGATAAAGTATACTGTCTCCAGCGCTGAGCAGGGTATCAACAAGCACCATGTTTTAACGTATTTTGCCACAACACGGATTGGATCAACCACTCACCTCCATCTCTCAAGACGGACTCTCTGCCCACGTGATGACTGAGGGGGAGCGATATACTGAAGGCAAACTTTCCCAATATGGATGTTTTATCACACAATGAGCAATGATGTAATGGGATGTGTGGCAATATTCCATCTGAAACTAATACATGACGAGGTGATGGTTGCGCTGGACCAACACGTACATATCCACGTGGGTATGGCACTGTAAACAGCAGCCGGGACATGGCGAATAATGGTGTAAAATGCCAAATCTTATTTAACAGACGTAATTGGGACAAACGAGGTATCCTTACGTCAAATGATTACGAAATGGTTCGGTCGGGGAGTTTGGCTTAACATGGCTTTGGACATCATTTGATTTGGATCAAGACTTTACAGCTTGATGTAGAAGGGAAGTCTTAGATGAGGAAGAGACACAATATGGATAGAATGCATCAAAGACGACAGTGTTTCATCACACCATGTATAATAATCAGAAAGGATAGATGGTATTACCTCATATACGCCTGTTAAAAAATCATCAAAATAGTGGGTCAATCTTCATGACAGACAGTATGTTTTTCATTCTTTCGAGCTGAATATGCACAGCTTAAAATGACGTTTCCATGTGTGGGTATGCTTTCATTTGGAGATATGTCCTATTTGGAAGATGCATGATATTAAAATGGCTGAGAGTGACAGAGTGACACGGAAATATGGAGATAGAAGAGACAGTGAGAGGGAGAGCGAAAGAGAGAGCGAAAGAAGGAGAGAGCAAATGAAAGAGAGAGGGAAAGAGAAACATAAAACAGATAGAGCGAGCGAAAGAGTGTGTGTGTAAGAGAGTTTAACATAACAGTAAAACTGTCCACTTATTACACAAATTACAATCAATCGTTTATTAATATATCATTATAATGTATATAATCACGTGAGAGATCTTAAATGTAAAACATATGCTTTAGGAATATTGCAACGGATTTAAGTGGTTTTTTTAGAAATAAATATTTAGTTTACCAGATTTGATATGGACATGGCAACTTCATTCGTAAATTCGAATACTTCAGACAAGCGAACAAAACATGAAATTCATCCTCGATGCTGTGATCATTGCAATTTGTTATTTTAACATTTTCAACATTTTTACTCTCCCTTGCAAAATTCATTATCGTGTAGAGATATTCTAAAAATGCATAGTACTCGTTATGTATCTCCATTTATCTGTATGTTTTACATACAAGTGTGGCTGTAGAGGGGATATATCCAAAGTCTAGAAATGAGCTAGATATTTTGAGTTTGAAGTTTCATCATGCCATGTTTGAGCACATATATATATATATATAATATCAGTTAACCGTTGCTTCGGTTGATAAATAAAACTATTGTCATTTCCGACGTCCTGGGAAAACCATACGAATCCACAAGATAATAGCAGACTCCTTATTTCCGATGTCCAATTTACTTTTCCCTTTTCATCTGTGTTTTTAGGCATTAAATAGGATTGATGAGTATATAGATTTAATAAATTAGAAGATGATGGTGAACGATATTATACATAAGGAAGAGGATAGGCTCTCTGTTAACACCGGTATGTGATAGCGATTCACACATCTATGCATATAGTGTGGTCGGAATCATACTGAAATGAGCATTCTGCATTCAGGAAATATTCTCATGATTTGTGTAAGGTCAATGTGGAACATACACTGTAATATTTATTAAATACGCATTCATTAATTGAGAAAGACTTGATGTAAAGATGGATTTTGAATAATAAATGCATTAAATTACAAATCATGCTGCCATAGCCCAGGTCGTAATTATTATATTTACATATTTAGTGTTAATGATGGTCTCTTGACCCTTTACGCCTTATGGAATCTCATTCCGCACATAATCGATACTGATTTTGCTCTGGCTTTGAAGTTTTCAAATTAATACCGAGCAACGCATGTATTATGTAGCTTGGAAGTGTGCTCCCCATTATTTGTGTCGACTGTTTATCTCGAATTTCTGACGACCAAACAGATGGTATTTATTTGAACCTTCACACATGTCGAGTCTACACAGAGAGTGGAAGTAACTGTCAACCCATATGGAAATGTTGGTTGAAATCATGCATATATGGAATAGATGGTGGTAGATGCTCTCTGTTGCTTTCTTTGTATGAATCCATTAGTGTTTGAATTGTCGATACATCCTGGTGAGAAGACAAGATTTGCCGCTTCAAAGTACTTTCCTGTGACGTATCTATGTAGCAGTCATTGCTGGAGGCGAATTACGTCGACTTTGATCGGTCAGGAACATGTACATATCTTCCTCTCAGTCGGGTCTAGTGGCACCCGCTGAATGTGTCGCACTGAACACTGAATAAAATGGGTATTTACCTAACTTTCTTCGGGATATAAACCACATTTGCTTTAAGTTGACAGTGTTATTTTTGGCAGTTTTATTGGGCGTGGAGGAACTGCGTGGTGTAGTGAACTCCAGATAGGTCTTCACTACTTTTTAAACATGGCGTAACTTTTGTCGATCGGCGATGGACTAATGTGAGTGAGTGAATTTAGTTTTATGCCGCTGTTAACATTATTCCAGCAATATAACGGCGGGGAACACCAGAAATGGGCTTCACGCATTATACCCATGCGGGGAATCGAACCCGGGCCTTCGGCGTGACGAGCGAACGCTTTAACCACTAGGCTACACCGCCGCCCCAATGGACTAATTACAAACTGAAACAATTATTATCATTATAACAGTCTTAGATGCCGAAAATTAGAGTCCTACTGGGACGCAGCTGAGATATTTTACAGGTTTGATTTACCTTCGATACATGTTCAAGGAAAGATTTCAATGTTCAAGTACTGTTTGTGAGAGACGGGAACAGGTTTTTCGAGGACAGAATTTGAGAATGACTTGGGGCAAATGAGTAATAACGTTTCTGTATTGGGTGGTGATTATACTGTATTAGGAATAAACGCAACGCATTTTGCTCTAGACGCGTTAAATATGATGTTTATTCCTAACCTAGGGGGTATTTACCATCCCTAAACACGCTCACGAGCTGACATGTGTATATGACTGCGTCATGTGCTTCAATCTATGCTGAACTTAGGAACTCCGTTGATTAATTGGTCGCTGACCTGTGAGTCCGGGGTTAATCCCTGCCTGGCTCCAGCCTGTTACGTCAATATTCCACAAGAGATTGGGCAAGAGTGTAACACGAGCTGTACATTAAGTGGGTTTATGTCGACGTCGAAGGAACCTGTACAATAAACACCGTGTCGAGGAAGAATTGAACAGCCTCACGAATGGTTATATCGAACGTCACTGAAACTCTTGGAAGTTCCGGAATATAATTATAACAGTGAAAGGATATTCGGTTGCCCGAATAACGAAGCCTGTGTGGTACACGACATTGTTTGGTTCTTCTCATGCCTATGTATTAAACAAAACAGCTTAATTTGATTTTTATGGCCATTTTGTGAATTTTACAATTCGAAAATCCGTTTGTTCATGTTTGCTGTGCTGCACAGTGCTGGACACTCGTCCTGTCTGTTGACGTCTCTGGCATGACATGAATGAATGAATGAATGAATACTCTTTATTTCCCCCAATGATTTGGAGAGTACATTAGATTATATTACTTGTCAGTCGCACTGACAATAGAAACATACATATGACAATTCAAAAGGGTTTTCACAACGCAGAGAAATATGAAGAGCTGTATATACATGGTGTGTGACATAATTTCACAGATATAATATACACCTTAAGTTCCATGAGCTGACATTTTAGCCACGATGCTCATGAATGTTGCCCAGCTGTCAAGTGTCATATCATGGACCACATCCGTAATGGCACCGAGGTATGTCAGGACCTTAGCTTCATCACTAGCAGTGTCCTCGAGTCTGAGATAGGTGTCAAGGTTGAGGTTATCAAACAACGTCTCGCTTAGCACATTTTTTGTTCAATGAGGCTTTCACAGTAAAGCATTTTTGTGAATTTTTACAATTCGAAAATCCGTTTGTTCATGTTTGCTGTGCTGCACAGTGCTGGACACTCGTCCTGTCTGTTGACGTCTCTGGCATGACATGTACAATTAACTGATATGTATACATACATTTGTATGTAGTGCCCTGCCGACATGCTACAATGGGATATTTGCTCTTACAGTCTGGTAACTCGGAACATTAAAGAAACACCTGCTACCATTGTGTTGGTTTATTGTTTAGTGTCGATATACTCCTGTTGTCCCACAGATAATCTGGACCAGACTATCCAATGACTGACATCATGAGTATGGATCTACGCAATTGGGATACGATGACATGTATCAACCAAGCCAGCGAGCCTGACAACCCGATCCCGTGTGTTGCCTCTTACGAAAAGCGTGAGTTGCTGAAGACTTATTCTGACAAGGATCTTCAGGAATTCACCTGTTAGCTACGGCCGTTAGAGTGACACAATTTCCCAAATACACCTGTTCATGACAAGCCTGTGTCTGTGTAACGTAACGGGGTTGTTTTGAGTGAAATGTTGCTTCAATAAAACAAACACCCTTGTCTGTGTCTGTGTAACGTTACGAGATTGGTCAGACTGAAATGCTAACGTAAGTAGATTGCTCTGACTGAAATGCTAAAGTAACGAGATTGTTCTGACTGAAATGCTAAAGTAACGATATTGTTCTGACTGAAATGCTAAAGTAACGATATTGTTCTGAGTGAATCTTAACATAACGAAATTGTTCTGAGTGAAATGTTGCTTCAATAAAACAAGCACCCTTGCCTGTGTCTGTGTAACGTTACGAGATTGGTCAGAGTGAAATGCTAACGTAACGAAATTGTTCTGACTGAAATCTTCACGTAACTAGACTGTTCTGAGTGAAATGCTAACGTAACTAGACAGTTCTAAGTGAAATGCTACCGTAACGAAATTGTTCTGAGTGAAATGCTAACGTAACTAGACTGTTCTGAGTGAAATGCTAACGTAACGAGATTGTTCTGAGTAAACTGCTAACGCAGCGAAATTGTTCTGAGTGAAATGCTAACGTAACTAGACTGTTCTGAGTGGAATGCTAACATAGCGAGATTGTTCTGAGTGAAATTCTAACATAACGAGATTGTTCTTAGTGAAATGCTAACGTAACTAGACTGTTCTGAGTGGAATGCTAACATTGCGAGATTGTTCTGAGTGAAATTCTAACATAACGAGATTGTTCTTAGTGAAATGCTAACGTAACTAGACTGTTCTGACTGAAAGATAGCTTCAGTAAAACACGCACCGTATACATACCGTTACGAATCTCCAAATACGTTCCCAGTGATGACTTGAGCTATATATAATATAGATTGCGGCTGCTCTGTGCCCGATGTGAGCTGACCCCTTAGCTCTTCATAATGGAAAACGTGACCACGTGGCCGCAGGGCAATATTTCACAATTGTTAACACTGCGTTCCATACTCATATCAACTGAGGCTCACGCTCTGTAAGTATCCTTCATCCTCAATGGAACAAAACCAACTCTCAAACGTTTGGTATCTGTCAAAGAGATAGGCGGAAGGAAATTCTTTCATTGCAAGACTTCAGAAAAAACAACACTTAGTGAGAGGAAAGCATCTTGGGACATAACTAAAACACAGTCTTACAGCATAAACATTAGTTAAATCACGCAATTGTTTCATACACGGAATTGGCACACGAACATTATTTGGCTGGTGAACATGTCTTAAGTGACAAAGGAACATCCATGAACGAACTTCAGTGCGGGTGTGTTTTTAAATTAGTATGCATCTACGATATATTAGTATGCATAGTGAATCTTAACTGTGGGTCTTAAAATGTTATATTTAAAAAAAAAATTCAAACTCTGAGGTTGAAATATGTTTCACACCAAAAAAACAGAAACTTGAAATCCCTTCCAACTGTTGCAGCCGTTAAAGCCTGAAACAATAGTAATCAGTATATTGGATGTAAAGGTATCGAGGTAAACTTATTTAATAATAGTAATTAATGTGATTGGATTGTGATGACATAACAACAACATCGTTATGAGCAAGCAAATGATATCTCATGTGGAAGCCAGATTTGAAATACAGGCCATGCAAGACAATCTTTAAAAAAAGAAACAAATAGGCGATTTTGAGAATATTGGTGTCATGTAGCTGCGGCAAAAACAATGCAAACATACTATTTCTTTTCACAACATCATCTTAAGCTTTGTGTGATTGTAAACAGCGTCAGCGCCAAAACACGGCAATTTGAACTTTTTCCCTTGTTTTAGAACTAACGCAATAAATTCTTCAAATAATAGCTTATGCGTTGTTGTTTTAGTTTTGTTTGAGTGTACATGTACGAAATACACAATACCATTTTAGAAAGTGGTCAAATGTAGCGTATGTTATATTTGGGATTACACTTTCTTAGTAAAGTACAGATTCTAGTACTTTTTGGGGTTGAGTCCCATCCGGGATTCGAACCCGGTTTATATGTACGTTGAGTAACAATGTAAACCTGCGATATAGTTGATCGATCTTAATAGGCTTGGAGACGAACACAACACAAAACACAGCGGGCAGTCACCAGGCGAATATTTTATGTCAAATAACGAAAATGCAAACAAAATGTATCATGGACACACACCATTTTGGGGAATATCCTCTTCTTTGACACCATTTAGAAACATTATTTGCACGACGGCCCAAAATATGTTTAACTGTGACAAAACGTACTTGTAATCAGTCGTCGGGAAAAGGTTTGGTGTGAAAACAAATTAAAATTAATGTATATCTGCATTACGTCTTTAAGTGGCATTTAGAAGCTTGTATGATAAAGAAGAACACTTTTTTTATGGATAGACTTTATTGCAATAGATGTGACCCCGATGGATCTACCCCGAATCGTTGCATCCATAGCAATAAAGAAATTGCCTATCCATAAAAAAGTGTTCTTCTTCAGACCGCCTCCGTGGTGTAGTGGTTAGAGTGTCCTCCCGGAGAGCGGAAGGTCGCGGGTTCGATCCCTGACGACGTCATTCCACAAGATGTAAAAATATGGTACTTGCTGGTCCCTGCCTGGCGCTCGGCATTAATGGGTACAACACAGACTGGTCGGCTCGGAGTCAGTATAATGTGTCTGAGTGGGGTATTCATGCTTCACTGCGGCATGGTATCTCAGTGGGCTAGCACTTTAAAACCAGCCTAAGTCTGGGCTAGTACAAGCAGCCGCACATACACATACACATGCATGCACGTCGTCATATGAGCGAAATATTCTCAAGCACGACGTTAAACCCAATTTCACCTTACCTCACCAAGTGTTCTTCTTCTTTATAACTGCATTCACAACCAGCATGTGAACACATGGCTGATCACCTGTTTTAATCTTGAAAGATATGTTTCAACCAATTATCCCCCATTTACTGTCTCGATACACCTGTGAAGGTCCGGGTTAGAATATTGGCCTTCAGTAACCCATGCTTGTCGTAAGAGGCGACTACGGGATCGGGTAGTCAGGCTCGCTGACTTGGTTGACACATGTCATCAGTTCCCAATTGCGTAGATCGATGCTCATGTTGTTGACCACTGGATTGCCTGGTCCAGACTCGATTATTTACAGACCGCCACCATATAGCTAGAATAGTGCTGAGTGCGGAGTAAAACTAAACTCATTCACTCACTCACTGTCTCAAAGCATAATAAACGTGTTTCGTGCTTTGTTCTTAAAATTAATTTGGCTAGAGTGTATGTCACCCCTTGAAGGCTAAATGTATCCCATGCTAGTATGAGGCTATACATCCCATTTTCATTTCGTGTGTGTTCTGTCAAAGGTATGGCAGGCTCGTTGTTCAAGTCACTTTTAACAAGCAGATAAAAGTACAAACGCACCCGCAGGATGTGTGATCTGAACACGATTAAAGAGGTTACTGTAAATACACAGGAATCATGTCGATAAAGTTGTGCAAACGCATCTCTCTGTGTACAAATGCATTACTATGTGCACAAAGAAAACTTCCTGCTTGGGGAGACCATTATTCCACTCTATACCACCGTGCATGTTACCAAGTTTCTATACTCTGATTCACGGATGTCTCATTTTTAAGAACAGCAATGTAGAAAGAGGTACAGCAACCATTTCACGTAATCTCAACAGTATTTACTTATGGATGTTATTGAATTCGCTTATTTGTCCAGCACCGTTTGTGGGCTCAACAGTGTCCCAACAACCTAGCCATCACTCGAGATTCCTGTTACTTGTGTTTATGTATTACTCACTGCTGGAGGCAATATATATCGCCTTTGATCTGTTATGGATCTGTATAGATCTCCGTCTCAGACGGGTCTCTGACAGGCTGATCCAACTGAGACTCTTCAGTCCCAGACACATTTTGTTTGTATTTACAGCATGGGATATTGACAGTTATATTCATAACCGCCAGGTTTCATGTTCCGGACACAGAATAAACAATGGTTATGTGGCGTTAAACAGCACCTCTGGAGTGGAGTCGCTGAAGAAATAGAGATATGGCGTGACGTACGGCTGTTGATACTGCTGAAGACCCGATGGTTCCATCTAATCTGATTGAATATTGTCATAGTGACATCAGACAGTTCTTATTTCATCCAACAAGTCAACACCTTTGTGCGTGATGCAGTGTAAATCAGCATAATGACTACAGAAAAACAGTATTCCAACAACTAGTCATTAAATAAAAATATGTCCGTTTGATGATATCGTTTCCAGTAGCGTTTCTTCTAATGTTTGTCGAAATCAGCATTGATCTTGGCAGACAGTATTTGCTGACAATCGATTGCGGAAAGTTAGTATGCAGGATCTGCATAATGAACTAAGGCATTCTACTGTCAGATCCACCACAATCCCCCATCAAAGTGACTTATAAAGATGCCATGGTATTCGGGTCGATATATATGTCACTCTTACTTGTCTCGCATGATTCTAGGTCCACGCAGTTCCTTTAATCCAGCATTGTGAACTCCCAGAAGTAAAACCAGAAATTGGATTGATCATCAAAATATAATTTTCTGAAATCATCAATCAAACCGCATGAGTATATAACCCAGGATCACATCTATAGAGATATACATAAATTGAGTGATCACATAATTCACAAAGGATTATCTCGTGATAAACCGGCACTAAACCGTGTGATAGACAGCTTAGTCTAGACAGTATGGGAGTTATTGTCGAGACCTCGTGTCAGTGAAGTAATACCCAGTGTCCGGCAATAGAGTAGGGACAAGGTCAAAGGCGATGTCCGTCATCGACGGCTGTGTTAGATAAAGACCTCACATCATATCATTTGCCACTCTTTCAAGAGCTTCCACCGTGTGTCATTAATCAGAGATAAGTGACTGATTTTGCTTCACTGTCAAAATCACCGTGAATACCAAAGCTGCTGTCAAGTTGGTTGGTTGGTTTGTTGTTATCAATAGCCCAGTTATATGGCGGTGGTCTGTAGATAGTCGAGTCTGGACCTCAGAGTATAGTGATCAACAACATGAGCATCGACAAACACGTTTAGGATACGATCAGATGTGTCAAGCAAGTCAGCGAGTCTGACCATCCGATCCAGATAGCCGTCTCTTACGACAGGCATGGGTTGGTTCTAACCCGGATTTTCACGAGATTGCTGTCAAGTATGCTACGCTATGTGTTCAGGTTGGCATTGTGGGTTGCGTGACAGACAAGTGCGTGCTGTTAACTAGGTTTCACAAGTTTCACAAGTCGCATGTCATACTAAATCAGTTCCATGGTGATACGCGTTAAACTGAAGCAAGTCCGCTCCATCTGATAAAGCTAGTTTTCAGAAAACATCACGACACTGTTCATCTATTGACATATGTTGATGAGAGGCTAGTTAACTCAGAATGACCTCCAGTCGACTTGTGCCTGTCCGAGGCAGCATCAGGCAGTAGCTACGTGTATTCCCGTGTAACCTACATGTTCCAATAGAGGTGTGGCCTTGAGCTGGTAACACGACAAATTAATACATTCAATGCAATGCAAAACAATATGCTAATCATAAGCCTTTTGCCAACATGACTTGGCCAAGATATTTTGATCTTTTCTGTAAATGTCGTACACAAAACATATTCTCGTTTTTCTTCGATTGCCATTTAGATCTGATTGCTGATGTTTTGATCGTGAGATCTTCATTTATGATTTGCTATTCAATACTCGCAGATGTAAGTATTTCACAATCTCTGGTTGAATTCCAGTTGAATGGCGTTAGCTATTGATGTCAGAGAATTCTAGGATAGAATGTGTCGTGTCAAGTTTTATAAAACAGAGGAATCATGTCATCACTTGTGAAACTGTGAACAGGCGTGCACTGCAAATCAACCGGCGGAACCACACGTATTCTTTTGAAAACATTAGTGAAGAATAAGACATTCTGGTGTACGAGCCAACGGTTCTAAAACACACATGACTCCTAATCACTTCATACGAGAATCCTACTCAGGATACACTTACAACGATACATGAGTGCCAACCTTTCAAACTAATGACCAAAAGTTCTACATTCGTTACAACAGTCGCGAGTTAACCAGACGGCGGCCAATGGTTGTCCTGGAGAGTCACACCTACAGGAAGATGACTTTTCATTCGTCAATTCATTTAACATACAGGCTGAAGCCTTGAAGACATGATGAGATTCACTGAAAGAGGAACACACACACCGAGAAATGGCACGTGTCTGTCCATTAGTCTGATCCGTTGCTAAAAAGACAATATTGCAACATTCCTGCAATTCCTGCCAGTTGCTGAAATCACTAATTACGCCTATTTACAAAGCTCTGAACGAGATTCCTAACGTGCATTGATAACAGAACTGTCCGGCAGTTAGTCTGACGGCCCGTCTACAAATCCAAATTCAATTTGAACAAATTGACGAGATGGAATTACAGAATAATCCAATTGGAAAGGTTATGCACAAGTGTTTCTGCTTGATGGTTTCAACAAAAGTCCTTGTGAAGCTCTTGCTGTGTAAACGCCTCGTGCAATATGTGATCCTGGGAACGTTTATCTGCTCCTATAAACATACAGACCACGCTATGAAAACCATAGTGGTGACCAATTCGACTGCCCCAAATGGCTACAGAGGCGAACTCCGCTCTCGGCATCATCAATTTGCTTAGATACACATACAAACTGCAGATATAGACCATCAAATATCCCGTTAGTGACGGCGTGAAATAAACACCACGTAGTTTGTGACTACTTTATGGCCACCTCATGAAGATATCGGAACATTTGGCAACTGCAATCGTGAGCCCCAAATACCATTGCTGCACGAATATATATTAATAAAGTGAACTTCTATAGCACAATATCCACGTTGAATGACATGCTCAAAACGCTTTGAAGTAGGTAGGAAAGAGTTTTAGAGATATGCCACCCGGAAGAGATGGGTCTTAAGTAGAGTTTTAAGACTTAAGAAATTGTCACAAAATTTCAGATTTACTGTCAGTTGGTTCCATTGGACTGCTGCTGTGTGGGAGAAAGACCGTTCGCCATAGGCCTTTGTTGTTATTCTTGGAACTTGCGGCAATCCAAATTTCAATTCGTTTGAAGAAACATACACGTTTACTTACAATTTGATATCGAACGCATTTGCTTATGAATCGCCCTTTAACATAGAATTTGCATTTGCATTTTCTTTGTAGCCATCAATATGTTCCAATCAATCAGCTGCTCTTGTACAAACAAACAAAATAATAATATAAATAGAACGAATGAATATTATGTGTCAAGAAAATATTTATAGGTAATGACAATTCCGCAGTTAAAACCACGAACTCGAATCAAATGCGTACCACTTTACAAGCAATGTTCATGATAAAGAACCATTGTTTTGAAAAGCTATCCAGACAGTACATTTGACGTAAGTTTCAACCGTTTCCCCACTGTAACCATGACAACAGCCTTGTACTGACTCCACCCGTGCCCGGAGACAGAACAAAGGCACATTCTCAGTACAATGACCTGCTCACAGCTGTAACATCATCATCAAAACCAACATTCACAGGTGCTTGCTGCCTGCCACTATCCTTCAACCTTAATGGAAAAACATACACGACTGACATTTTACCTATCGTAAATGGAAATGCTTCTGTTTAATGACCTAATAGTAAGTAGTAAGAAGTAATTAAACCGCAGACTTAGTAACCTCAGATACTTGAAAATACTCTCACGTTATTCACGTTATTGTGCAAATTTTGTGCACTAAATGTAATGGAAGATGAGTTCCACTTATTGCTGGTATGTCCTTACTATGCTGATCTAAGGCCAAAAGATTTACCACAATATTACTATTCACATCCTACCATGTTTAAATTTAATTTGATCATTAACTCTAATAATACAATTTATATTCGTAAACTTGGTATGTATATCCACCATGCTTTTGAACATAGAAAATAACGTTTGCAAACATTGTGATTGTATGCCATTATTGTTTTTATATTTTGTACTATAGGCCTGTGGCGTCTTCAGTAATGGAATAAAGAGTCATGATATCCTTATTCACGTCATGTCGGTACTTGTTGTGAATACGCTGCGTGAGACGGTTATTTCTAAAAGACTGAACTTCGGTCAGAACATCAAGTGGTTGATATTATGACCACCAAGACACGTCATCAACCACGTGGCCGGACATTGCCAGGCGACCCATTTAGTCGCTCCTTACGACCAGTATAATTATGTTCCCTGGGGGCGATTCGGTTTCTGATTTCCCGCTGGTTTTGTCGTATGCAGTATTTATATTGCAGACTGCTTGCTGTGGAATATGCATTGTCTGTATTATTTAATTGCCTTTGAGGTACTGAGAACTTACAATTGGATCACAATTTTGTAAATAAAAGCGACAAAACCCTGTGGATGTTCATATGAAACTCCCGTTAAAAGCAGAATCGATTGCACAATTGCGACTTGACCATTAGCATGTGTTTCAAACATCACTTAGCCATTGCTGGCCTTTCAAATATATTGGTGGCAATATAAATTGTCCAATTCTCTCAACTGCAATCGATTCTCAGCGTGAAATATTCCATGCAATACCTTTTGCTGGGGAGACGAAGCAGTTGTGTTTCTCGACTTGAAATGACACTATCCTCTGAAAGTCATCAAGAAGTTCCTTTGGGCATCAGCAGAGCGCTCACATCTGGCATTAAACGACACCTCAACCTACACTCAAACAACATAGAGATAATAGTTCTAATATATAATAAAGTGTGTTGACGTAGCTTCTGAAAATGTATTTGTGGAGATAAATATGATTATAGTTCAGAGAGATACCTGTGGGAAGCTGCGGTTTGGTATCTCAATGGTCCAACACTTAATAATCGGTACACACACGCACGCACGCACGTACGCGCGCGCGAACACAAACACACACACACACAATTTTGAAACTATTGAATATGGGCATCCTCAGCTGAACTAACAGTGAGCTTGTTGTTGTCGATTACATGCAATACATCAAAATAAGCTCTCACCATCCTACGACCCTACTGGCCTCTTCCAGTTATAGATATACCACTTGTTATTCTAATACATGCTGTTGTTAATGTTAATCTGCTGCTTGTCACAACATACCAAGTATATAATGTTCTCACCATTTGGTTGTAGTCATTTGGTTGTAGCTTGATAACGATGTAAGGTCTACATCGAAACGTCTTTTAACGCAATAAACAAGAAGTTGTCATCCATAATGTTGTGTGTTGTGACGTGGGGCGATAGGATAGCCTCGTGCTTAAAGTGTTCGCTCGTCACGCCGACGACTCGGGTTTAATTCCCCACATGTGAAGCCCATTTCTGGTGTCTCTCACCGCGATATTGCTGGAATATTGCTAAAAGTGGCGTAAAACTTAACTCACTCACTTACTCATACGTGACGTCAAAGACGCCAGCATATACAGCACGTAAACATATCCTTATAAGAAAACACGAATACAATGATCTATTGGACACTCTCATTCCTCCGAGCAAGCAAAGTAACTTAGTATCATGGGGTACTAGAAGTATATGTGCCACTCATGTGGTTCATAATCGCTCACATCCTCTGAACACCGACTGCACTTGAAAACCGGCTTGCACCAACTGATTGCACGATGTCAAAAGACACTAAGACGATAGTTCAATATGTATTTCGACTGTCGTAAGTTCAAGATCGTCTTCACCACCTCTTATCACCAGTGCTGGATATAAAGAAGAGAAACCAACTTGAACGCGATGCAGCCTTGTGTAATTACCTTTTTGTACCAGACAAAAACAGGTTGCACCTGCTGGTGAATATATAATCGTATACACAATGGACAGGTTGCACCTGCTGGTGAATATATAATCGTATACACAATGGACAGGTTGCACCTGCTGATGAATATATCATCGTATACACAATGGACAGGTTGCACCTGCTGGTGAATATATCATCGTATACACAATGGACAGGTTGCAGCTGGTGCGTATACACAATGGACAGGTTGCACCTGCTGGTGAATATATCATCGTATACACAATGGACAGGTTGGCCGTGTATACCTTTGAGACAGTATCTGGCAATCTGACGGCAGTTGACATACTGAGAATATAATAACCTTGACAAAAATTAAAGTTAAATTTTAATATTGTCAAAGTGAAAGGTGTTATCTAGGTATGTGATGGATACGTTTCTTGTTAGATAAACAGGGTGCCGTTGTACAAAACAACCTTAGCGTTAAGACTCTCGTACGCCTATGTTAAGGTATGGGAGTTGGGGACACCTCAGTGCTAAGATCTGGGATGTCTGGGAACTGGCTCTACGGACATTGGATAATTTTAAGTGCCACACGTCAAAATAGCAATGAGACAAAACACTAAAATGGTATTATAATGTTAGAATGTTTATAGATTGTCGGGCCGGTTGTATAGCATAATGGTTAATGCGTTCGCTCGTCAGTCTGAAGACCCGTGTTCGATTCGATGGGTACGATGTGTGAAGCCCATTTCTGGTGTCCCCCGCCGTGATTTTGCAGGAATATTGCTAAAAGCGGCGTAAAACCATACGCACTCACTCATTATAGTGTGTTTCTTCAGGCGTAATCGCAGAACACGGAAGTTACACTCAGTAAGCTGTCACCTGTGTATTCAACTTGAAATACGTGTAACTCACGGGGTTCACTTAGCGATGTTTGTTCAGCATTATTCACGATGTGCAAGGTCGGTCGTGACAACAACAGTGCCCAACGACCAAGTATTCAGGTATCATTCAATATTTCTGCAACTTGTGTGTATGTATCAATCAGTGCTGGAGGCGATCTATGTCGCCTTTGATTTGCTATGGGTTTGTATAGATCCGTTTCGCAGACAAGTCTCGTGGAAAGGGATCCAGCACTCCCTTTCCGGTCTCAGACAAGCTTTGCGGGTGTTTCTATCATATAACGTTGACAATCATACTCATATTCGCCAGGTTGTTTCTCTGGACATTGTGTCAATAACTGCTGGTATAGCTGTCTGTGTATATGGCACTGTAGTAGATAGGTGTTCCGTGTATTCAGTCACGTTGTAGGCGGTGTGGGCGATGAGCTAGCTTCATTATCTTATTCAACGTGGACCTGTTAACACGAGAAACTAGCCTCAATGGTTTATACACACAACTATGACGTTCTTCACACGATGGTATGATCACGAAGGGTAGATATTATAATATTCCTTGAGAAATCAGATTATGTAAATTGTGTACATTAAATGTAAATGAAGATAAGTCCGACGTTTGTTGGCATGTCCTCACTACACTCACTACAAATATCTACCGCAATATCATCATACATATCAGAATACCTGTACATTTAATCTGTTAATGAACAGTAATAATGCAAGTAGTATTCGCAAAATTGGTATGTTTATCAGTCGTGCTTTTGTTTATAGAAAAAACAAAATGTCTGCATACATTACAATTGTTTCCATTTTTGTCATCTTTAGACTATAGACATGTGACTGCTTCAGTACTGAACCGCCTCCGTGGTGTAGTGGATAGAGCGTCCGCCCGGAGAGCGGAAGGTCGCGGGTTCGATCCCCGACCGCGTCATACCAAAAGACGTTAAAATATGGTACTTGTTGGTCCCTGCCTGGCGCTCGGCATTAATGGGTACAACACAGACTGGTCGGCTCGGAGTCAGTATAATGTGTCTGAGTGGGGTATTCATGCTTCACTGCGGCATGGTATCTCAGTGGGCTAGCACTATAAAACCAGCTTAAGCCTGGGCTAGTACAAGCAGCCGCACATACACATACACATGCATGTACGTCGTCATATGAGCGAAATATTCTCAAGCTACGCGATAAACCCAATTTCACCTCACCTCACCTGCTACAGTACTTGAATAATGTGGTTGTGAACAATAACCCCCCTACCACCGCAACTACGACTACAATACCCACCCCCCAACCCCATTCCCCTCACTGCAAGATTGCTGTTGAAGCTGCTGCTACTACTACTACTACTACTACTACTACTACTACTACCGAGTTTTATTTTTACACCCTCAATTTAATTCTCATGTTCCAAGAGAGTATAGAACCCATATAGCTGCCGATGCTCTCTTAAGTATCGGTTCCGTCGTTTAAAATTATTTTAACGGTCGGAGATTCCTAGGTTTGGTTAGTGGAAATTAGTATATATAACCAATATTATGTACTATCTGTGTATTAAACAAAAGCTGTCTACATGCAGTTCCTTCACAATCCTCCATCAAGGTCACTTACAACCATAACATGACATTTGGATCAATATACGTCAATCTCAACATCTCACCGGATTATGTCCAGTCGTTTCATTAATCTAGCCCTGTGATATCTGTAAAACACAATCCCAGCTTGACCTATCTTGATCTTCAAAATACATATTCAGCAATTGGACTCTACTGAATTGTCACTAAATCTACTCATAAGTACAACCACCACACAATACAAGACCAGGAACCGTGCAGCACATTTCTTTTCTACAAGTGAATGAGTGGGTGGGGTTTAAGTCCCGCGCTTAGAAGTATTTTAAAAAACATTACCACTGGGGCCATGGATAAACATCACATTGTACTAACATGGATAATCGTCTTCATTGTTGCCAGCGAACGCCTTAACCACTCGGTTACCCCAGCGTGTTTCTTAAATTTGAAGAAAAGAATGGAGCATGTGTAGTATGTAATAAAATGTACACATAACTGAAGAGGTCACAAAACGGACAAAGGACCACTCTGTGATAAAGACCACCTCAACAGTACGATAGCCAGTTTAGTATAGACAGTCGGAGAGTGTTAACGGGACCTCGTGTCAGAGAAGGTATACACGGTGTCTCTGGTACCATTTTAGGATTCCTGCAATGGAATAGGGACAAGCTCAAGGACAGTGTCTCTCATCGAGGGATGTGTTAAGTAAACACGGTATCATTTCATCTGCCGTCGGCAACAACCAAAAATTCTTATACTAGCCTCCACTGTGTGTCATTTATCAGGGATACGTATTGATGTGTGACTGCGTGAGCGAGTGCGTAAATGAGGACGTGTGTGAACATTGCTTAACGCACATTAGTAAGATGCGCATGTTTGACAGAATGTTCTACATTTACTATACCACTGTAAATCGGAAAGCTGCTATATAGTATGGTGCGATATGGCTTCGGGTTGGCACAGCGGGTTGAATGGCAGACAGTTTATTGAGGAATGGTTCATCGTACATTTAGTTCATCAGTTCATGTCTGTGATGCCTGCAGGGTGTAGCCTAGTTATTAAAGCATTCGTTTGTCACGACCAAGTCCAGGGTTCGATTCCCCACATGGGTACAATGTGTAAAGATCATTTCTGGAGTCCCCCGCTGTGTTACTGATGCGATATCACTAACAGCAGCGTCAAACTCACTCACAGTTTTGCATGCCCGTCTGTCTGTCTGTAAAGTTCCTTCTATTGCCTACTATAACATGCCATGTCTTGTTCACGTAGGCCCGATACGTAATGGCAATATAAACCCATGTGCAATTAAAAACCAACAATAAAATATTTGTTGTTGCTAACAATATGTATTATTTACTCATACAGACTCTTTCAGTGTTGTCACAACCCCTAGTGTACAGTACACAACCCTGTGCACTTAAAAGAACCCACGAATCCGTTGGTATATGACCAGATGGTGGCAAACACCTAGTTGCGGGTATAGCAACGTGCAGTAAACTTGGACAAAATACTGTGACTATGTGTCCCAGTCCACCCAGCTGTGAATGGGTACCTCGTACGGATGGGAAAGCCGCAATAACTCGGTGCGCCTAGTGGCTGCAAGAGTTGTATGCTCCCCAGAGAGTTGAGATTGATAATAAGATGTGCCGTTGAGATTGCCATCCAATGATCGAGGGAAAAACTACCAGCGCCTTGAGCATGCACTAGTGCATGGATATGTGCGCTTTATAAATATCCAATATTAATAAAATAAACATTCTAATATGTTCCGAGAAGAAATTAACTACTGAAATTTACTCTGGAAATTATAAGACGTATGCGCGTCATCCATTGCATTCCTAATTAAATACTGTTCTAGATGTCAGTAAATAAACAACATTATTCAATTTACGTCTACAATATCCCCCGTTACCCTTCTCCAAGAAGTATCGTACAAGTGTGTGTAAAACACAAGGAAAAATGGTGTTATAAACATGCTGCAATATGAGATAGAAAAGAACAGAGAAACCGTGGGGATTACTCAAACGTTATTAGGCAGTGATGGCATTTTGAATAACATTTATACAACTGTCAGTAAATATCCAGTATTAAATCTTTAGACAACAAACATTTTTCTCAATATACAAGGATTTGCACTTTGTGAGGATGTTTACCCTCAATGAAAGCAGCATCCCTGCTGATACTATGCGAGGTGATGTGTACGGACGCAAGAGGTATGGCTGTGTAGGCAACATTATCTCAATAATGTGTTTAACAGTCTCAGACTACTGCGTAGTAAGTATGACCTCGGTAGGCAGCCCTAAGTAGGTTGAGAACAAACTGTATTACCCATATGCTTAAACATAACCAGTGTCATATATATGTTACAGGGAATGTGTGAAACCGGGGATTTAACGTAATCCCTGAAAGATTCAGTGATTCGTGAAATCCCTGTGACCCCCAGGGATTTCATGTATTCCCTAAAATTTCAGGGGATTTCATGAAATTACTGATGTTTATGGTGTTCCATTACACACATTCCCTGTTCGGATATCAGTGAATGTGTGAAATTAATGTTTGTAGCTTAAAACTTTACTGTTGAGTCTCATTTCATCCCTTATTTCTTTGGAGTTGAAAACTTTGACAATTTACCGATGACACGTTTGGCTAAATACTACCTTGAGTCGGGGACCAAGTTAATTTTCTCACGGATTTACTGTTTAGTCTCTTTTCATCCCTTGGGTCTTAGGAGTTGAAAACTTTGACTATTTACTGATGACACTAAGTCAAACTAAGAGAGGGAAAATACCGGGTTTCGATAATATTCCAGTTGATGTTTTGACAAATGACATCTGTATAGATTATCTGGGACGTCATTAAACTATTGAACGAGACGTTAGTGAAGAAGGCCGTCACACTTACTTACCGTGTTTTACTGTCCGAATGTACATGAATAAGATCGATTATTATAATGTACTTAATATAATGTACTATATTAAACGTACATTTAAACCTCACGTTTGTACAACATGTACTTCATTTCATTTTTTCCATACATCAAATTTACAGAATGCATCATATTTTGCATTGCGAGTGACAGAACATGAAGCAAAAACAATTCATAGTAATAGGTAACATGCGCTGTGAGCATAACCACTTATTAGTTTCCATCTTGAAAGGCAGGTTTGAGCAAAATGGAACATCCTGAGTTTGAAATATAAACCATTTCCACTTTATCCGGATGACATCATAGCGACGATTCAAACAAGTTTCTGATGTGGTCATTTCGAGCACACGTTTTCATGCCTGACCACCTGTGTAGTCCAACTACAGGGTCAACACAGGAGTCTACCCATTGTACCGTAATAAATACATCGTACACAATTAGAAGCTCAATATACTACACGAATGACGTTACAGTCCACGACGTTTATAACGAACACGGTAATAACGAGCTGACGGATGTAACGAACTGCGTTTTGGGCCCTGTTATATTTCTGTCAAACAGCGTACTACGAACTACCCTTATGAAGAACTACAATCAGTTTTCTCCTTGAGTTCGTCATAACCGTAGTTGACTGCATAACTGTAACTTAAACGAATACGTTTATAACGACTGGTGAATACAACGGGCTGTTTTTGTCTCCACCGCTTACCATATGTTTTGGTTTAAATACGTAAAGCGAGGCATGGCTTTAGGGGATAACTGTACTATGTTTGACGAATTGGGGACGTATACCGGTGGTTATATAGCCACAAATTTAACGTTATATCGCCTCCGCTTACACGTCGCCAATATAACTAATTCAACAGTACTCTTTTTACGATGGTTTGTTGTTCGTAAAGGAAATTCATTATTCAAACCAGGTCAAAGTTCCTCTAGGTCAAAGATTAATCATATCACTCCTTGAACTTACACCATCACCATCGCCAGAAAAAGTAGTTCCCTTTTCAAACTTCAACACGTTTATTATGTGCACACTGACTAAATCTAAAATGGATGGAATTATGTCATGAAACCGCCCTCTAGTTATCAGAAATGAGCGGGCCGCTGCAAAAGATAATGGCCATCTGATTCTATAACGACGGGGCCATTAACAGTTCTGATGTCAAATGACGTCACAGGGGATGACGTCACGCTCCATTATGACGCCATAAATCATGTTCCATGATCTAACAGTGTTGGGTCAACAGTCCGTTCGAGTTGTTTGAAGTAAACTTGCAATTGAGTTATGATACTGTTTGACTTTTTTAGCATAAATTCCATCTATTCTGCTATAATAGGGGAGTTATTTGAAGACCTAGGGCGTCTGCAAATAATACTGCCCAGAAAAACAGCGTTACCCCTATAGTGTAGGGATACATTCAAAGGTTTTGGTTAATCGGTTTTCGAACTGCGACCGTATGTGCTGTTTATACGGAAATATGTAGCATTGACCAATCAGAACTCGTGTTACATACTTAGTTGAATTATAGTCCTTATATCCGTCAAGTTCTGTATACGTTCGTAGGACACACAAGAAGAACATTTCGTATCTACATTGGCATTACCTGGTGGCCAGCACTCGGTGCCAAGCATCCTGTCGCTCAGCTTAGACAAGTGGTCATAGAATGTTAGGGCATTTTCTAGAAGATAGACGGTGACGATAGACAACAATCAGACAGATAAGATCAAGATAAAAGAACCTGAACTGAACTACTAAACTAGTATGAGGAAAAGTTGTTGTTTTTTTTCTTTGTTTTGCTTTTTCCATTAATATTTTTGGAGAGAGAAGTCACAATTGTACATTGACAGAATGTTAAAGAGCTGTTTTCTATAACTTGTGGCCACTTATGTGCTATTGGACATTGCCTTTCGCCTTCTTTTCGTTCTTCAGACGGTATGCAATAAATTTATTCAAATCTGAAAGAGAAGCTTTCATGACAAAGAATATACATTTAATTGTAGACGCTCCACTTGAAATCTTTAGTAGAACGTGGAAAGACACCCCTGTTTCCAACGTTTACATTTGTAGGATAACAAAAATTGTAAAAAAAGATCAACTTTCCTAAACTATTTAAAATTGATCAGGTTGAAATAGACTGAAAAGGATTAATTGGATAACCCGTTAGGTTTACATAACATCCAAAATATTCAATACGGACAAAGCTTATCGATTAAGAAGTCACCGCTTTCCCTCTCCAAACGCACATCTTTTTCCATTTGGAAAAGTTTTTTTGTTTGCTTTCAGAGTTTCTTCATCTAGATTGTATCTTCCAGCAACATAGACAACGGAACTAATCAGAACCCTCAAACAACTCCCTGTGTCTTGTAAAACAGCCGCGTTGGCTGGTATAGGTTGCTTGTCTGTCATTCAAACTGCCCATCTGACCATGGGTCGCCTATTAAACGAGGTGTTTGTGTGTGTCCTCGACGAACATCAACGGAAAATAGTACATTTATAACAACAGTTGACAGTTAATTATAGGAACGAAGTTCCTGCATTTGTGTTAATGCTGAGAAGCCAGACAAGCAGGTTTTAATAAAGCTTTACCAGTTCTCTGAAAACATACTCGTATTTTTCTTTCTATTACAGTTTATATACAACAGCCAGCTGAAAACAACTATCCCTTTTCGTAATCGGATGCTTCTTTGTGTAATTATTTGGTAACAAGCAATCATGGCTTTGATATGTTTGCCGAAAGAGACAATTTAAATATATTGTAGGGGATCAAGTCTTGCTTTTGTTGGACACACACTGCGTTTGAAGTCGGCGATTTATTTTGGTGCTACCTTGGAATCAGCATACATCACGCGGCGGCCCCAGTAAAAGAATGCAGCGCTGGAATTTGTGGATATTCAAGTATGGTAGAACACGTTTCTTGTCCTCTGGTCATAACTTGATCAAATTTTAGTTCGATTTCGTAAAGGCTGGATTCTAATTAATCGACACTTATATAACTCACCCAGTGGAACGTCTTTGAGACATTATGTTTGCAGAAACGTGCTCCAAAATCTGTCAGTCACAGACCGGGACACGTTGAACACACTGGCTAACTCTTGCCGGGTTCTACATGTTCGATTCATGCCCGTGGTGTTTATCGGGTATCCATAGTATGTGAAGCATCAGAATTTGATCACTAATATTATTACCTACGTGGTCAACGTATTGGTAGTTGCATACTAATCGCGTACGTCACACGAGTGTCGTATCGCGTTGACCTGTGTCGTAACGACTTGACCTGAGATTCTAACGATTTGATTGGATAACCGATGACCTCTCAATTAGGTCACATTCTGACGTAACTATTTTTTCATTCATAACAAACACGTGAATTCATTCATTCTACAACTTAAATGCATTGTGGGAATGTAAACATTGCGAACGTTGCCGTGTCGCTGATTCATTGTGAGTCGAACTGAGACATTATATCCGTCGAAAAACATAAACGCGATGTTTCCACCAGTGATGTTAGCCGAATGAAGCAACTGCAAACCAAGAAACGGGGCGCTACGGAGTAGTTTACTGTAGGAGGCTGTACGAGGCGATGACAACTGACATGCATCCTGACGTCGGTTACCAAGGCAGTGACGTCATTACAGTGTGACGTCATGCAAATATTAGTACTGCAGTACAAAACTCTTCCGCAACCTCTTTATGAAACCGGTTTCGGTTTGAAACCCAAAAATAACAAAAATACGGTATTTGGTCAATTTAATGCATGTAAGACGTGGGTAATTTTAAACCCCTACACATTTAAGACTGTTCTGGATAAAGATGTGTATGATGAGTTAGTGATGAGATAGGACAATTTAGTTGCGTATGATACCTGTCAGAATTATTGGAAAGGTATGTTTCCGGTATCATCATTGTAAGTCCTCCGTCTTTCAGTACACACAGCTTATTAAGGCAGCGAAGGAAGGAAGCCATGGCTGGGTGATTGGCCGTGGATCAATTATCTCCATATGCAGTCTCATTAAGCCAGATATGGAAGAACGGAAGCCACCTTGACATGCTCATTAACAGGTTGCTGTACACGAGGTCTGTGTATCCTTTGACTGGAGAGGTCTTTTGTGTGAGTTCCATTTCACAGCGGCACATGGCTCTAATATGAACATCTGCGTGGCATAAAACGGATGTACATGCACCGTTAATAAAAGGTGTCCCAATCCTCATTTTGAAAGTTTGGTACCTCCCCATCACTCAAATGACATTTGGGAATGTGTGTGTGTGGAGGTGGGGAGATGGGTTTTGTGGTTTGCTGTCAGGAACACAGTTCATCTGACAAGTTGGATAATGCAGCAGGCTTAAGACTGTTCGAAATGCACGTCATGCAACGGATTCAATGACACTGGGCAACATCTTGTCTTTGTAACCCCAGCGTTGGCCCTACCCCGATATCTAAAGCGATAACATGCACGCCTTTTAATCGTCTTCGCCATACACGTGGTTTTGACCTACAAGACGCCCATCTATCATATGTCCAACGGAAAGGGAATTATGTAACATCATCATTTTAAACGTCTTTAGAACAAGGCCTCTATAGCACCAGCCACATGCAAAACGTTATCTTTGACAGATGAAGTAAACTTATGAAGACATATTGTCCTCATGTGGGGAATCGAACAAGCTTTAAGGACTTCACTATCGCACCACCCGTGTAGGAACGTTTGCAATGAGTATTAAATTGTAGTCTTTATTTTGAAAGCATTTTGAAGCTTACGTCATCAACACATTAAATCCATCTACCACAGACAAATAATGGCACGATCATTTGATTATAGTCGCAAAGAGGCAATTGAGCTCATTAGCAAGTGATGGGTGTTACTTATGCTCTGTCTGACCTTTTCCTTAGTATCCGAGTGAATCTGTCCTGAAAAGTTGCCCCACACCTACAGGAGACGCGCCTCACTGTAATTGTGATCATAGTGTCTCAAACAGAGGCAGTCACCACCTAATTGAACATTATGCTTCATTACCACGAGGACTAACGCAGTTAGATCCTATTTGCCACATCAACCCTGACCTTGAAGACCATAAAATGTCACTTCGTGGACGTATGAGTGAATACAGGTTATATGTTCCTCTCATATGTCAACAGTCCCAAGGAGACAACTGCTCTTTGTTCTACCTTTAGATCAACTTTCCAATGATGAGATTTAACGTGTACGTATTTGTGTTTGTTCCCTTGGATCGGTGCAAGATATTCTGTGCATGTCCATACCCCAAAGAGAAGTAAACAGAGATCCCATGTTATACCGAAAGATAAATTGTGGCTGCTAAACGGGAAGTCGATGTGGGGAGTGTTTAATCCAAATGCAGCGTTCTGCCAAGTTTTATTAGCTTTGATAATGGATTCAACATACGGCCGTTATTTCCTCTTGCTCCGTCGATATCGCCATCTAAATCCTGTAAGAAATTCAATTGCCTCTCTTGGTAAGGATCCCCTTTTTGAAGTCTCACACGACCGTTGCACCGTGTACAACGTGTTCAAGGTCAAGAGGCCATCTTGCTTGCTCGACAAAGTTTAAGTAAGCATCGCTAGTTCAGGAACTAATCAGCTGCAGTCAATCGCAGTCGCCTTACATTGACAGTCCCGGTCAGTCACTTTCTAACACGGAAATACCTTTTCCATTTGGCCAAAGGAAACCATTATTAGCGGTGAGTGATAGAAATAGGCCACCCAGGGCGACCACAGCATGGAATTCGTTGTCCAGCTCGGCGCCATGGTTTGCCGCTGCATGATCAATGCCTGGATACCTATTCCGCAAGTCATTGAGGAGAGAATGAATTGGAGAGTTTAATCAAAGCATTCACTGAAACTCTGCTTATCTCCCTTTGGTGCTTTAAATGATTCAGAGCAACGTACAGCTCTGCAGAAAAAAATACAACGTGATTTTATGTTATGTATTTATCATCATATGTATACGTCTACGCCTTTGTGAATAGAAATGTAAACGTAGATTTTATGCATAAATAATATTTTCCGTCATTGCCGTACAATTGTGTTCCAGAATAGTATCGAACTGGAATGAAAACGGAGCATGAGCTCTAATGCTCAGAGTGATAACCACAACAGGTCCTATACCTGCCGTATATAAGGAGTACCCGCGGAAACTCTCTATGTTATGTAACCCAGTTGTACAGGTAGCGTACATTCAGTTAGCATATGTTACCCATTTCCTCCTAATCCTTCGCAATGTCACGTTACCATTGGTCTTCAACCCGTGCGGGGGCGGTGAGGTAGCCTAATGGTTGAAGCGTTGGCTCGTCACGCCGAAGACCCGGGTTCGAATCCCCACATGGGTACAATGTGTGAAGCCCATTTCTGGTGTCCCCCCGCCGTGATGTTGCTGGAATATTGCTAAAAGCGGCGTAAAACCAAACTCAGTCAGTCAGTCAGTTCAACCCGTGCATGTCGCTAGAGTCAACGAGGAGGGTTCTATGTATGTACAACTTCTTTAATATGATATGGACGACGATTCGGTGTAGCTACCAACACCGTTATCAAGCAAGTGATACTATACTAAAGAAGTTGTATAGCCATAGAACTCTCCTCGTTGTTCATCACACCAACTTCTAAATGCCACTCAAAGAAGTTGTCGTAAGAGGCGACTAACTTGTGGACAGGCTCACACACTTGGTGGTTGCATGTCATCGTTTCCCATGGGCATAGGTCGATGTCATGATGCCAATGACTGACCTATTACGGTAATGGTGCAGCTCTAGATTGCGATTATCGAAAAAGCTAAACAGACTGCGCTGACGTCAGTAATGTGTAGCGAACTGAACTGAACTGATTGTCGCTGTTAGGCAACACCTCGGCTACCCTTACAGCTTCCCTGGTCCAGTGGCTAGAGGATACAAGACAGCGGCTAAATGACAAGGCACGTTGTTATCGGTGACAAGGTAGATTATTATATCCGTTTATTCTAATTAAGGACTAAATACATATATTGCAAGTCATCGCTGAACATTTCAATGACTAACCACACAATTATGCTTGCCTCTCTTCAAACAAAGAATAGCTAATAAAACATGGCCATAAACGTACAATGGAGTTTTTGCATTATTGAATATAATTTGCAAATAATCATATTCGAATTAGTATCAACAGTAAATCATTCGTGTGTGTTACTGATGGAACGTAGATTCTGTTTACATCAATATAAGTGGTGAGTGAGGGAAAGAGAACGCGAGAGGGGAGAGAGAGTGAGGGGAGATTTAGCATAGAAATGTATCATTTAGGTTTCAAAGAAGCCCATCGGAATATGTAGTCTATTTTTCCTTGGCTTTGATATTTTAGAAGCAGGATAGTAAATTTAATTCATGTACTACATACACGTTCTCAGACCATGCTGAATCGGACCATGCAACTACTTAGTCGACGAAGCAAGATGCTGGCTTTGAAATGCCGTCTTTGAAGCTGTATGTACTCTGTTATTTGAGAGCGAAAAAGCACCTTATTTAAATGGAAGATATTTGTCCGTTGCCTGGAGTCGACTTCAAATAATAATTTGGATTTGCAACTTTAGGATCTCCTGGAGAATGCTAAAACCGGCAGATATAAAAATGGACAACCAAAGGCCAAACTTGCTCTGATCTTGCTATTAACCATATCATATTGGTTTTGAGGCGAAAAATAACTATTAACTATTCTTTATGTCTTTGAAGTTCTAAAAGTGTATCGGTTTTCATTGAGCTGAATGTGGATTTATCATTTGTTCGAAACTTGTATTGACAATAAAATTGTTTGCTTGTTGTTTTTTCTTATTAGATCAAAATTATGCTCCTGATAAAATTCCAATTGTTTTTCCACCGATAGGCTTTCAAACACAATTTTGTAATGCCATATTGTCTGTTAATTTGTGTTTATCTATGAAATATAATCCACCCATTTGCCAATCCTCGCTGTTTACTAGAAAACATGAAAGTCAGTTGGTGAGACTATATTTTCAGCGTTTTAGAAGCAAGAGGCTATACAATAGCCCACGGTGACGACAACCAGACGCGTAACAGTCACATACATACGGACGGACAGAGAGACAGATAAACAGGCAAGCACACACACACGCACACACACACACACACACACACACACACACACACACACACATACATACATACATACATACATACATACATACATACATACATACATACATACATACATACATACAGCTCAAGCTATGTTGGTAAGGTAGAATGGTAATAAACCTACTTTCTGAAACTTGGATGCTGCCATAAATAAAATCCGCAAGCTGCCCTCTGTGTTTTCTATGTTATTATACTCTTCAGGTAGTAGAGTTGATCCCCATAAAGCGAGTGCCGACTGACATGAAGATCACACAGTCGCCATATATTGGGTCAAGTGTGGTGTTTATCATTGTTCAATGTATCAACCTATAGCCCAGTTTGTGATGTTGTTGTACAGTCATGTGGTTCAAGCGTCCACTCGTCAATCCGAGAACATGGGCCTAGATTTTCGAAGCTCTCTTAGCGCTAAGATTGTCGTAAGTTAATGTTAATGTATGGCACTTACGACTATCTTAGCGCCAAGAGAGCTTCGAAAATCTAGGCCCTGGGTTCCACGTCAACGTTCGAAGTCCACTGTTAGTTTACCCTGCTGCAGAACAGCTTAATTATATGCAAAGCTACTTGAAAAGTTACACGGATTGTAATAGTCTCCGATAACCGCTATAACAAAGGGGATATCGTTTATAATGCTACCAAGGAGAATTCACTCAACCATCCTTTGTTATTGTTTAACAGGTTCACCTAAGGTCAAATCATATTTCCACACGGCACGAAGGAAGCCAATTGCTGAGACGCTTGATCATTAAACTAATCTGCGATGAATCCCAAGAAATGTGTGAGTAATATTTCTTCACAACATGTCAATTATAACGAAGAACACTTCTTCAAGTCTTGTAGTTTTTCTTTCAGCACTAGCCTACCAGAATGACAGCAGGAATATTGACGAAGTATCAACCTTTCTCTCTGAGGCCTCGTGTGATGTGATCCTTGGACAAAAACCCAAACAATTCAAGTATTTTAATCTCAAATACAACACGTGTGATCCTCCCCAATCAAAAACGACATGAGCTATTGTGGATAAGGTCAGTAGGGCTACCTTTCTCGGGCACATGTGCACGTCATCACTTACAACCTTCTTCTTTAAAAAATGATTTTCCTGGAGCTGATTTTCAGGGGGCTTGACACCAAAGTCAATATATAGAGTCCCAATAGCTGTAACTAACGGCAAGGGAACCGTCGCTGTATTGTTGTGGCCTCAACATGAGGTCGGGCGTCGTACCTTGCCGGTACACCGGCTGCCTCCCGAGATAAGGAAATATCCTGATCAGCTACGAGTTTGATTTGGGTAAGGATTGTGTATCACTCTTAACGCACTCTACAACTGGCTCTAGCGCGGTCTGGTACAAGCAGAACCACGTACGCACGCAACACGCACGCAACACGCACGCAACACGCACGCCCGTACGTACAAACAAACACGCACACGTTATTAGAGCGCAATAAATCTTCACCGCAACATCGAACCCTATTTCATTTTACAGTATCATTTATTACGGTTGTCAACTACACACGGATGTCTGCAGACAAATGTCTCCCCAATGTCTCCTTCACACGCTGCACAGTATCGTCGTGCCATTTGTAGCAGCGGTTCTCTGCCACATCCATCGTTAGAGCAAGGTATCCTTTTTTAATATTTGAAATTTCGGCTCCACGCATCTACCCCTTTAACTTATCCCCGCAGCGAACTGTAAAAGGAGATTCAACTATCTGAGAACTTGAAAATCGTACATTGTGCTTGTAATAGAAATCCAAAGCAGTTCTCATGTATTTTATAATGGATAAAATTAATCTTGACATCATTACCAGTTTCCATGTGCAGTATGATATTCTCACCCAAGGCAGAGCAGTGTTACATTACAAATTATTACACAATCATTATTACAAATCGTAGAGTAAAATCTAACCACAATCAATAAAAGTACAATGTAAGTATATTTTACACAGCCAACCAGGATGTCGCAATCCACAAGGACGCCATCAATCACAAATTACAACCTCCTGTCACATATTACGTGAAGAAAGGAATGTAAGGTGCATAATGACGTAGTCATGTTCTGGATGACATTAGCAGCCAACAATGCCCGCGTTGAAAATAGAAAGCAAGCATGAATGAGGCAGTGAAGGACAAGGACGATGCAACATTACACAATGTGTTCATGGGACGCCGAACCGTCAATCAGCGGGGTATTCTGTACGGTGTTAATCTAGATACTCCAAAGGTTATACATACAGATATATCTCTGTGGTAAACTGGTCTTTATGCTTTACCCGGTTCATCAAACAAACGTTTGAACATCAGATTTGAGTTTGTGGGCTTTAGACCAAAGGTCATCTCTTAGATGCAGCCCACAGTCGTGGATCAGACAGACTCAAAGGCATTATTCACGTTTTTCTCGGATGCTATTACGCCCCCTTCCTCTTCAGAATTAGCCAAAATGTTATTTTCATCCCCTTTCGCGTTGTGCTTTCAGGAACACGTTCGTCATATTCCATCTGTGAATATGTGGACGAATCTGCTTGTCGGTAAATCGATAGTGGTATGACGTGTTTAGTTATTATCCGATTTTAGTAGCTATGGATGTCTTGAATGCCGTACTCACTCACTCACTCACTCACTCACATATAATAATAAGCAAACATCGCTACATCGACCAGGGAACACTATACATTACATCAGAAACTTGTTTACAATGCTAACTACACGCGTCAGGCTTCGATAAAACGTTATTCCCGAAACGATTTTATTGACAATTTACTCAAACGATCAAATCAGTTTCTCTGAAATTATTTTGCTATTGAGATAAAGAACACGGAACACACCATGTCAAGTACGGTGGTTAATAAAGGCAGAACAATCGGCAGTGTAAAGCTGATTATAAACATCGATTTGCCCTCAGCTGTGGCTGGAACGCAAGGTACATTTGGGTCCTGGCTATAAATGAAAGTACCTTTGTTCTGACATATTTATGTAGACTGTGTTTGGTGTTTATATTTTTCCCACTGGTTAATGCTCATTGCCAGATTGTTTGTCAAGGTATTTAGGGTAAGTACTGGTATTGCCGTAGAGACTGCCCAAATAGATATGTAATAGGAACATTTGTCCAATACATATGAGCGAAAAGAGAATCGTATAATCATCAAGAAGATGTTTGGTAAAAAATCAGTGGGTGGACAAACTGTTTCTTCAGGCCTTTCAATAGGAAGAAAAACTTAATTAGCATATGAGCTAATCCTAAGCTTAATGCCAAACAAGTTCTTTAGGTTAAGTTGGAATTTAAAGTAGATTGTGTTGGAACGTGGTTTTGGTGGAAAGAATCATTAAGCTTATTATTTCTTTGCAAAGCACTGGAAACGCTCTTGCAGTTCCAAAAGCTTCCATAGTGAGTACTAAGTTTATCTTTGAACCGTATAATACATTTTTTAATATCGTGGTTTCTAACAGGACAGAAGGCGATTCAAAGCAAGATAATCCACTGCAACCTAAGAATTCCGATCGAGTATACATTATGAACTAGTTTTTAAAAACATCCTATACTTATAAGATATAAGGTATATAATATACTTTCAGTACATGTTATTGCGATGTTCAGACATGTAGACATCGACAGCGAACACAACTGGAGATGTCTTGAGATGTCTCGATTTGGAAACTGTTGCTAAAAAACAACATATGTTAGATGCGATATATATTCGCCACATCTCATGAGACAATTACCGGTAGCGTAGCCTAGTGGTGGTAACGACTGCCGTCAGTAACAAAACCATGTTCTGTTCCCCAGTCCAGTATAGTATGTTTAGCCCGGTGTCAGGTTTACTTGAATATCGCTGCAATGGGGAGTCTCAGTCTGAATAGGATTCCTGTACTTAATCTTTGCCCTTCTGGTGTATTCTGAGCCAGAATATATTAAGAATACATTATGCATGTATGACATGTGCCCAAAGGGATTCTAGGTCAGTGTATGCTTCCAGTGCTTAATGCCTTCCCCTTGAGGGATTTCAAGATCAGGATAGGTTACCAGTGCCGTGTACAGTCTATGATTGACATCGGTTGGTGTCAGATTGGCTGATTATGTAACATCAAACACACATGACGTTGATCAATGTTGGTATTGTAGGTACCAGTGCCGTGTACAGTCTATAATTGACATCGGTTGGTGTCAGATTGGCTGAGTATGTAACATCAAACACACATGACGTTGATCAATGTTGGTATTGTAGGTACCAGTGCCGTGTACAGTCTATAATTGACATCGGTTGGTGTCAGATTGGCTGAGTATGTAACATAAAACACACATGACGTTGATCAATGTTGGTATTGTAGGTACCAGTGCCGTGTACAGTCTATAATTGACATCGGTTGGTGTCAGATTGGCTGAGTATGTAACATCAAACACACATGACGTTGATCAATGTTGGTATTGTAGGTACCAGTGCCGTGTACAGTCTATAATTGACATCGGTTGGTGTCAGATTGGCTGAGTATGTAACATCAAACACACATGACGTTGATCAATGTTGGTATTGTAGGTACCAGGTGATATTGGTTGAGACTAAGAACATTTCCAGTCTCACTGGCACAGTTGGGGTACTGCTGTCTTACTTGTCTTACTGGACTACATTACTGGTCCAAAGTCTCCCTGATTTTGACTGAAATCGCAATAGTCAATATTCACTACATTCAGATAGCATCCAGCAGACAGCTCTGTGGCGACAAACATCCATGACTCGACCTTGGGGCATATCTAAAGACGGTATCGAGATTAAACAAAAACCAAAATCTCCTATTGTCTTCATGTTGCATCCTGCCTTGGAATTCAGACAAAACACGTCTGTTACTCACATGACTGTCTGACGAGGGTACACTCAATGTTAAGGCAACACTTGTTATCACATGCCAGCCCAGGAAATATCAAATTAATGTCAGCCAAGGAAACGTAGTGTTAAACTACCATATCAATCTATTTACAGATACCACAAGAACTTACATCAGCCGAGCATAAGAGGTGTCAAACAGAACATTCAACCTAGCATAAGGACGGCAATACCACTGGCAATATCACCGTATAACCAGTTGTATCAACCACTCATTTCAGAAACGCAAAAGGAGAACAGTTGGAACTGTCTGCAACAAACAATAACGTCAACCTACCAGGTGAAGTTTCAACAGTATTATCAATCCAGCATAAGGAGTATTAATCAGAAATATCAACCTAATATAAGAAGCATAAAATAATTATGCTATCCTACTGTATGATTTATCAAATATACTCGGCAAAAAAAGAAACGAAAAGTAGAAAAAATGGAAACATCTGACGGAGAGATGTTGGCATTCGTACACAATTAATACCACATATACATTTCTCATGTCTGCATGCAGCAGAAAAAGGGTTCGGCCAAAAGATACCGAATAAGAGATGGGAACACAAAACCGCAACCCCGTTTCAGCAACATTGGACAATGGTTTTCATTTGTCTGTCTCAATGCAATTGTACAGCAAGTGAAAACTCAAAACATGCCACGACAGACGGAATCTGAACTCGACGACGCAAGGACTGGAAAACCCCATGGAACATTTAAGGGATGATATTGATCAACGTCAGCGATCACGTCATGAACATCCACAGAACCTCCAACAGTTTGCACAAGCACTGCAGGAAGAGTTTGTAAACATTTCCCGAGCCACAAGTCGTACTCTGATTGGTTCCATATTCAGCAGTTTTGGACTTTGATAGGGGCCATACAGAATATTGAAAACAGAAGACCTTCTGCTTGACATCCGAATGTTTCATGTGCACCATACAGAACCTAAGACTGTGACAATGACTTGTGCCAAATGTGAACACTTTATGATCATCTGTTGTTTATTTATTTGATGCATAAAGTACACATCTGACAACCACTTAGCGGTTCGTTTATGGGGACAGAGTATTCTATTGACATTTGTGCAAATGACAGAGACATTACTGAAGAGCTGAGCCGAGTCGAATATAGCATTGAATCACATTAAGGATTATTATTTTTAAAACATCCTAATTCTATTCACTAGTTTGTCGGGTCCAGATTTGAACTGTAAACTGGTTCAGCAATGGAATATATCCGATCTAAAGACAATTATCAGTCAGCATTCTTGAGATCTAGTTCTTTTTCCCAAAGAATATAAAGCATAGTTTACTGAACAATCTTTATATAAGCTTATCATGACAATTTGGTGACCTTACACATAGGTTTTAATATCAGGACATTAAGGCGTGTTGTTTCTTAAAAAGAAGAGTTGAAACAGCTTTCGGACATAAATCTTATAGAAAAACAAATATGGCTATTGTATTCTTCCAAGACGTCTAATAAGTTGTCCACAACAAATGTGCTTTGTATGATACTGACATTAACAAAGACGTACACAAGCCAGATGTGCAAACCATCTTCCTCTAGATACTGTAAGTATATCATACCTGAGGTCAACTATCTGACATAACACATCATCAGGGACAGGTGTTGTTTTCACTTTGCTTTTACATAATTGTTGCATCGTTGAAAAAGTGTCTTCTGGAAACTGAAAGCGGAGTACGCACGTCACACGGAGGTACCACTGGCTAATATCGCTTTGTTATAGCAACGTCGTATTTTCAATCAATAGACTATAGAAATACGAAGTAAGCCAGTTCTTTGTTGTACCAAAACAGGCTACATTGCAATTCAACTATGTATGCCAGGATTGGTAAGGGAAGTCTTAAATGCTGGAATAAATAATTTGTCCACATGTTTACTGCCAAAATGTATCATTCACTGATATGTTGGACGTTCTCTAAAACACCTGTGCGTCTTGCAGACCTAGCTAATTCAAATGCTATGAAATACACAATGCCTTTTTTAGAAAGTGGTCAATTGTAACATATGTTATATTCGGGATTAAACTGAGATACTAGCCATCTCAGTAAAGTACAGATGGCTGAGCGGTCTAGGCGTCTGACTTTATGTGCTGGCGATTAGGTGCCTGACTCTGAGGGTGTGGGTTCGAATCTCGGATGGGACTCAATCCCCCAAAAGTACTAGAATCTGTACTTTACTGAGAAAGTGCAATCCCAAATATAACATATGTTATAATTCAAATGCCTTTCAAATAGAACTCAAATACTGTGACTTGTTATAGCTTCTTTATGAGATATGACACATCTCATTGAAACAAGTTGACGCGAGAGTGAAACACTGAGCATTTATTACATATTCTTATGTACATGTACATCTTGTTGAAAGGTACCCCTGATGTTGCTTATACCGGTCTGAGTGTAATGAGTGTGTGAGTTTAGGTTTACATCGAATTAAGACAATATTCCAGTGATGTCACGGCGGGGCACCTGAAATGGACTTCACACATTGTACCCATGCAGGGAATCGAACCCGGGCCTTCGGTGTGACGAGCGAACGCTTTAACCACAAGGCCGTCCCACCGCCGCCCCTGAATGTGATGGAAGTTCAGTTGAGTTCAGAAGTAATGTCAGCCTCACATCCGCAGAACAGGTCACGTCACACAATCAACAATTAGCCATAAACACATTTCATTTTTCGATAATATCACAAATGATTACCTCCCAGTTACGTCAAACAATGTATGCGACAAGCGCACGTAAAGAAGCTGTAAGCGTCGTCCATTTGTTTAAGCTCAAAGATTTAAGCTTCATAAAAACCAATCTCTTCCGCAGCATCAAAGAGGCTGTAAGATTCTTCAGGGCAATGCTAATCAACTTCCGTGATTACTGGACAATGAACAAGATTATGACATGGTCTTTACGCTTTTATGTTTTGTTTACCTAAATACCTTGCACGACTTAACATGTGTCAGGCTACTTCGGGTTTATCATTGACACAGATGAAGTAAACCTCAAAGACGGGTGCAAGAAGACCCAGTTGTACGTTCCAACAGATTCACTTAGATGCAATCCTTGATGGTAAGAGTACTTTTATAATTTCATTTCCGTCTTGTGATGTATGTGTCTTTTATTTCTGTGAAAATGTCCAAGTCTCGGGTTTTTTTCCAGATCGATATTATTGGAGTGGGCTCTTTATGATGTAGAGTTTGAACTAAGACGTCTTAGTAGTGCACAGATGGAAAAGTGCGCGTCAAAGTTATATTATGGCAGATATTTTGTAACAAAATGTAGTGTCGAGTGAACACTATGCAGAAATATCAGATACTACCCCCATCATTTTGAATAATGTCACACTCATACGTCCACATAAAGGATAAACGTCGTGCAAAATGCACATATAGGAAAATCTGGAACTCTGACATGAACGCTTGTACGCCAAAGCCACCATTACTTATACCGTGAAAGCCTTGTCGTATCTTTTGGTCACGAACAGCTTTGGCACACAATAGACCCTACCTCTCCCGTTCTCCACTCGATCGCCTATATTAACCAAATATAATGAGAGGGCGTTTTGATTAACGTGGAGGCCTTCTACGACAGATTCTTATTGTGCATTTTGGGCACATGCATTTGTCTAATGACTGACTTGTGAATCATGTGATCATGTCACAATTTTTTAAACGAACCAAGGATGCTGGAAACAATCTAAATGACAAAAGTCATTTTGTTGAAGGTTTTGCACTGCCATACCAAGGCTCAATCTTTCAACGGAAGACATTGTAAACGACCGCTTCACCGCGTATTGCGCAGTTTGAAGAGAACAAGATCAATGCTGAAGAGTTTTTCATATGAGGGCGGCTGACCTGAAAAGTGAAACAGAAGGCTTTTTTGCCGAGGATCACCCTCCCCACTCGACATCGTAAATGTGTGAATGTGCATCATTATTTAACAATGTAACGAAGGTTTTGCAATGAATTTCAGGAGACTGCTCCAACTGTGTCAGTGGATGCTCAGGTTTGGCACAAACACGGAACATTAACCGCATGCGACATTGCAGCGTGGCTTGATCTATTTATTACCGTCGTCGCCATGCGGGTGGTTTCGACACAGAAGTCCATCAATTGTACGTCCAACAACACGTAGCAGGCGTCATGGAAAATAAATAAATAATTTTTTTGCCAGGGCCCACACATGACCACTTCTTGTTTTGTTATACCTACTGAAGTCTATTGTTCAATTATCTGTCCCATTATTTCTGTCTCTGACAAATGTCATGTAGAACGTGACAAATATGTGGACCTCACTTACGAAATATAAGCCCTATATCCACAGTACTATTTAGCCATTGTTATAGCTATCTCCAAGTCGGTTGATTGACATTGGGAGAGTATTCGGGCTTGCCTCGGTGATCACAGCCCTACTCACACTCCGAGTAATGCCAAAGGCTGTCTTATTTGGTATTCTTCACATTCTCCGAAACGATATTTCCTGGTGATGACCTTGACATTCTGATTTCACGGGATCACGCAAAACCCATTTGCTGCATTATATTTTATTTTTATCCATATGGTGAAACATAACCAGTGTCATATATATCACATGTGCACATACCACTTTTGCCTAGCAACCATTGTTTCTGTATTTCATCGTCTGTGACGTCATTAAACAGTTGTACGTGACGTCAATGAACAGGACAGTCACACTTGCTTACCGTCTTTTACTGCACAAATGTACATGAATAAAATGGATAATAAAGAAATATTACACTCGCAAGAGTGCCACACTACTTTTACGAAATTCGTGCAAAATTGTGTATTATTATAGGTCATTTGTTCGCTGCTTTTAAGATAACGATAACATCGCTTAGGACTTTTTGTGAGTAAATGCGTACTCTGTTTGGGCGTTCCAGATACTAGTATATGGAAACGTTTATATGCATATGTCCCCCTTTCAAAACGTACACCACTTGAACATGGAGGTCAGTGAATACTAAGATAGAATATTCCCGAGAAGTGGGTCTTACAACAAAGCTCCCTTCAGGGCATTGCGAGAGCTCGGGCAATACAAAATTTCACACTCGTTTCGTATAAGTCGTATGACACCCTTGCTCGTGCAATAATCTCTATTCATGTTACTATTGCAATTAATGAAATCAATATCAATAACTCCAGCTCGATAGTTTGTGTTACATGTTAGTGAATGACTTGAACCGCCAGCATGGGGCTTCCTATGATGTTTGCTTCATATGAGCTAATAATTCCTAAGTAGCCTGACACTCGGTAATCGTGGAGGGCTTTTGTTAAATGAAACATAGAAACTGAAATATAACTGAATAGTAATCATGACAGTAATCATAAATGCCCTGAAGGGAGCTTTGTTGTAAGAACCACTTCTCGGGAATATTTTATCTTAGTATTCACTGACCTCCATGTTCAAGTGGTGCACGTCTTGAAAGGGGTACATATGCATATAAACGTTTCCATATATCTGGAACGCCCAAACAGAGTACGCATTTACTCACAAAAAGTCCTAAGCGATGTTATCGTTATCTAGAAAGCAGCCAACAAATGACCTAATGCTACAACCAGCGTGCATGCAATCGAATTCCCAGCTTTGTCCGAGCTGTTATACTTCTGTTAAGTTACACAGCCCATTTTTGGTCAGCCATCGTTTTGACTTAGCTTACAGTGCATTTATCTACATAACCATGATCAAATGTCATATTTATACTGCTTTGTCTCCTGTACCTGGACTTCCTGACACTGTGAGTAACAAAGCTTGTTGTATATTCGATCTGGCTCTCAAGGGTCATCTTCTGGCTACCACCTCATCAATATTGTAAAGGTCTAATCTATACTGACATGCATGAAGAGAAGCTTCTAGTTCCACCGATTGGGAATGTTGCTGAGTGTCGTATATGCTTATTAGCTACATTGCTCCCAACGCAGCCTGGAGGCCTCCAGTTACAAAACTACTGTGAATATATGTGTGATATATACTGGATGACTGTATAATGGATGGCAGATATGGTCAATCTCTTCACTGTACGGCTGCACAATTCCAACGTAAAATACCACTCATTCACACCTGTCAAATACTGTTGTGTCGAAGGTGAAGGTACTCTCGTAAATGAGTCCAGCTTGCTATGGTTCGACACGATACACAGGCACCAAGCTTTTGTTTCGTTACAATGAGAACAATAGTTCAAAATAAAAGGAAAATGAAATCCTGTTTGCATTCTAAAGTGAATGATAGTGGTAACATTGACATATAATAAATTGACTATTCTGGGATATGGTATCAATGCGTCCATGGCTCACGTAAGAAGACTACACAAGTAAATCTGATCTGGAAATTATTAACTTGGGAGCAACATAATATATACTCATGCCAATAATGGTTGTCACCCCCCTCCCCACCCCAACCCCACACACACCTCACACCCCAACACCACAACCCCCCTCCAACTAAAACAATTGAAGGGGGTGACAACCATTATTGGCATGAGTATATATATTACATACGGCAATCTGTGTAGACCAAGGAGTGCTCGTTTAATCAGCAATTATAGTTATTTACAAACCATATCCATAGATATGGACTGATTAACTAGTGTTCATGAAACGAGAGAGAGGAATGTAAAGGGATCATAATTGTGTGGATGATGCTCATGAAGTGTTCCACGTGAACGTTTTGTCCCACGAATATACGATAATATGTTCGCACAGCTGGCATAGCACGCTAACATAATACGCTAAATCGCTAAATGTACAACCATGAACAATTGAAATGGAGAATGTTTCAATACGTTTTGGTCCAGCTGGCATGTTGTACTTGCAGACAACGGTTTTACTGCTTTGAGCAAATGCATAACTTGTACCGAGACGTCACCCAAAGGTATTGCACTCGCCAATTTACAGAACAGATCATGACGTATGTATACATTCAGACGAAGGTGATAATGTGCCGTAACGATTGGAATGTTTAAAAGCAAAATGTCCATTTCCTCACATTCAGATGTATGTACCACGCAGATTTCTTTACAGAAACACCATACAGAATAGACTGTCCACGTCATATAAAATACAAGGCAAGTCGTTTAATGCCTACGAGGTGGGTTTCAGTGATGGATCCACTACTCAATGCTTATGCTTTCATCAGCGCCATGTTCAGACTTAATATTCAGATTTATTATTCTGAAGCAGTTATAAAGTTTCTGGCTCGTTTGACACATTGCGACCGGGGCTGTTATCCGCTTCATCAAGCCGGCTTCATGGGTAATTTACGAGCGGTCTCCTATGATTCTCGGCTCCAGATAAGGCGCCATATCACAGCTCCGTGAATGCATAAGTCGTACGGCAAGTAGTATATGTGCAGTATGATAATATTTCCGAAGCTGTTATCGAGAAGGCATGTTTCCCATGCATTAAGTCAACATGCTGAAAGAAATGTGTCATTTTGAATTAAACGGATGTATCCACCATGTCAGACTTGATTTCTTGCCGGAAATATCAGGACCTTCTGTCTACACTCGCAGGTCCTTACTGCTCTCCGCTGAGTGTATATCGGCATTTCGTGGATCTCATACTCAAACAAAATCTAAAAACAGGGTGAATTAGGTTTCACTAGCACGCTACAAGGATGGTATCACAAACTTGACACTGCTGATTTGTTTAAAAAATGCTGACGAAGCATTTTCCAACACACAGTGCAGACGTAACGACAAATATAAATACATTTCAAGTCAATGTATGCTCGTAAAATTTCCGTCGAAATCAGAACCGCTTAATGCATTATACAACATCTCGTTATTCTGTCGTGGCTTCAAGTGATAAAGGTAATACATTGTGTCTTTAAGAAAAGGCATGGCCTTGGGCCTTCAGTCCTTGATTACATTAAGATGACTAGCTCTGACGGAGAAAACATGTGTGTGTGTGTGTGTGTGTGTGTGTGCGTCTCTGCGTGTGTGTGATATATTGAACATTGTGCTACCGTGTCACATCAGAGCTAGGAAAGATTAAAGTGATGCGTCATTGGCACTTACCATTGCTGTAGTGATTCAAACTTGGCGATGGTATTGGACAGCGGATCCGGGTGCAACCAGCGCCAATAAGGACACAGGAATACAACACAACACCTGACGACGACACTTACCTGAGTAGGAGAGGCCGACCTCGTGTTTGATGATATCATCCAAATCTTTGGCACCATCTAACCGGAAGTAGTCTTGGTCCATATTTGGGTTTAAGTCTTCCAAGCCATAATGAAGAGCCTCGGTTGCTAGGTGACAGAATCCAGTCACATATTTATCTTGCCCATTGCTCTGATAAAGAAGCTTCAGACGGTTCCAACCGAAATGGTTAAGAACGCGGTCAAAGAAATCTGACAATGATTCAAAATTAACAGGGCCTACTCTTGTCAGATGCGAGTAGGTACCATCCTTATACAAAGAGAAATCTCGAGCCATGGCACCCCCAGAAATAACTGGAAGATTCCAGAAGCGAGCCTGACGTGCAACAGGGGCAGCGGCAAAGTCACACACGGGCCCGAAAAACACGTGCACTTCGTGCCGCATGTAAAGCTCAATGGCTTTGTTTATGCCGTGGGATATATCACACTTAGAATCCTCGTAGTGGACGCTGATGTGATGTCTGTGTAGCATCGTCTTCTTCTTCCTCAAGTTGTGTACTGCCAGTGCAACGGCAGGCTCGATCCTGGACATGGAAAACAGACGGGAATCATCGAAAGGAAGGAGCACCGCAGCCTTGAGCAAGTACGTGTTGGCTGGTACCATAAAACCACAGCACAGTGCAAGGAACTGCAGCACAAACATGGTTGTAAACCGAAATTATGAACACACACAAAGCTTCCAAGAGAATAACTAAAATGACACCAGGGAATGTGCGAATTTCAGGGAATGTATACTCTTACACAAACGCATCACCGACACGATTGGATTCCATATTCATATCAACATTCCGATGATGTTCACAAAAATAGTTTAATCACTGATGTGAAAATACACGTCTTTTTTGATATTCCTAATCAAGTGACATATATCCCCAGTATATATCCATCCTTCACGAGTCTTGACGTGTGATGATGGCCTTCCGTAAGGCAATCATGACATTCCTTGCTTTCAGCTTGGCGCAGAACACTATAATTACTCCTGTCTGAAAAATCAAAGATACAAATTACACAGAAAACGTATAAAGAACGTATTGTGTAAACCCATTTTAGTCAGTTTTAATCGTTCAAAGCTACAAAACAACATATGCAGTCAGACGTGCAGGCACCAAGATGGCTTGATTCAATTAGTTTTTCGTTTTTCTCTAAAGTGTTTCAATACTCTATACTACAGCTCCTAAATCCCGATGCACCGAAATACAAAAATGGAAAGAAATTGCATTCAAGCTGACAATTGTTAAATTTAGTCTTCTTATTTTCCTGCCATATGCACCTGGTCGTTCATTGTCATACCTGGGATGGCCCCAGTGGCACTAGATTGACAGACATATATACTGAAAGGCAAAAGAAATGTCGTAATATTGGAAATGACATTTAAGTATCAATGGAACATTTGAACCTATTTTTTTAAATAATACGCCACTGAAATGCAGTACCGACTTTCATCAGAGAAGATAACCCCTCTCCATTGGCCCCCACGACAGTTTTGCCGCTGTTGTGTCCACTTGGATACGTTCACGGCGGTGACGTTGGGTGAATATGGGTCTCCTGGCAGGACATCGACAAAACAGGTTCCTGGCTTGGAGACGTCGCCGAATGGTAGGTCACTGACTGGTCGCTGGTGGTTTCCTATGGTCACCCAAACTGTTTCTCTGGCCCTTGCGAATAGGTCTTGCACGTGTTGATGGACGATATGACGGTCCTGGCGACGTGTTGTTACACGGGGTTGACCACTACCAGGACGGCCATCAGTGCTGCTGGTGGCGTTGTGTCGCACTCTAAGACGTTCTATCGTTCGTACGCTGCGACTGAAGTCATTAGCAATGACTCGAGCATGTTGACCAGTGTGCAGACGTCCAATAGCTTGTTGTGGTTGATCTCTCGTTAACCTAGTCATAGCTGCTGTGTTCAGAAAACAAGTGAACGATTGCCATTCAAGCCGGCAATTTATGCCTGAATGCATTTATGATGCACGTGCATCTCGATTTCAATGTTGTGTTTGTGGGAACTTTTCCCTCTCCAAAAAACAAAAACATTTCTAACTTCAATCTCAAACAATACTTTATTGGGCAATGCAGGCTATACGACCACGATTCATGTTTCCTCAAACTTGACTTCTGGTGTATATTTAAAAAAATAGGTTCAAATACTCCACTGATAGTCAAATGCCATTTCTAATATTACGACGTTTCTTTTGCCTTTCAGTATATTTAGATGGATGGAATAATGGATGAATAGAGAAGCAGGTAGATAGATAGGTAGATAGATACATAGATAGATACATAGATAGATGGATATATAGATATGGAGGAAAGCGGATCGGTAATGGATGAACAGGGAAGCAGGTAGATAGATACATAGATAGATACATAGATAGAGGGATAAATAGATATGGAGGAAAGCGGATCGGTAATGGATGAATAGAGAAGCAGGTAGATGGATAGATGGATAGATACATAGATAGATACATAGATAAAGGGATAGATAGATAAGGAGGAAAGCGGATGGGTAATGGATGAACAGGGAAGCAGGTAGATAGATAGATACATAGATAGAGGGATAGATAGATATGGAGGAAAGCGGATCGGTAATGGATGAATAGGGAAGCAGGTAGATAGATACATAGATAGATACATAGATAGAGGGATAAATAGATATGGAGGAAAGCCGATCGGTAATGGATGAATAGAGAAGCAGGTAGATAGATAGAGGGATAGATACATGGATAGATACATAGATAAAGGGATAGATAGATGGAGGAAAGCGGATCGGTAATGGATGAACAGGGAAGCAGGTAGATAGATAGATACATAGATAGAGGGATAGATAGATATGGAGGAAAGCGGATCGGTAGTGGATGAATAGGGAAGCAGGTAGATAGATAGACGGATAGATACATAGATAGATACATAGATAAAGGGCTAGATCGATAAGGAGGAAACCGGATGGGTAATGGATGAACAGGGAAGCAGGTAGATATATAGATACATAGATAGAGGGATAGATAGATATGGAGGAAAGCGGATCGGTAATGGATGAATAGGGAAGCAGGTAGATAGATACATAGATAGATACATAGATAGAGGGATAAATAGATATGGAGGAAAGCGGATCGGTAATGGATGAATAGAGAAGCAGGTAGTTAGATAGAGGGATAGATACATAGATAGATACATAGATAAAGGGATAGATAGATAAGGAGGAAAGCGGATGGGTAATGGATGAACAGGGAAGCAGGTAGATAGATAGATACATAGATAGAGGGATAGATAGATATGGAGGAAAGCGGATGGATAATGGATGAATAGGGAAGCAGGTAGATAGGTAGGTAGGTTGGTGGGTGGAAAGTGATTGGATGGCTGGATTATGGACCGATAGATACATGGGAGAATAGTTAGAGATGTTTGGAGGTACACTAAATTAACTTTTACGCAACCTACATGTCACCTTCAATATTTCATAAAAAGGGAATTTAACACCAGATGTGCTGCCATTTCATTACTAGCAGCATGTCTGCACTTGTGATTATCTTTATGAATAATATATAGTGAAAATTATACTTTCTCAAAACGATTGCAATTACCAGACTAGGATAAAGAACAGGCACCACATTTTGACCTTTTGATTTGGACCTGGAGTCAGCATGTTCTCAGACAATATTCGGTGTAGATCAAATACCCATTATTTACGAAGTTCTAATGGATGATATATCACCTGTATCGCTCCCTTATATCCTTTATAACAGACTGTCTTCTCTGACGTCCGGACGAACATCAAAATCAAATTTGAAAATTATGTCTTCTCACACGTCCGCGCGTAATATCCAGTCACATCTCAGAGGACTGCCGTGGTTTTACAGGAGGAAGATATGGCTATCTTCTGAAGTACTGAAGGAGTATGTAAGCAACGATTAAATCTGCCCTTACAACCAGTAATCTACAGCAGAGAATGAAACAGACACTGACAGTCACTGAACGTGCGTTAATATGTATCACTTGATCTTGTGAGCTTCTTTTATCGATCCCCTGCGTATCGATTCCTAATAGTGTAAAGATTACATTTACACTTGTTAAGATCCAGGCTTCCCTATTCCACCAGTCTATAACTCTTGCATATCAAGGAATGTAATTATACACAGTCCAATATTGGTTCTAGAGTGAAGATAATTATGACTCCAATGTTTTTGCCGTTATTTTGTTAAGATTTAAGTAAATTGTTATTATCTCCAGAGTAATCGTTGACTTTTAGCAAACAGCTAAAAGGCATCAATTGCCTGATTCATGAGAGAGACACCCAGACAGAGATAGAGACGGAGAAAGAGAGACAGGAACGGACAGAGAGAGACAGACAGATGGAAAGTGAGAGAGAGAAAGAGGCGGAAAGAGAGACTGACGAGAGACACACAGAGAGAAAGACAGAGAGAGACCGACACAGACAGCGACGGAGAGAGAGACGGAGAGAGAGAGGGAGGGGGTAGAGCGAGAGAGAATTTGACCTGATTCACCTGACGAAGGGGCAAGAAGCAGCCAGAAACGCCGCGCTGTAAATGGTAAAGAAGTTGTAAGTCTATACCATACGTTGTTTTGAGACATACAGGGTGAGCGAGAGACGGAGGGAGAGAGAGAGAGAGAGAGAGAGAGAAAGAAAGAGACGAAAAGAGAGACAGTGAGAGAAGGTGAGATAGAGACAGACAGACAGAGAGTGTGACATAGAGAGAGTATATTTATTATTGAATTACTTAATAGCACAGCTAGTTATTCGATTCAATTGATAAGTGAGGTAGGCTTAAAACACGTGACGACTCTTACATATACATAATTACTCTGATTGTCACAGGAAGAATATTTGTTTTCACAACGAACTTTTTCTTGACGAACATTAAATGCAATCTGAACCCGAAGCTCGTACCAGTCCTTATTTTAAAAGAAAATGCACATTAAATGAAATATATGACATTCTTTCACCTGGATTGACTGGGCGTGTGTGTATATCGGAACACCTACCTGTGTCAGCTGATGGTAGACAGATAATGAACGGTATCGAGAGAAGATCTGACGAAACTTCGGCCAGCGTAACTCCCTCAGTTTAAAAGCTGGTTGTAATTACACGTATGACTGTCATACCACGAGCATAACGTGATCCACGGAATACTTGCAGAGATCAACTAATTGGGTCCACACGAAGAACATCCAAAACATACAGATCTCGGATTGCCGCTTTTGTTTTCTGAACAAGCACTTGCCGGCGACAACACGTGGCAGATATTATGGATCCATTGCAATTCACTCTGTCGCAACCACACGAATGTGATAGACAGAACAGTAGCCTGACCAATCGGTAGCGCTCTGCTTGTGAGGCAGCGAGCTCCCATTAGTTTCCTCTTGCCTGAGTGGAAGATTGGATCGAGTCGGCGTCAAATGAGTTGAAGAGAGAGAGGTTACGGACACATATCAGAGTATTATTATATCACGATACCTGACACGCCATGTAAGCCTTGTTTGGGAACACGCTCTGGTTTAGCTCTAGTATTACACTGTGACACAATTGTGACTATTCTATTCTATGACACAATCATTATGACAATGGATACAACGTCTGTGCAAACTTAACTTTCGATGGTCCACATGTTTAGCTCGGTCAAGACACGGGTCCGCGTTACAGTAATTAAAACAGGAGGAAGTGCATAGAAACTAAAACAGGATTGTCTGATGTAGTTTGGGTTTGCTGTAGTAAATTCAGGACTTTGAACGCGTTGACTAACACCAAGAGGCGCCACCGGGTTCCAGAATGCGGAACTGACGAGCAAAAGAAACAATGTCCACTGTTGATGGTTGTTAAAGGGGAAAGAAAGAGAACTTGTTGCATGCTGAAGTATTTGATACAGCTACTACGGATGGTATCGAGTGTTCTTACGAGTGAGTGAGTGAGTTTAGTTTTACGCCGCAATATTCCAGCTATATGGCGGTGGTCTGTAAATGATCGAGTCTGGACCGGACAATCCAGTGATCAACAGCATGAGCATCGTTGGAAACCGATGCCATGTGTCAACCAATCAGCGCGCCTGACCACACGATCCCGTTAGTCGCCTCTTACGGCAAGCATGGGCTACCGAAGGCCAATTCTAACTCTCACAGGTAATGGCTTGGGTTGCAGCTCCACAGTGCACGGTTATGAGCAGCGTAGTACAGGCATTGCCGTGTGTATACGCTCTTCAGCCGGACAGTATCAATATTGCATTAACGTTGTTGTATTACATGTTCTTATAGCATACGCTAACCTGGAAACCGCGTCTTCTAGATAATCACTTTTGAGAATGATACATTATCCATCACTAGGTCCATCTCTAATTGCATCTATATGTTCTTTAGGTAATCCGGAATGTTTAAATCGGACGTCGGGAATTGTAAGTCAAGGTTGAAGGTGTTTCGATATATGTCGACTGACTGTTCTAAACAATGAGGGCGGTGGGTTAGCCTAGTAGGCGTTCGCCGAAGACCCGGGTTCGATTTCCCACATGGGTGCAATCTGTGAAGTCCATTTCAGGTGTTTCTCGCCGTGATATTACTGGAATATTGCTAAAACTAAACTCCCTAACTCACTCTAAACAATGAACCAAATGAATTACATAACCAAACGAACGATTAATTTTATTTTACAACTTGAAACATAAATTTGTAAATAAAGATATCACCACGGACAAGCTTGTGACACCCTTACAATACATAGCACATGAACTCACGTAAAAAGACAAGTTTTGTCAAATTTTGTTTATATGTGGCCATGTTTTGGTGTCGGATTTCATCGAGGATCGCTGAGTCCGGCTGATCAATCGATTGGTCGCTGTCGAACAATGGGGAAAACTTATGATTACAGAAAGGCTTCGGTAGCTTTTGTTTCATTCACCTCCCATTGTGGAGCTACCCGGAAGTGATGCGTGGACAGCTACAAAAGAGCAGGAAGCTGGATGAGGCTCCGTACACAGGTATTATTAAATGTCGTCTCGCTGACCAAGTGGGTGTTTTACTGACCGGATGACACCCGTTATGTGGACAGCTAATCACCGGTTAATGCACCGAGGCGATATCGATCGACTCCAGACAGGAAACATGGCTTGCTGCAGTGAGAAGCTCTCAATGGTTCTTCTACAGGAATCACATCAACAAGAGCACCAACTTGTTACGAATAAGCAGTTGAAGAACAATCATTGTTTTCCTTTTGTTGACTTTTTTAAAAGAACACCTACAAATAGTTATTGTGTGGATCCAAGAAACAACATAAGGAATATGTGAAGAGGTGTTATTATGTATTCAAATGGAATTTCAAAATAATTGTGTGAGGCAATAAACCAGTCGCGATTATGTTAATATGGAACAGATTCATTAGGGTCTAAAAGGCAACATACTGACAGATATTGAAAATACTGGGTGTTGCTGCAAGGGGTAAACTCGTTCTAGTGTGGCGGTAATCCGTTGATGATCCAGTTTAGAGTCCTGGCATGGTAAGACAATTCTTAAGCCTCAGCATCGCGGTTATATTGGACAGGTCCCCTGCAATGAGGGATATAACCAACGTCTTGTGAGTGAGTGAGTATAGTTTAACGCCGCTTTTAGCAATATTCCAGCAATATCACGGCGGGGACACCAGAAATGGGCTTCACACAAATAGAGGCTACACAAATGTGTGTAATATGGAGTACATTTTAGAAAGTGTTCAAATGTAACACATGTTATATTTGGGATTACACTTTCTCAGTAATGTAGACTCTAGCATTTTTGTTGGGTTGAGTGGGTTACACGGCTGATATTGGGTGCCTGACTCTGAGGGTGTGGGTCTAATCCCGGATGAGACTCAACCCAACCAAAATACTGGAATATGTACTTTACTGTGAAAGTGTAATCCCAAATATAACATGTGGCATAAGTGCTTCCAAAGCGTCTCTTGATGTTAACACATTGATTAGTCCCTGTGGACCACTCCTTCTGTTTGTAAACAGATTCTGCATTTTGTCATAAATTGATGGATTTCTTGATTTCATTTACAGTGCTTTATTCAACGTCCCAAGACGTCAGTGATATAAGCATGGTCCAACGACACTGTTGATTTATTCAACGCCCTACGACGTCAGTGATAAAAGCATGGTCCAACGACACTGTTGATTTATTCAGCGCCCTACGGCGTTTGTGATATAAGCATGGTCCAACGACACTGTTGATTTATTCAACGCCCTACGACGTCAGTGATATAAGCATGGTCCAACGACGCTATTGTTTTATTCAACGCCCTACGACGTCAGTGATATAAGCATGGTCCAAAGACGATGCTGTTTTATTCAACACCCTGCGACGTCAGTGATATAAGCATGGTCCAACGACGCTATTGTTTTATTCAACGCCCTACGACGTCAGTGATATAAGCATGGTCCAAAGACGATGCTGTTTTATTCAACACCTTGCGACGTCAGTGATATAAGCATGGTCCGACGACGCTATTGTTTTATTCAACGCCCTACGACGTCAGTGATATAAGCATGGTCCAAAGACGATGCTGTTTTATTCAACACCTTGCGACGTCAGTGATATAAGCATGGTCCGACGACGCTATTGTTTTATTCAACGCCCTACGACGTCAGTGATATAAGCATGGTCCAAAGACGATGCTGTTTTATTCAACACCTTGCGACGTCAGTGATATAAGCATGGTCCAACGACGCTATTGTTTTATTCAACGCCCTACGACGTCAGTGATATAAGCATGGTCCAAAGACGATGCTGTTTTATTCAACACCCTGCGACGTCAGTGATATAAGCATGGTCCAACGACGCTATTGTTTTATTCAACGCCCTACGACGTCAGTGATATAAGCATGGTCCAAAGACGATGCTGTTTTATTCAACACCCTGCGACGTCAGTGATATAAGCATGGTCCATACGACGCTATTGTTTTTATTCAACGCCCTACGACGTCACGTGATATAAGCATGGTCCAAAGACGATGCTGTTTTATTCAACACGTCCTGCGACGTCAGTGATATAAGCATGGTCCAACGACGCTATTGTTTTATTCAACGCCCTACGACGTCAGTGATATAAGCATGGTCCAAAGACGATGCTGTTTTATTCAACACCCTGCGACGTCAGTGATATAAGCATGGTCCAACAACGCTATTGTTTTATTCAACGCCCTACGACGTCAGTGATATAAGCATGGTCCAAAGACGATGCTGTTTTATTCAACACCCTGCGACGTCAGTGATATAAGCATGGTCCAACGACGCTTTGTTTTATTCAACGCCCTACGACGTCAGTGATATAAGCATGGTCCAAAGACGATGCTGTTACATTCAACACCTTGCGACGTCAGTGATATAAGCATGGTCCGACGACGAATTTGCAATCCTCACGCCAGGCAGCACAACGTTCATAGAATAAATACCAAGGGCAACAATGGGCCCAGACCTTTCCCACAATGACATGATTGGGAGACGTGTGCGTACAAACGCAATAGGGGACGACCACGTCGTGTGAACTGGGCAAGCCGCTGCATGGGGAGTGGGACAGACCCTCCCAACTATCCACATCAATACACAGTATGTTTTGTCGAGTGACTGAATGTATGAAAATGAATGCATGATCAGAAGAGGCGATATCGCTCACTGCCGATCCACTGACTGACACCGTTTTTAGCAATATTCCAGCAATATCACGGCGGGGGACCCCAGAAATGGGCTTCACAAAGAAATGACTAGTCTCTGAATAAACACACAATCTTTGAATATACAGCTTTGATTAAAAACAACTAATGTAATATATAATGTAACATAAAATTAACAGGATCCCCAATGTATTGGAAGATTTATGAGCAGGAAGAAAACTTTGAAATTTACCAATTTTACCCTAGTCTACCATGGCCTTTCAAGATCATTACTGGTCAAAACATGTACTGTTGCAATATCATCCCGAACTGTTCATTACTGCCACACTTCATGTATATTATTTATGTGTAATTACATTATAGCTGAGCTATACTTATAGAGCCGTGCGTGCAGCAGCTGTTTGTAACTAGTTACACAAATGTAACTTTCACGACAGGTGTCACTCCTAAATATCACATGATATTAGGAGATAATATTATGGTGGACGCCATTATCATCCAGGCTTGTTGACAGGATCCCCGACGTTGGCTACTGTCAGACCCCGTATGTATACCATTGTCGTAACCATGCAACACTCCATAATTAACATCGCGCTACGCTTCCTACGGGTAATGTGGCATGCTGTGCTTATCCATATACAAGAGCATACATTCAGGTTCACCTCAGACTACAGAAATGGAACGAGGCGTTTGTATTCACTCAACAGAACATGAGAGTGTTTTGTCATCCCTCATCTAGCGCATATACAATACGCGTGGCGTGTTTCATCATAGGTCCTCACAATAAAGGATGCCGAAAATAGGAGCTCACCTCCGACGATTTTATCAGTGTACGTTCTTTAAGGGCATGCTTCGCAATAAGTATTCCTTCTACGCCATCATTACATTGTACGACAGTTGGGGCGGTGGGGTAGCCTAATGGCTAAGGCGTTCGCTCGTCACGCCGACGACCCGGGTTCGATTCCTCACATGGGTACAATGTGTGAAACCCATTTCTGGTGTCCCCCACCGTGATATTGCTAGAATATTGCTTAAATCGGCGTTAATCTAAACTCACTCACACACTCATTACACTCAGACTGTTATTAGCAACATCAGGGGTACCTTTCAACAACATGTACTAGGACATAAGAATATAGAATAAATACTCGGTGTTTCACTCCCGCGTCAACCTGTTTCAATCAGATGTCTCCAAATTCATATCTCATATAGAAGCTATAACAAGCCACAGTACCTGAGTCATATTTGAAAAGGCATTTGAATTAGCTAGCTCTGCAAGACGCACAGGTGTTTTAGAGAACGACCAAAATATCAGTGAATGATATACTTAAAGTAACATTTTGGTTGTACAATTATGAAAAAAACGATTTATTCCAGCATTTAGGACTTCCTTCGCCCATCCTGCAATACATAGTTGAATTGCAAACCAAACTCACTCACTCACTCATTGTACAACAGTTGTTTACACAAGACTTATATAAACAGTATCTATGACACGTCAAGTTCTCCAAAGTTTATTTGAGTTCAATTAACGGAAGTTGCATCTTTCAAATCTAGCAGGTTTGTAGGTGAGTGAGTGAGTGAAGAGGGATGGATGGATGGAGGAGAGATGGGGGAGTGCATGGGTGCATGGAAGTGTGAGTGTGCTTTTAGTGAGTGAGTCAGTGAGTGGTTAGGAATGGAGAGTTGAGCGAGATGCCGGGCGTTTGGGTAAGAGAATTAGTGAGAGCATGTTTATGTTTATGTAAAATTCTTCAGCATAATCTTGTCTTTTGCACTCTGAATCTGTTTCTGACAATGACGACCCCTATTCAAAACACGACACATGAAAATAGAACACGACGGCAATGTTTGTACGACAGACATGTTTAAAAGGATACTACGGAATCTAACGAGAATTAATTAGCAGAGACGTGATTGCGTGACATGATGTCAGAGTGGAGAGTTGGCTTAGAGACGTCACTGTTTCTGTTTAGATTTTGGTACATTACTTCCCCATGAAGTCACAACATAACGACATTTACAATGGCAGAGCATCACACAGAAGAGCTCTAGCTAATTTTAGATGTGCTGTGTCCCCGATGCGGGTTGAGACTGGCCGGTATGATGGCACTGTTTTGAATGGGAGAGTTAGTTTATATTGTAAGGATGGGGTGGAAGATGAGTGCCTTGTTTTACATGTCCACTGCATATGACTGAGTGAGTGGGTGAATTTAGTGTTACGTCGCACTCAGCAATATTCCAGCTATATGGCGGTGGTCTGTAAATAATCGAGACTGGACCAGACAACCCAGTGATCAACAACATGAGCATCGATCTGCGCAATTGGGAACTGATGACTTGTGTCAACCAAGTCAACGAGCCTGGCCACCCGATCCCGTTAGTCGCCTCTTACGACAGCATGGGTTACTGAAGATCAATATTCTAACCCTGACCTTCATGTATCCCACTGAATATTAATTAAAGGCTTATTTTAATTAACAAATATAATGATGAATGTGATAATTGTAATGGTTTTAATGACAATCAAAAGTAATATTATATCTAATCCAGTCCTAATGTACGTTTTATTGCTGCCAAGATCTGCCATTTTAGTCGTTCTAAGCGCAAGTCTTATTTGTATGCATAAGCGTTTTCATATAATACCTAATTCAGCTTTATATTTTAAATGTTTATATTCATTTATCATAACATGTGTCGTTTTATACAAACATATTTGATCTTTGTGTACATTTTACAGACCTTAGTCAATCATTACTCCTTATAGGAATGGCTCAACTTTTATTGCTTTTTTGTACGGAATCTATTTTATGGGTTGGTGAGACTTTAATAAACATTCTGTCTGTATGTCTTTCATTCATTACCATACCCGTACATGTATATCAGCTCGTGGTTTGTCAAAATAGCTTTGACAGAAGTGACGACCGTGAGTCGGAGCTTTTGAGGAAATCTGATCATTCAGTAATGAAGCATGATAACAACTTGTTAAATGTATTGTTTAAAGCGACGTTTCGGTGCAGATTCTTACGCCGTATTCGTAAAGTGTTTTATCCATAACGCCATGCATGTATAATTCATTTTGACTCACCAACTTCTACAATACCGACAAAACAATTAACACACAGACACAAGAAAACACCATTTAGTGTCTACACAGATATATACTAGGCACATAAAGAAACTGTGCATACAAAAATTTAAAATCTAAATTTATCAAACCTGTGTAGACACATAAGGATTTTAACGCAGATATTAGTGACATGTATCCAACATGCATGCACGTGCCACGTTCTGTGACGTCAGTGGGTTCGTCCTTGACACGTGCGATACGTTGTTGCACATGCATTCCGGGAAAGAGAAACAGAGCAAATGAATGCCACACAATACTGTCACTTTGGAAAGCTCAACCCCTGCCCTTGCAATCGTTCAAAAAATTAAACGGCTATTGAAACGCATAGCATGCCAACGCTCACGTCTGCATAACGTCATGAGGCCATTGGGATGGTCTCAACGACAAGTGGCTGCACATTTCCACTGCCAACGGAACACCATTTCCACTGCCACCGGAACACCATTTCCCGCCATACGGCCTATCCTGACACAACGTCATCGACAAGCTCGCCGAATGTGTTGCCGAAATCATGTCCGCAGACCCTTGTTTTGGTGGAGAAATGTTGTTTTTACAGATTAGTCCTGGGTTAACATTTCCCATAGTGATGAACGTCAACGTGCCTATAGACCCGTGGGAGAACGTTATGCACAGGCCTGTGTCTTGGAGAGGAATCGCTTTGGTGGTGGTTCCGTGGTGATTTGGGGTGGAATAACAGCACGCCAAAGAACTCCTTTGGTGATTGTTCAGGGCAACTTAACTGGTGTGGGCTACTGGGATCAGATTCTTCGACCTGTGGCAATTCCTTTTCTGTAACGTCATGGCCCTGTGTTAACATTCCAACAGGACAATGCCCGCCCTCGTACGGCAAGGGTTGCTATGGATATATATTTCTTGCAACACCACGTTGACTAACTGCCTTGGCCTGCAAATTCATCGATAGAGCATGTTTGGGACGAGATGGATCGACGTCTACGCCGTCTTCCTCATCCGCCAGATAACGTCCTTGACCTTGCGACAGAACTTGAGAGAATCTGGCGTGACATCCCACAAGCCTTCCTTGCCCGTTTGATAGGCTCTATGCGTCGTCGATGCACTTCTGTTCTCAATGCCGATGGTGGACATACCCGTTATTGAGCTTGTGACATGGTCGTTTGACCCCTGTCCCGCTTGTGGACTCGTGACGTCATTGTGATTGACTTTTCAATTGAAATTCTCCCGACTTGTTATGGTCTCATGATCCTTCCATTAAAGTTGATATGTACCTTTGACATTGTTATCGTACTTATCAACTAGGATAATATTTTGACAATGCACGGTTTCTTTATGTGGCTAGTATACATTAAACTGGGGATAGGGGATGCCTGGACTTGACGTCACAGCTACTGATCTATCTATCGCCGGTATACGCGCTGATAGTGCGATCAGGACAGTGTGTCACGTGCTTCCAAATTCCATGGACGTCCCTTTTTAGGGCTTACATATGCACTTTGCATGACTACTTTTCAAGTTTTAATAGGAGTTCATCGAAAACCTTAAACTGTTTAAACTTCCTTAAACTTTCACAGCTGACTACGTGTTTCAGCACGGTTGCATCTGTTCCATATTAGCCCAGCAACTCGACCCACTCTGTGTATAGGACATTGCCGTTACTTGATTCAGATTTATGACGGAACCTTTTAATTAATCAATAAACGCACATGTACATATTTCCGATGCCCTTGTGATATGAAACCTGCGTGTAATACTACCTGTGTTTTGTTGTATCACATACCTAATTGTGTGGTTCCAATAAAGGTGGTAAAGTAGTGAAAGGAAACTGGATGTTTATCAATATCATCAAATCATAGAAATACCTGAATCTACAGTGTACCCTTTGGCAGCATTTCCATATTCTGAGTTTGCTAACATTAGCTGACATTCCGACCATATTAACAGCAACACAGATGAGGATAGAGATGATTGATTGACACACATGCATTTGGAAGTGTATGTTTTGTCGGAATAGCATACACCACACTGATCAGGAAATCTAACGTTTCTCGATATGCTTAAGATGAATTTCGCTTGTTTCTGTGAAACTGCTTTGACATTTTTAAGATCGAAAGGTAACGTATCTAAGGTCATCAACTGTAGTCACAATTGCACCCGGAATCAAGCTTTTTATGAATTGTGATTTGAAAAAGTAATGTTCAGACAGAACCGAAAGGAACCTCTTGAGAATCACCTGTATTAGTACCGGGTTAGAATTGGCCTTCAATAACTCATGCTTGTCGTACGAGGCGACCAAATGGATCGGTTGGTCAGGCTCGCTGACTTGGTTGACACGTGTCTTCGTATCCCAATTGCGTAGAACGACGCTTACGTTTTTAATCACTGGTCCATCTGGTCCAAACTCGATTATTTACAGACCGTCGCCATATAGTTGGAATATTGCTGAGTGCGTCTTTAAACAACAAACCAAGAAACAGAATCTTTTATCTTAATATTAATGAAGTCGCATGAGGATAATATTGTGAACTGGACCAGTAAACACTTGCTGACGCATACAATGTATGTATGTGTATAAACATTGTATGGGGCTTATCCAGTTCAACAGAGGAATGGACAAGATTTCAAGGCAAATTGCCGACGGGAGATTTTGGCAAATTATTTCCAATGTAAACACACAGGCCTTTGATAATATATGATCAGGGGATTGACATGGTAGGTCTTCTGAAGGTTTAATGCAGTATGGTTTAACTATGAACTGAGATTAAAAGTCAGGATCGGTTACGGAAATAGCTCGGAGATGGGTTTCGTAGAGAAGTGGTATCCATATTTGCTTGTTATACCAAGGTGTCAAAATGACCAGATAAATCCACTTGTCTCACACAATGAAAGAGATCGAACCATTTACATTAGCAAAAATAGTGATTACAAAACAACAAATTGTGTACAAATCACAATCAGTTAGCTCTTATACCAAGTGTCATTTGTCATAAAGAAGGCAAATGCAAGTAAAATATTCACTCACCTGAACAAACACTGAAACATATGGTAGAAGGGAAACTAGTGATTTACGATACCGATACATGATAATACGAAACCGACATTCAAGGGGTGGCTAACATAGAAGCCCAGTTCACTGTATTACGTATGTTCATATTAACAGTACATGCACTATTTGAGATAACAATCTTTTACTTTAAAAATAGAGTGCAACTCACAATATCGGGAGACAATTATCATTTACGTGCTAGAGCCAAGTCCACTGTATTACATAAAGTTCATATGAACACTAAATGCACTTTTTGAGATAGCAGTCTCTTACATTATAAAAAATGCATTCTCAACGCCATGAGGAAATTCGCATTTCCGTGTGGTGTTTGTTGATCAGCTTACAGCCACCTGTGGCAGCGCTGTTCCCTGAAGCATACATAGGTTTCTTAACGTTCTACCCTGTGTGCCAGTGTGAACTGCATCAGGGTCATTGACACAATATCAACGGTTGAAGGAGGCTAATAGTGAGTGAGTGAGTTATAATTTATCGTCACATCGGCAATATTTCAGCCATATCGTGACGAGAACATGTTATTGTTATACATAGTAATTTATGGTAAATTATAGAAACCTGTCATCGAAGGACAAGAAAATAATCAAGAAAATAAACTAGCATATATCTCTAAAATAGGATTTCAGATTAGGACAATACAAATATGAAAGGGGCTGAGGATCGTCAACAACCGAAAGTAGACCACCACTCTAGGGACCATGGGGACTAACAGTACTTTGGCTACCTGCATGGACCCTAGCTGGATTTATACCACCCCTTCAGCCATTGGCGATTGTGTTGATAGTTAGCCATCATAAAACTACAAATATTCTACGATTAAAAAAGTGTGTAGATCTGAATAGACTTTGAAAGTTTTGGGACTTGCGGCTAATAAGAGTCTGCCATAAATGATTGAGATGAACACGAATGTTATTCAGGAACTAGTCCACAATCACGCTCCTAATGTCTTTAACTGGTGTGGAAGAAACACAGCTGCAAAGATTGGAAGCGTGTCATTTGTGCAACCAAATTGTTTGTTTTCATCACTGGCTTTCTCTATGTTCGATATGCCGAATTAACTATTAAAGTAAATGAAAGGGTGTATGAAGTATGTGATAGAAATTTCACATGACATACTTATTTTAATTGAACGTACAGCTGGCAGTTAATTAGTCGTTCATCGACTGTAAACCCTTCAAAAGGAGCGATGTTATAACATTATAATCAGCATACCATCAACGTTTCCTGTGTATTCACATAAGCAGGTAATCTGAAAGATTTAACACATTCCTAACACAATATTTGAGAAATCTTTATCTTTGTACCCGGCAATGAACAGATGTGGCTGATGAAACATATTGTCATAATATTTGATAGTTGTATTATAATACTATTTAATACTACTTGACATTGTGGATCTTCTTTAGCTTCAGTCAGTCAGTCTTTAGCTTGTACTGCCTGCAGAGCGAAGGGTGGGAGTTGGATGCCCGGTTTACGAAGTGGTGGCGAAATGATTAAAGGTATGAATCGCACATTCTTAAAAAAACCCACCCAATCACCTTTTGGGTTATTCTGAGAAAATGCTTCATCTGAATGTAAAATTGCACTTCAAATTCCGAAATAGGTTCAGGAATGTCATAAATTCAGGTGATCATTTCCGATCATGTCACGACAGCGGTGGTAGTAATGGTTCCCATCGAATTGCATCGGTCTAACCGTAATGAGACTTTATCACAAGGTGTCTGCTCAATCATCCCTTCAAAGCCTGCGAGTAGATCTTCTAAGCTCACATAAGGTTACCTTAATGACTTTGATGAAATCCTCCACTAGGGTAATAGTGTCGATGCGGTGGTGGTATATTGGGGTGAGCGGTACTAGTGACTGGAAAATAAACGGTTAAAACGTAGCGCCTAGGGAAGTGACCCACTTAGAGTCATCATTGACCTTCTATATTCTTACACGGCTATTTTTAATTTTACGCACAATGGAATCACATTCGGCACATTTGCAAAACTGATAATACACAAGCATTAAGGTTATAAAGATCTAAACATGGTTTCGACAATAATATTGACAGTTTGTTTAGAAACAACTTGGGATTAGACATTAACAGAGGTAGAAACACGATGAAGTTTGTTATTTAACACCACACTCAGCAATAGTATAACTATATGGCGGCGGTCTGTAAATAGTCAACCAGGCAATCCAGTGATTAACAGCGTGAGTATCGATCTACGCAATTCGGATATGCTGACATGATTCAACCAAGTCAGCTAGCCGTACGATCCGTTAACACTAATCACCTCTTGGCAATTCTAAGATCTTTACGGGTACATCATGAAGAAGAAGGTTTCCTGCATTTAATGTATAAGTTAAATAATAACTGAATCTCTCGTTTAGAATATGTATACGCGATTGCATAATTTAAACCAATTCAGATAGTGTTAAATGTTCCATTACATCAACACCAGTTGAAGTACTGGTCCATCGTTTGATTGTTCACAGGCTGTGTTCTGCTGTGCGGCCAAGGGTAAGAAACATATATTCAATATTTATACACACCGTGTAAGTTGCTGGTGCCATCAATAGGGCAGGACAAGTGGTGTCATCACTGATGGTCATCAAACCAGTCATACCATTTCTAATGCCACTGGTCCTTTTATGGCATATTTTGAGGCATAATAAAAAGTGGTCATACATGGTCATAACGTGTTATTTGTATGACGACTTGATGACAGAGTATGTAAACGGCAGGCAATTCACCTGAGAACCAACCGTTTGCAAGGTTGGCTCGTTGATTGGTTTCTTGTCTAACTCCGCACACTGCAATATTCCAGCTATATGGCGGCAGTCTGTAAATAATCGAGTCAGGACCAGACAATCCAGTGATCAACAGCATGAGCATTTATCAACGCAATTGATGTGTGTCAACCAAGCCAGCGAGCCTGACAACCTCACAACGTCACTCGCTTCTTACGACAAGCATTGCTTGCTGAAAATAAATTCTAACCCGTATATTCATTCGCAAGTACAAGGTCAGGTCGTTTACCAGCATAAGGTCACAATCAATACGAATCAGTACAACGGTGACATTGTGTAAGTACAATTCCGAAACAAGATCAGTCATTATGGCAATAAAGACGACCATGGTAAAGTTCATCGCTAAGGAACAGTGATCCAACTTCTCAACAGTAGGGGGCGGTGTGGTAGCCTGAGTGGTTAAAGCGTTGGTTGTGTGAAACCAATTTCTGGTGTCCCCCGCCGTGATGTTGCTGGAATATTGCTAAAACCAAACTCAAGCTAAATAGGGCCGTACTTCTGGTGATGAGTTTATATAAAGCGACAAATGAGTTTATATAAAACTACGCTGAGGCAGATCTTTCTACAATGTTCTCTGCATCAAAGGAGGGTTCATTCAGACTTTCCGTTGAAATATAGTACAAGTCGAACATAAAACACATCACTGCCTTCAATGAATTTACATGCACATTGTATAATTGTTGAAACATTGTCGCACAACACTATATATAATGGAAATTTAACGATATTTTGTCCAGTTTTATGTAGGTCAATCGATATCGTATAACTAAAGTAGCATCATCATATTGTTTTTTTCTGATGACATTTGACTTTCCTTAGGAACAGATATTTTGACAGGTTCTCCCAGATTTACGTTTTCTACGCAGTTTTGAGATCAAATCGTAGCAGTGTAAGGAGAGGAATACGTTATTATGGTTTTTACTGCTCTGTCGATTTTCGTTTCTCTTTAAGGTCATCTTTGTAAAGTTTTTCAAATCACTTAAATCTGAGTGAGTGAGTTAAATGTAAAAGCATTATTTCAGCCATATCGTCCATTAATCATGAAAAATAATAACTCATAATGCCTCACAATAAAAACGTTATTTACTTGAACTGTCTAGACGAGGGTCCAATCCATATATTATTATATAGCATTAAAACATGTGTCCCTGATGAATACGTCAGCCAACATGTGAGTTTACCTTAGGTTTCCTCTTTGACAGTCGCTAAAGTGGTTAACACCCGAGACACAAATAACTCATAATACTCAAGCTGACTCACCACTCAATAGCAAAAAGGATATCTTTTGACACTGCAGATTGAACGCATTCGTGGTTTGTGTTGAGGATTTGTCTTAACCAATGAATTAATAACACAAAAAGGGTTTGTTGTTCCTTAAGTATTCCACACCACAATCCCCAAGTGAGCAGAACTTCTAGCTCTGAGATACACGAGGTGACCGGAGTACCAGTTTAACCTGCCTTAAGCATGTCTAGTCACAAGATTGAAACCGAGTCAAACTCCACCTCATAAGTCTTTGATTCGTGTTCTTCATTTTGTGAAGAAAAGTCAAGGGATTGTGATCAGTAGAACTTCAATTGGAGAAGTAATGGTACCCAGGTACACTTCAAATTGCTGCAAAGCTACCAAAAGACCTAATGTCTCTTTCACAATGATAGAATCATTTCTTTGATGCTTGTCAACTGTCTAGGAAAAATAACAAACTGGATGATCAAACCGTGAATCATCCTCTTGAATCAGAAGAACACCTGCACTTACCTCAATTAGTAACTTAACTGAATTCTCAAAATTTTGTGCCTGCAATACTAAAGAATACATAAGTATGGCCTTAGCTCTTTCAAATGCAGCCTGACAAATGCTGCCCCACTGGAATTGTATATTTTCCCAAAAAAGGTTGGTAAGTAGTGATACCACATCTAAGAAATTATGACAAAACAGCCTGCCATACCCAAGAATCTCACGAGTTCTCTCATAGACTGATGTACTGGAAACTGTACAATTGCTTAACGTTAGCATGATCTGGTTGTACCTTTCAGTGCCCTGCAACATGCTCTAAAATACAAATTGTACCTTTCCAAATTCACACTTTGCAAGATTCAGAGTCACTGTTGCTTCAGGCATCTAACTCTCACTGGTTTACTAGGAATGGGAAGTAAGACTAACACTTTTTCATCAGGAATGAAATCTCTTTCTTTTTGACTTTTGGTCATAATTTTGTTTCATTTTTGCTTGGGAAGATTTCAAATTTTGTCTGGCGATGTCTTGACAATCACAGAAGAGGGATTGTTTCACGAAATCAGGTAGAATCACACATGATAGTGAGAATACCAGATTTTGTCTTAGGTAGTCACAATCAATGATAACTCTATGGAAAGGTTCCTCAAAAGACGGAATAGAAATTTTCTGATTTGTCTTTCCAACAATCGGGCATGCATGACAGGTCTTGCAAAATCCAGCCACATCTTGTCTCAAACCGGGCCAAAAGAAATGTGCCAGCATTTTCTCACAACTTTTGTTTACACCCAAATGAGTGAGTGAGTGAGTCAGTTATTATTTAACGTCACATCGGCAATATTTCAGCCATATCGTGACGAGAATATATGTGACATTGAAATGGAATAGATGTTTATGATAAAAACCTGTCGACGAAGGACAGTAAAACAACAAAAATATCACAATTACAACTAAAACTAGTGTGGAAAATTAAAACTTATAGCACTATTTGGACAATACAATATAAAAAACTGGCTATAGATCGCCAACAAACACCCAAATGACCTGCCCTGGGACATTCATGTGCAAATGAAAGTGCATGATTTCGAATTAATATTTGAACCACAATTTGGTGATGCAATTTCCATTCATTCTCCGCAGGAACGTCCAGCGACCTGAATTTCCTCATCACAACACCATATTTGAAGTAATAACAAACTGGACCTTGCTAATCTCAAGAGAAACAGCCTTACTAGCCAACTCCACATCCTCATCCTGCGCACATTATCCATAAAAGTACTTGGCAAATCAAAAATAGAATCATTCGGCAAAGAAGTCTTGGAAGAGATGCCTTGCGATATTGAAGGAGTCACTGTGCAAGAAGGACAAAATACCCGGAAAATCATCCTCCAACTTTTCTGTACTAACTGAACTCTATGGAGAAACAGTGACAATAGGATACCACAAACTCTGGCCCCCATAAGGTCATTACCGATCTAAGTCTTAGATTTAAAAGAATGTGTCTGCTTGTCAAAAGAATTTGAACCCGTTTTAACATCATCGAAACCTGCATGTCCTGAAGTTATACCTGGCGAAAAGCCCTTTTGCACAGAAATCTTGGTATTACCCGGAGACCGAAAAAAACTCTTGTGAGTCAAACAATAGTCATCTGCCAACATCGCTGCCTCATGCAATATGTGAACCGTATATTCATCAAGATATGTCTTGAGTTCAGAATGAACACTCTGCTTGAAATCGGAGATCATAATCTGTGCTCTGCTCTATCGATATGGCCGAATATGCATCCTGAATTTTACTCTACAAGACAGTTTGCAGTAGCATAGTCCATGACTCCTTAGGCCACTTGAGTTTTTCACCATCTTTTCCCAAAATATAAACATATTGATCTTCTTCTTTTTCACTGAAATCAGATATTGGCGTGCCTTGCAATGTCGAAAGAGAAAGAGGGTTTGAGAGAGGGGACGGATTTTAGAGCTGTTTTAGTTCAATTTTCTTAATTCCATTTCTTTTCTTTGTTTATATGTTTACTTTTCTATTTCTTTCCTCATTTTCAAAATTTCAATTCCCTTTCTTTTTTTGTGTTTCTATTTTTTATATTTATAGCCTTTTTAGTTTAGTTTCTTCTTTTCAAATTTGTAACTGAACTGCAAGCTTTTTTTTCGTCATTTCCAATAAGTCCGAATATTGTTCTTTAACGATTCCAAAACCTTCATGTGCAAAATCTCCCTTATCATTATAATGATTCAACACAACTTCAAAATTTGAAATTTTCTTATAGCAGGTTTAGGCCTCAAGTTTGAAATGTGCAGAAATTTGCAATAAATGTGATTTGCGCAAGTCACAGACTGACTTAAGAAACTCTCCAAGTTCAAACACCATTTTGCTTGTTTCGAAGAAATTTGAAAATACTTTATCACAAAAAAATCGCAAACGTCAAATGAATTCGATCAGTTTAGGTATTACTGAGATACAAGGCTTGTGAGTCCCTTTTAAACCAGCAAAATAAAACACAAATAAGCCTATAATACTAAATTATATATTGAATAAAAAAGTTACAATGAATAACAATACAGATTTCAAATTCAATATCATCAATGTGACAATCAGTGTGACAAAAATACATCTTCACAACACAACATTGATGAGATCGATCCACATGATGTGAATCACTGGTTTGTATGGTCCACAATCATGTATATCCAGACCGATTTCATACAACTGGAACATATAAAAGTGTAGCGTTAAACATATTAACAAAACACAGTTGTTGATAGAAATCGAGAAGCTGAATTCCATAGATAAATCCTGATTTACTAGTCACTTGTGGTCCTCGTTCTTGCTGCTATTACAGGTGGCATTTTGCTGACAACAACCATTTCTCATTGTTCTTTTTTTGTGACAAGACAACTTGTGAGAGGTGAGGTGAGGGGAAATTGGGTTTAACGTCGCGCTGGAGATTATTTCGCTCATATGACGACGTACATGCGTGTGTATGTGTACGTGCAGCTGCTTGTACTAGCCCAGACTGAAGCTGGTTTTATAGTGCTAGCCCACTGAGATACCATGCCGCAGTGAAGCAAGAATACCCCACTCAGACACATTATACTGACTCCGAGCCGACCAGTCCTTGTTGTACCCATTAATGCCGAGCGCCAGTCAGGGACCAACAAGGACCATATTTTAACGTCTTTTGGTATGACGCGGTCGGGAATCGAACCCGCGACCTTCCGCTCTCCTGGCGGACACTCTAACCACTACACCACGGAGGCGGTCTCAGCTCGTGTGAATTCAATTGCAGAACTGAATGTCATTTTAGAAGCTGGCTATAAATGTTGAACTGGTTATTTCCAGTGGAGTTATCGCTGATGACTAAATGTGGGTCAACTTCGAGCACTATTATTTTCATGTGACTCTAACGTCAAAAGAGGATTTGGTCCAACTCTTATTCTAGGAAGCATCAATCAGTAGACGATAATAGGAAGAACAATCAATATGCGATTACAGACCATAAGACCTCTCACGTATTTGTGCGAAAGGTCAGTATTTAGTGTTAAGACAAAGTGAGTCACTCAGTGAGTGAGTAAATGAATACAAACGTGCGTATGTCATTCGGCCGTACATTCACAACACTGCATAGAGTTCCCGTCATGTCGCTGTGAACCAAAGACGTTTAAAGCTCCATTACCATGTCATAACAGAATTACTGCTGAAGCAGATCTCTCCACATGCAAAAACATATACAAGCCAGGGTAGCCATGAAATGACAACTCAAATTGTTATGAAGGTGATCAGAAGGCTATCTTTCTACACCAAATGTCGTCATATTTCATGTGGACGTTAAAGACTACAACCTGTAAAATAACTGATTTTCAAAACTTTAACTGTTCATTTTATAGTATATTTTTTTTCATGTTGAGCTTAAGGATTCTACTGTATGGTTCCAGATATATAGATGTCATTTTTTGGTTTTAATTTAATTCTCTTATTTCCCATTTTCAAGTACAGTAACATATATAATAATACATAACAGCGTTTGTGGAGCATTGTAGCATGGCATATTTTAAGTGAGATTTTTTAATTATGATGTACTAATAGCAATAGGTACGTACAACATGCATGATAATGTATAACAGATGGCACCCAAAATTGTTATATAAATTTTAGTATGTCATAACTATCTCCAGTGATGTACAGAGAAAGCCAATAATTGTGTAGAATATTTGCCAGTTTCAGCAAAACAAAAAAAGATAACAAGAAAAAGATTTTTGGGATAATTAACCCCTGGGGAATATTTGTTCAGGTCTCAGCAAACAAAATATGTAATGATGACCAGAAATTGAACAAACTTGTGAATTGACAGTTCTGAAAATAATTGATCTTTGTTGCCTCATAATAGTTAATTATCTCTCCCTTAACATGTTTAAAACATGGTTTGATTTGCTTTCTACTGCATTTATAGGTACTTTGTTTGGCAATAATACAGATCACGTTCAATGGACTATTGTGCTTCCCTTCAAATCCAGAAACACATTCTTCCTGCAGTTGCAGTATTTAACCAATCCGACAAGTGACTCCATAATCTTTTTGCATGTTCACAATCACATAACAAATTAATAACTGTTTCAGGTTCAGCTTCATAGAATGTACACAATGGAGAGTCTAGATATCCAATCTTGTGTAAATTTGTGTTGGTAAAAAGAATGTTACGTACAAGTTTGAACTGAAACCACTTCACGTTAACACCCTGTGTGCATCGTTTCGACATAAAATAGATTTCTTCCTGTTCAGATTCGGAATATTCTTTATCAAACCCTTTTTCCCATTTGCATTGTCCAGGAGATTTGGAAGAGTTAGCACTCAGTAAAGATTGATAGAAATGTTTTCTGCCTTGTTCATTTCTCAGTTTCAGACAATTGAAAAAAAGAACATTTTTAGGTTGTTTCTTTTGCTTTTTAATGAAATAATTAATTGATGAGCGCAAGCCATGATACGTTAAGGTATAAGAATTCTATTGTCCTATCGTACATATTTGTCTTGAAATCCATCAAAATTATACAGCTTGTCATCATCCAATAATTCATTTATAAAGATGATTCCTCTTTCAAACAATTCTAAATAACATACAGGTTTTCCACCAATGTTTATGTTGTCATTCCACCAGACGCATTGACAGAGTATCTCAGAAGACCATTCAGTATTTCTATGGGGTTCAGCTAGAAAATTGGACCATCCCTGCAGTACACCCTTCCAGAAAGTATTTGGAACCGTTGGTACGACATTCGTTTTTATGTAAACTGTGTCTGCCAACCTAATAATATCTGATAGAGCTCTGCAAAGACTTATTGAAAGTTCAATGAATTTTGCAATATTCTTCATATCCAATTTATTTTTTGTGCAAATATGGTGTTTTGTATATCTGGTACCCTAATTCCTCCAACTTAACTGTTTTGTCATTGTTTTGCCCGAAGCTTTCTTGAATGCGTTTCTCTCAGTGATAATGACATTGCCATTTGTCAACTGAAGACACGGGCATTACTCCATCAGTTTGCCTGTTTACTTTTAGGTGTATGAAGACAACATTGCCCATTACCAAAACTACCGATCAGCTGTTACACACCTGAAGTCGTAGATCTAGAATGACTATCATGGTGAGATGAAGGAAAATGAAGGCAAAACATAGAAAATAATACTTCTCTATTTCCACGCAGCTCATTTTCCACAACAATCGCACAATCACACGTCTGTTATCATTATCGTAGTCGCATCTACTATAATAATTGAATCACTCTCTGGTCTAAAGTTTTCATCTCAGATTTGGTTTGACTTTGCGTTTATTGGACCTTTGTGATGCATATACGTCCTTGTTTAAACCCATGAGAGTGAGTATGATGCTGAGAATTGTATACGTGTACTCCCAAATATACTATGTGTTATACAGAAGAAACGGAGGTTAGAATCAAACATGTGTGTATTTACTAACTACATATTTATACACAAGCAGGCATTGGCTCACACATAGAGTACATCAGCGTTAACTCTCATGACGGATGATGACACTGAACTGATGTCATTTACTTCATCAGATGCTACATCTAAGCCCCACTGAGTCCCCGCTAAATCAAAGGTATCCGGGCGTCATTATAACACTTAGCTGCTCCCGGCGCACGTCCAGCGGATGCATCAGTACTCTACTCCAACGTAACACACATACTACATATTGTGTAGTCTAGAATAAACATTTCATAGTTAGTCTGCTATGTATTATTATCCATGCATGTTATAGGTCATGATCAGAGGTCACCATGGTGTTCAACGTTTAGCAATTTACGGTCTTATAATGCCTAGTGTACTCGATTGTTTCCTTCTATCAATATAACATGCGGAGACATCCTCGAACTTCTTAAATAATCAATGCATAGTTTCAGATAATCTCTTCGAATGTTCTTCTTGTAGGAATTACCAGGTAGGCGTGTCTTTGCCTATCAACGTCTTGTGAAATTATGAACATAGGAGTTGTAGAAATCAATCGGACTGTGTACTCTTTGAATACCGCGTCTCTGATCTTTTCCTCGCTGTCTTTAGATGATGCATTGGCCAGTACATGCCGCCGTCAACGTTCCTCCGACCTTGAGACCGAACGCTTCTGTAATTGAAAACGGACTTTATCTAAAAGCCTTCTTAATGCACGCTTTTGTCAAGAGCACTCCCTGACCAAGATGTTGCATAATCACACATGTGTCATCAGGTATCATCACAGGCGGCTGTACTTTGGTCAATACAGGCAATAAGGGCAATTTCGTGGGTGCCAAGTATGGTGGTTCTGCCTGCAAGGATATATATAGCACATATTAGTTGTGATGGAACTGGAGGTGTGCTATTTTTAACTAACTAATGTTACCAGAGATCTCTCATGTTTACGGAGAGAGTTTAGTAGCTTTTTCTACATGCTCGTTTTGAATTACAATTTTAGTGACAAAATAAAAAACGTTCAAAGCAGGATAATGATAACAATATCTCAGGAAAGAATATGGGTTTAAATAACAATCGATGAGTCATTAAAGAGTAGTGACAAAGAGTTATGGTCTATTTCGGGACGGTGGGGTAAGTATCATAGTGGTTAAGGAGTTCGCTCGTCGCGTCCGCTCGGCAAATTCATGTGAACACACATTCCTGAGGCAATAAACGGTGAAGGGAGTGACAAGGCAGGTCTTCTTAGGGTTTAGTGCAGTATGTTTGAACTATGAACTGAGTTCAGGACCAGTTACGAAAATAGCTGGGAAATGGGTTTCAGAGACAAGTAGTATTCATATTTTCTTGTGATATTACGGTGTCTAAATGACCAGAAAAATCCACTTGTCTCACATAATAAAAACGATGGAAACATCTACATTAGCCAAAATGCTGATCATAACACAACCATATTTTCATATGAACCACAATCGGTTAGCTTTTATACCACGTGACACTAGTCATAAACAAAGCAAATGCAAGTAAAATATTCGCCTGAACCAAAGTCAGTGATTTACGTCAGACATATTTCAGAATATACTGTCAATAGGTTCTGTCACGGCTAAAGAAAGCTACGCTCGCAGTCCTATGTCTTTCTAAAAGTGACCAGGCCATTGATGAGCATGAACACATATCAATAGTTTCCTTCTGGTTACAATGGTCACCATCTGGCATTTACAACGTCCCCTTGCTCGTGTGTAAGCCTACATCAATGGTGTATCCATCGGAAAAACTAAGTCGCCTTAAGCCTCCTTCAGCAGGGAAATTATCAAGAATGGTGAGACGCTTCATTTAGTACACTAGCGCCTACGCCACTGCTGTGTTCGTCACTGCTCGTGTTGAGGTCAGTATAACCCTTGCTGTCCGCAAGCAGAAACACCCACAACAGCCATGATGTCACCATGTGTACGAAGACTGATATAAACACAACAACACTGTATCACAAACCTAACGCCTCCTAAATGATGCTTGAGTCCACAAGAGATTTACATTGTCAGCTGTACAGGTTTGGTTCTAATTTTACTATCTGTCGGTGTTTATACAGAAACATCTTACTGTGCTGAAATGTCAACATTGATCACCCTAGGGTAATGTCTCCGACAGCAGATGATTTCCTTAATGTAAAACAAGGGTCAAATCTGCCAAAGTAATCACTGGACACGACGAAGAGGCAAATACCAAGTCTGTATGTGATGATGACGGTGTATTGCTGATAGTCAGGTGTATAATAATGATAATGACATTCATGAGGATATTTGTTATGGTCACGACCATCCCAATCAGGTCAAGAGCAATGAGACGGTTGATGGCAATGTGATTCACTATGATTAAAATATGATAGGTACTCCAGCGGCAGTAACACGCATAATAATATCAGCACTCCTGCTGACGATGCCACAACAAAAGCATCACAATATATATGAATATGACTATAACTTGTAATGCACGTTACCGTGGCATGTTTCATAACAAATACAAAGATTGTTTATTGAAGGTTTAGTGGTCATGAACGTGGTAGATGAAAGAGATTGCAAGTGTGTTGCTTTTAATAGATGAAGGTTTATCTCAATGAAAAAATATAAACTAGGAAATATTTATATTTCAATTCAAGAGATTGCAAGTGTGTTGCTTTTAATAGATGAAGGGTTATCTCAATGAAAAAATATAAACTAGGAAATATTTATATTTCAATTCAAGAAAAAAATACTGAACACAATTACGAGATTCATTATCTAAACTGAAGGCTGGAATTAGTTTGCCTATTTGAGAAGGTGAGTGAGTTTAGTTTTGCTGTAATGCATGTGATAATATTAAAACGACATGTACCTTTTGAGATAACAATATTTTACTGCATTCACAATGACATTAGGAACTTTTTATTTCCGTGCAGTGTTTGTTGATCAGCCATCAACCACCTGTGTCATCGCTGTTCCCTAAAGCGTCCATATGTTACTTGATGTTCTACCCTGTGTGCTAGTGTGAACTGTGTAAGGGTCATTGACACAACATCAACGGTTGAAAGAGGCTAATAAGAGTCTGTCATAAAAGATAGAAATGAACATGGATGTTCTTCAGGAACGTCCACAATCATAATCCTAGAGTCTTTAATTGGTCTACTGGAAACGCTGGTGTAAATATTGGACTTGTGTCATTTGTGCATCCAAATTGCTGGTTTTCATCACTGGGTTTTCGCAATGTGCGACATGCTGAATAACTATTACAGTCAATGAAAGGTATATAAATTGTGTGCTAGCAATTGCACATGAAATACTTCAGATATAAGTTTTAATTCGGTTTGTTGTTGAATGGAAACATCCCATTACAAGCGACATATAACATTGCACGGGACCATCATAGCGCAATCAATAAACAATACAGCTTCCTGTGTTTTCACACATGCAGGTAATCTTTAGAACACAATATCTTAGGCAAGGTTGTGTATGTACCGTCAATGAACCTATGTAACGTCCAAAAAACATTGTGTTCTACTTGCTGATGAAATATATTGTACTGCTGTTTGATACTGCGTAATATAATACTATTTGATACTACATGCCATAGTGGATGACGTTTCAGCCTGCAGAGCCAACATTGGGAGCTAGATGTCCGGTCAAGACATCAAAATACTTTGATAATGACACATTTTGTAAACCAGCCTGGCGAAGGGAATTGAAGGAATTGAGTAAAGAATCTGGCCTAAATAGTAAATACTGTGTCTCAGAGGTATTCTCTTTAGCTTGCACTGTTTCACTAGCACTAGTCAGCATCAGCAACCACACACACACGTGCATACATGCAACTGAAAGAGAGTAATACGTACATACGACAATTTGACCTCACCAATAGCGTATAGGATTACGCATCAAAGTAGTAGATATGATTAAAGGTATGAATCTCACATTCATAAAAAAAGTCACCCAAATCACATTTTGGGTTATTTTGTGAAAAAGCCTCCTCCGAATGTAAAATTGCATTTCAAATACCAACATAGGTTAAAGAATGTCATAAATTCAGGTGATCAGTTCTGAACTTGTCACGACAGCGGTTGTAGTAATTGTTCCCATCGAATTACATCGGTCTAACCGTAATGGTACTTTATCACAAGGTGTCTGCTCAATCATTCCTTCAAAGCCTGCCAGTAGAACTTCTAAGCTCACATAAGGTTACCTTAATGAATTTGATGAAATCCTCCAGTAGGGTTATAGTGTCGATACGGTGGTGGTGTATTGGCGTGAGCAGTACTAGTGACTGGAAAATCAACGGTTAAAACATAACGAGTTGAACAGCGCCCAGGGAATTGGCCCACTTAGAGTCATCATTGACCTTCTGTGTTCTCTCATACAGTTTTAACATCTATTTTGATTTTTACACACAATGGAATGAATATCGGCTGATACTCAAGATAGATAATTAACTATCGTTCACCTTATGACGATTTAAACACCGCTCGTACTATAATATTGACAGTTTGTTTAGAAACAAATTGGGATTAGACATTAACAGAAGCAGAAACATGAAGATTTTGGCTGGTGGGTTTGTTGTTTAACGCCACACTCAGCATTATTCCAGCCATATCGCGGCAGTCTGTAAATAATCATGCCTGCACCAGACAACCCATTGATGAACAGCTTGAGCATCAATCTACGCAGTTGGGTTACGATGACATCTTTCAACCAAATCAGCGAGCCTGACCACCCGATCATTTCAGTCGCTTCCAGACGACCAATTCTTACCCAGATCTTCATGGCACGTTTGCAAGTATAAGCTCACAAATCAGTACAACGTTATCATTATGGAAGTACAATTCAGCACAGGGTCAGTGATTATGGCAATAAACACAATCATGGTAATCTCATTGTTCAGGAACATTAATCCTACTTCTAAATATGGCCTGGAGGGATACGATAATCACACACAATGCCGGTCTTCTGGTGACTTGAGACGTAATGTGAGATGAAAAGCAATAGCTAGCTCCCCTTATATACACACAAATGACCTAGATATGACCTGTCTATAATGTTGTTGGCGCTAAGGGAGGGTTTTTGTACATTTCAAATTTCGGTTAAAATATAATCCAAGTTCAGATAAGACCCAAGACTGCTCTTCAGTGAATGTGTATGCATATTGTATAGCAGTTGGGTTACGATAATCACACACAATGCCGGTCTTCTGGTGACTTGAGATGTAATGTGAGATGAAAAGCAATAGCTAGCTCCCCTTATATACACACAAATGGCCTAGAAAATTCTACGCAGAGGTAGATCTGTCTATAATGTTGTATGCACCAAGGGAGGGTTTTTGTACATTCCAACTTTCTGTTAAATATAATCCAAGTTCAGATAAGACCCAAGACTGATCTTCAGTGAATGTGCATGAATATTGTATAGCTGTTGAGACATTATCGCACAACAATATATATAATGGAAATTTAACCATTTTTGTCCAGTTGTATGTAAGTCAATCGATATTGCATAACTTAAGTAACCTCATCATATTGTCTTTTTTCGGATGACATTTGGATTTCCTCACGAGTAGATATGTTGACAGGTTCTCCCAGATTTACCTTTTCTGCGCAGTTTTTAATGAGGTCAAGTCGAAGCAGTGCAAGGAGAGGCATATGCTTTTTACTGCTTTATCGATTTACGTTTCTTTTTAAGGTCGTTTTACAATGTTTTCCAATAACTCATATCTGAGTATTTGATTTGAGCAAAGGTAAGGTTGTCGGTCGGGCATTTTCAGTTTATCGTTAACGGATCAATCTTGCCGTGGGTTTGGAACTGTTAGAAGTGTGCATATATTTTCCAACAGTCGACAATATTAGCGTTATTGTTTCAGGCAATGTATTGAACTGTTTGTTCAGAAAAATATCACCCACACACCATTCCCCCCACATGCACACACACACGCGCGCGCGCGCCCGCACAAACACATACCTCAACGCATTGATCATGAAAAGGATTTACTCATACCTTCTCGCATTTACAACGTTATTTGCTCGGAGTGTCAAAACAAGGCCCGATCCATACATTTTGAATTTCAATAAACCATGTCTCCCCTCAGATGATAGCGAATGTCCAGCTAGCGCCTGATGATTGTGTCATCCAACATGTGCTAAGTAGCAGCCGGGGATGTTTACCTGAGTTACCTGAAATTTCCTATTGCGTTAAGATTTGGCAGTCTCCAAAGTGTATAACACTGAGACACGAATAAAGCCATGATAAAACTGAAATACTCCTCAAGCGAGTTTAGCTAACTAACCAATAACTGAAACAAGTTTACACAATGCCATTTAGAAAGTGGTCAAATGTAACATATGTTATATTTGGGATTACACTTTCTTAGTAAAGTACAAATTCTAGTACTTTTTGAGTTGAGCCCCATCCGGGATTCGAACTCACACCCTCAGAGTCAGGCACCTAATCGCCAGCACACAAAGTCAGCCGCCTAACCCGCTCAGCTACCGCGACTTCCACTTGTGGGTTAGGCGGCTGACTTCGTGTGCTGGCGATTAGGTGCCTGACTCTGAGGGTGTGAGTTCGAATCCCGGATGGGGCTCAACTCAAAAAGTACTAGAATTTGTACTTTACTAAGAAAGTGTAATCCCAAATATAATATATGTTACAACTGAAACAAGGTCGACATCTTGTTACACTGCAGATTGAACGAATTCATGATTTGTGTTGGACATTTGTCTTAACCAATGAATTAAGCACAAAACAATCCCAATTGAGCAGAACATCCGGCTCTGAGAAACATGAGGAGAGCTGAGTGCAGGTTTAACTGCATACAAGGGAAGCTGGACATATTTTATGAATAGTTGTAAACACATGAGCTATATGTACTCATTTAACTGACGAGGATTATTAAGATATTAGATGGGAAATGTCCTAAAGAAAACAATGAGTCACCTTTTGACTTCAGCTGTGACAAAGGACGGGTTGCCTCCTTATTACGGACTATAGTTAACTGCAACCCACATGATAGTATACGATTAATCATAAACACGTGCACAAGGTAACAGGTTCTCAAAACAACCCACTAAACTGGGTGAGCAGCAATAGGTCATAGTTAAACGGAAACATGAAACTTCTCGAACGATCAAGGTATTATTTAAACAACCAAGGGAGGTAATTCTAAATTAAAGTTAACAATTAATGATACAAGCTGAGACCCCAGAGCAATCGCCTGTTGGTATCGGTCTTCATTAACCTGTCCTTGTAATAATCGACGGGATCGGATGGTCAGTATTACTAAACGGTTCAATGCATATATCCACATTGCACAGATTGATCCACATGATGTAAAAAGGCTGGATTGTGTGGTCCAGAGTTGTGTACTTCCTGACCGATTTCGTACAGCTGGAACATCTACAAGTGAGGTCTTAAAACATTTTAACGAAACACTGTTGTTGACAGGAAGCGAGCAAGAAGTTAAATATTTGTCTGTGCTGAATGCCATAGATAAATCCCGACTAACTAGATATGTGTGGTCCTCATTCAGGCATCAAGATCCTTGCTGCTATTAAAGGGGGAATGTTGCTGACAACAACCATTTCATATTGTTCTGCTTTTGAAAGTAGAGTAAAACCTAAGAAGTGTGAAATAACCGAGAGGTTTGTGATAAGACAGCTTGTGAGAATTCAATTGCAGAACTGAATGTCATTTTAGAAGCTGGCTATAAATGTTGAACTGGTTATTTCCAGTGGAGTTATCGCTGATGACTAAATGTGGGTCAACTTCGAGCACTATTATTGTCATGTGACTCTAATGTCAAAAGAGGATTTGGTCCAACTCCTATTCTAGGAAACATCAACCAGAAGACGATAATAGGAAGAACGAACATTCAATATGCGATTACAGACGTTAAGACCTCTAACGTATCTGTGCGAAAGGTTAGTGTTTACTGGTGAGACTAAGTGAGTGACTCAGCCAGGTAGTAATTGAATACTGCGTGGATCCAGTTGTACAGTCACCAGTCATGGCGTCAAGGAGTTTAAAGCTCCACTGCCATGTCATGACAGAATTAGTGCTGAAACACACCTCTCCAGGGTAGCTAGGAGCTGTTTTCTTAACAATTACCAAGTTGATGAAATGACAACTCAAATTGTTACGATGGTGATCGTAGGGCTCCCTCCCTCCGTGCAGCAGATATCGTTATATTCCATGTGGACGAGACAGGCTACAACATTTTAAAGAACTTATTTTCAAAAGTATAATTGTTCATTTATAGGTTAAGGATTCTACTCTATGGTTACAGAAATTGATATGTCAAATATTTGTTTTTTTCCCAGTGGCTTTCTTGAATGAGTTTCTCTTAGTGTTTATGACATTGCCATTGTCAACTGAAGACACGGGCATTACTCCATCAGTTTGCCTGTTTATATTCAGGTGTATGAAGACAACATTGCCCATTACAACAACTGCCGATCAGCTGTTACACACCTGAAGTCGTAGATCTAGAATGACTATCATGGTGAGATGAAGGAAAATGAAGGCAAAACATAGAACATAATACTTCTCTATTTCCACGCAGTTCGCTCTCCACAACAATCGCACAATCACATGGCTGTTATCATTATCGTAGTCATAATCATTGAATTACTCTCTGGTCTAAAGTTCACATCTCAGATTTGGTTTGACTTTGCGTTTATTGGACTTTTGTGATGTATATACGTCCTTGTTTAAACCCAAGAGACTGAGCATGATGCTGAGAATTTGTAAACCCAAATATACCATGTGTTATACAGAAGAAACGGAGGTTAGAATCAAACATGTGTGCATTTACTAACTGCATATTTATACACAAGCAGGCATTGGCTCACACATAGAGCACATCAGCGTTAACTCTTATGACGGATGGTGACACTGAACTGATGTCATTTCATTCATCAGATGCTACATCTAAGCCCCACTGAGACCCCGCTAAATCAAAGGTATCAGGGCGTCAGTATAACATTTAGCTGCCCCCGGCGCACGTCCAGCGGATGCATCAGTACTCTACTCCATACATAACACACATACTACAGATTGTGTAGTCTAGAATAAACATTTCATAGTTAGTCTGCTATGTATTAGTATACATGCATGTTACAGGTCATGATCAGAGGTCACCATGGTGTTCAACGTTTAGCGATTTACGGTCTTATAATGCCTAGTGTACTGGAGTGTTTCCTCCTATCAATATAACATGTGGAGACATCCTCGAACTTCTTAGATAATCAATGCATAGTTTCAGATAATCTCTTCGAATGTTCTTCTTGTAGGAATTATCTCGTAGGCGTGTCTTTGCCTATCAACGTCTTGTGAAATTATGAACATAAGAGTTGTAGAAATCAATCGGACTGTGTACTCTTTGAATCTCGTGTCTCTGATCTTTTCCTCGCTGTCTTTAGATGATGCATTGGCCAGTACATGCCGCCGTCAACGTTCCTCCGACCTTGAGACCGAACGCTTCTGTAATTGAAAACGGACTCTATCTAAAAGCCTTCTTAATGCACGCTTTTGTCAGCAGCACTCCCTGACCAAGATGCTGCATAATCACACATGTGTCATCAGGTATCATCACAGGCGGCTGTACTTTGGTCAATACAGGCAATAAGGGCAATTTCGTGGGTGTCAAGTATGGTGGTTCTGCCTGCAAGGACATATATAGCACATATTAGTTGTGATGGAACTGGAGGTGTGCTATTATTAACTTACTAATGTAACCAGAGATCTCTCATGTTTACGGAGAGAGTTTAGTAGCTTTTTCTACATGCTCGTTTCGAATTGCAATTTTAGTGACAAAATAAAAAAAACGTTCAAAGCAGGATAATGATTACAATGACTCAGGAAAGAATCTGTTTAAATAACAATCGATGAGTCTTTAAAAAGTAATGACAAAGACTCATAGTCCCATAGGGCGGTGGGGTAAGAAGCGTAGTGGTTAAAGAGTTCGCTCGTCACGTCCGATCGTCACGTCCGCTCGGCAAATTCATGTAAACACACATTCCTGAGGCAATAAACGGTCAAGGGAGTGACAAGGCAGGTCTTCTTAGGATTTAATGCAGTATGTTTAAACTATGAATTGAGTTCAGGACCAAAAATAGCTGGGAAATGGGTTTCAGAGACAAGTAGTATTCATATTTTCTTGTGATATTACGGTGTCTAAATGACCAGAAAAATCCACTTGTCTCACATAATAGAAACGATGGAAACATCTACATTAGACAAAATTCTGATCATAACACAACCATATTTTCATATGAACCACAATCGGTTAGTTTTTATACCACGTGACACTAGTCATAAACAAAGCAAATGCAAGTAAAATATTCGCCTGAACCAACGTCAGTGATTTACGTCAGACATATTTCAGAATATACTGTCAATAGATTCTGTCACGGCTAAAGAAAGCTACGCTCGCAGTCCTATGCCTTTCTAAAAGTGACCAGGCCATTGATGAGCATGAACACATATCAATAGTTTCCTTCTGGTTACAATGGGCACCTTCTGGCATTTACAACGTCCCCTTGTACGCGTGTAAGCAAACATCGATGGTGGATCCATCGCAAAAACTAAGTCGCCTTAAGCCTCCTTCAGCAGGGAAATTATCAAGAATGATGAGACGCTTCATTGAGTACACTGGCGCCTACGCCACTGCTGTGTTCGTCACTGCTCGTGTTGAGGTCAGTATAACCCTTGCTGCCCGCAAGCAGAAACACCCACAACAGCCATGATGTCACCATGTGTACGAAGACTGATATAAACACAACAACACTGTATCACAAACCTAACGCCTCCTAAATGATGCTTGAGTCCACAAGACATTTACATTGTCAGCTGTACAGGTTTGGTTCTAATTTTACTGTGTGTCGGTGTTTATACAGAAAAATCTCACTGTGTTGAAATGTCAACATTGACCACCCTGGGGCGATGTCTCCGACAGCAGAAATAAAACAAGGGTCAAATCTGCTACAGTAATCACTGGACACGACGAAGAGGCAAATACCAAGTCTGTATGTGGTGATGACGGTGTACTGCTGATAGTCAGATGTATAATAATGATAATGACATTCATGAAGATATTTGTTATGGTCACGACCATCCCAATCAGGTCAAGGGCAATGAGACGGTGGAAGGCATTGTGATTCACTATGATTACGGTAAAATATCATAGGTACTCCAGCGGCAGTAACACGCATGGTAATATCAGCACTCCTGCTGACGATGCCATAACAAAAACATCACAATATATATGAATATGAATGTGACAGGATGAAATGTTTGTATATATTTAGTGTTTTTATTCGTTAGTTTTAACTGAATTAAATATTCAGTTTAGTGTATTTTAAACATTATATACTTCACTCTTCAGCTTCTCTTAACCCCTCTCTCAGCTTACTGCATGAGTTTTCTGCCTCAGCCACATTCACCTAAAGCACTGCGACGCAATAGCTTGCCCAAGCGCGCCACTTACTGTCCCTTTGTCATAAACCTTGTTAGCTTACTGTCCCCTGTTTTAAGGTTTGAAGTTTATTATCAGTTCAGAACGTTTCAACTGTCAACTGGTCATAAGGCATTTGTGGATTTTGAAGCTCACACGTTTTGACTTATTTGGACATTTATAGGAGCTCTTGAGATCATTTCTGAAGGTTAGTTTATTTCCATACTTTTTGTAGTTTGTACATACTCATTGGATGTATACGCATATTGTGTTTATGCGTTGATAATTTGGCTGCTTTGTTATATTGTAAATATTGAGTAGTTTGTGATAACTAGTTGTGTTGCAGAATGTAATGCATTATAAGTCTAATTATTTACAAACGGTAAATAATTCAATAATTCAGTAAGCTATTTATCAGTGTTAAACTTAATCTTTAAGTACTATACAGCTGTCGTATGGATGTGTAAATGTATGAATGTATAATGTGTAAATGTATGAATGTATAATGTGTAAATGTATGAATGTATAATGTGTAAATGTATGAATGTATGAATGTATAATGTGTAAATGTATGAATGTATAATGTGTAAATGTATGAATGTATAATGTGTGAATGTAAGAATGAAGCAGGGATTTACCATTATATATATTTTAAATGTTTCTCATTAATCAACAATAACTAAACGTATTTGTTGTATTGTTATTGCTGCCATTTGATTAGTCTGCACAGTGTGTATATATGTTTCATTTATTCGTGCAGATGTAGGTGTATTGCTCGTGAAGCTGTCGGTGTGTACTGACTATACCCAGGTCAACACACTTGGTGGGTTTATTATATTTTATATATGCATTGTGTAATGTCTACATGATAAGAAATGCTTGTTTCCCTATACGATATGATATGTATATGCCTATCTATGTATGAATTAAAGTATAAATGGAATGTGTCATCAATGAAATATTGAGACAATGTATATGGAACAGATTAGCAATAATGATATTTTGTAAATGGTTATATTTAAAGATATTGATGATTGATATTATCTATCAGCATATGTTTATGTTTTGTCTAAAGAATGTTTTAATTGTTTCAGGGTTTTTTACATGAACTATCAGAAATAAAGGGCCATAATTGCGAACACCACCGTGTCTGTTCTAATGATTGAAACAGTTCCGGTTTCATGAATATAATATGTAATGCACGTTACCGTGTCATGTTTCATAGCAAATACAAAGATTGTTTATTGAAGCTTTAGTGTTCATGAACGTGGTAGATGAATGAGATTGTCAGTGGTAAGTGTGTTGCTTTTAATAGATGAAGGGTTTTCTCAAAGAAAAAATATAAACCAGGAAATAAGTATGTTTCAATTCAAATACTGAACACAATTACGATATTCATTATCTAAACTGAAGGTTGGAATTAGTTTGCCTATTTGAGAAGGTCAGTGAGTTTAGTTTTGCTGTTATGCATGTGATCATATTAACACTACATGTACCTTTTGAGATAACATCTTTCACTGCATTCACATTGTCATGAGGAACTTTTTATTTCCGTGCAGTGTTTGTGGATCAGCCATCAACCACCTGTGGCAGCGCTGTTCCCTAAAGCGTCCTTGTTTTTCTTGATGTTCTACCCTGTGTGCTAGTGTAAACTGTGTAAGGGTCATTGACACAACATCAACGGTTGAAGGAGGCTAATAAGAGTGTGTCATAAAAGATAGAAATGAACACGGATGTTATTCAGGAACGTCCACAATCATATTCAGAGAGTCTTTAATTGGTCTACTGGAAACGCTGGTGTAAATATTGGACTTGTGTCATTTGTGCATCCACATTGCTGGTTTTCATCACTGGGTTTTCTCAATGTGCGACATGCTGAATAACTATTACAGTCAATGAGAAGGTATATAAATTGTGTGCTAGAAATTGCACATGAAATACTTCAGATATAAGTTTTAATTCGGTTTGTTGTTGATTGTAAACACCCCCGTAACAAGCGACAAATATCATTGAACGGGACCATCAAAGCGCAATCAATAAACAATACAGCTTCCTGTGTTTTCTCTCATGCAGGAATCTTTAAAACACATTATTTATCAAGGTTGTGTATGTACCGTCAATTAACTTATGTGACGTCGAAAAAACATTGCGTTCTATTTGATGATGGAATATACTGTAATGCTATTTGATGCTGCATAATATAATACTATTTGATACTACATGACATTATTGATGACGTTTCATCCTGCAGAGCCAACATTGGGAGCTAAATGCCCGCGCAAGACATCAACATACTTTGATCATGATACATTTTGTAAACCAGCCTGGCGAAGGGAATTGAAGGAATTGAGTAATGATTCTGGCCTAAATAGTAAATACTGTGTCTCAGCGGTATGATCATTAGCTTGCACTGTTTAACTAGCACTAGTCAGCATCAGCAACCACACACACACGTGCATACATGCAGCTGAAAAAGAGAATTACGTACATACGACAATTTGACCTCACCAATAGCGTACAGGATTACGAATCAAAGTAGTAGATATGATTAAAGGTATAAATCTCACATTCATAAAAAGAAATCACTCAAACACATTTTGGGTTATTTTGTGAAAATGCCTCCTCCAAATGTAAAATTGCACTTCAAATACCAAAATAGGTTCAAGAATGTCATAAATTCAGGTGATCATTTTCGATCATGTCACGACAGCGGTTGTAGTAATGGTTCCCATCGAATTACATAGGTCTAACCATAATGGTACTTTATCACAGGGTGTCTGCTCAATCATTCCTTCAAAGCTTGCGAGTAGATCTTCTAAGCTCACATAAGGTTACCTTAATGACTTTGATGAAATCCTCCACTAGGGTTATAGTGTCGATACGGTGGTGGTGTATTGGCGTGAGCAGCACTAGTGACTGGACAGTAAACGGTTAAAACATAACGAGTTGAACAGCGCCCGGGGAACTGGCCACCTTAGAGTCATCATTGACCTTCTCTGTTCTTTCATATAATTTTTACATCTATTTTGATTTTTACGCACAATGGAATGAATATCGGCTGATTGATTGATAATTCACTAGCGTTCACGTTATGACGATTTAAACACAGCCCGTACTAAAATATTGACAGCTTGTTTAGAAACAAATTGGGATTAGACATTAACAGAGGCAGATCATGAAGATTTTGGCTGGTGGGTTTGTTGTTTAACGCCACATTCAGCATTATTCCAGTCATATCGCGGCAGTCTGTAAATAATCATGACTGCACCAGACAACCCATTGATGAACAGCTTGAGCATCAATCTACACAGTTGGGTTACGATAATCACACACAATGCCGGTCTTCTGGTGACTTGAGATGTAATGTGAGATGAAAAGCAATAGCTAGCTCCCCTTATATACACACAAATGACCTAGAAAATTCTACGCAGAGGTAGATCTGTCTATAATGTTGTATGCACCAAGGGAGGGTTTTGGTACATTCCAACTTTCTGTTAAATATAATCCAAGCTCAGATAAGACCCAAGACTGATCTTCAGTGAATGTGCATGAATATTGTATAGCTGTTGAAACATTATAGCACAACAATATATATAATGGAAATTTAACTATTTTTGTCCAGTTGTATGTAGGTCAATCGATATTGCATAACTAAAGTAACCTCATCATATTGTCTTTTTTTCGGATGACATTTGGATTTCCTCACAAGCAGATATTTTGAAAGGTTCTCCCAGATTTACCTTTTCTGCGCAGTTTTTTAATGAGGTCAAGTCGAAGCAGTGCAAGGAGAGGCATACGTTTTTATGCATTTTACTGCTTTATCGATTTGCAAGGACATATATAGCACATATTAGTTGTGATGGGACTGGAGATGCTTTTTTAACTAATGGTACCAGAAATCTCTCATGTTTACGAAGAGAGTTTACTTGCTTTTTATATATGGTCGTTTTGATTTAAAACTTAGTGACTAAACGAAAAAATGTTCAAAGCAGGATAATTATTACAATAACTCCGGAAAGAATCTGGTTTTAAATAACAATAGACAAAGATTGACACACTGACAAAGAGTCATAGTCTATTTCGGGGCAGTGGGGTAGGTAGCCTAGTGGTTAAAGAGTTCGCTCGGCAAATTCCTTCCAAAGTAAACACACATTCCTGTGGCAATATATGATGAAGGGATTGACAAGGCAAGTCTTCGGAAGGTTTAATGCAGTATGTTTAAACTATGAATTGAGTTCAGGACCAGTTACGAAAATAGCTCGGAGATGGGTTTCAGAGACAAGTAGTATCCATATTTTCTTGTGATATTAAGGTGTCTAAATGACCAGAAAAATCAACTTATCTCACATAATAAAAACGATCGAAATTAACGAAAATGGTGGTCATAACACAACCATGCATACTTTTATATGAACCACAATCAATTAGCTCTTATACCACGTGGCACTTGTTATAAGCAAGGCAAATGCAAGTAAAACATTCACTCACCTGAACAAACACTGAAACATATGGTAGAAGGGAAACTAGTGATTTACATCAGACGTATTTGAGAATATACTGTCAATAGATTCTGTCACGGCTAAAGAAAGCTACGCTTGCAGTCATGTGCCTTTCTAAAAATGACCAGGCCATTGATGATCATGAACACATATCAATAGATTCCTTCTGGTTACAATGGACACCTTCTGGCATTTACAACGTCCCCTTGTACGTGTGTGTAAGCAAACATCAATGGTGTATCCATCGGAAAAACTAAGTCGCCTTAAGCCTCCTTCAGCAGGAAATTATCAAGAATGGTGAGACGCTTCATTTAGTACACTGGCGCCTACGCCACTACTGCGTTCGTCACTGCTCGTGTTGAGGTCAGTATAACCCTTGCTGCCCGCAAGCAGAAACACCCACAACAGCCATGATGTCACCGTATGTACGAAGACTGATATAAACACTATACTGTATCACTAACCTAACGCCTCCTAAATGATGCTTGAGTCCACAAGAGATTTACATTTTTTTACAGTATAGGTTTGGTTCTAATTTTACTGCCTGTCAGTGTTTATACAGAGAAATCTCACTGTGCTGAAATGTCAACACTGATCGACCTCGGGCAATGTCTCCGACAGCAGTTGATTTCCTTAAAGTAAAACATGGTCAAAGCTGCTACAGTAATCACTGGACACGACGAAGAGGCAAATACCAAGTTTGTATGTGGGGATGACGGTGTATTGCTGATGGTCAGATGCATAATAATGATAATGAGTGAGTGAGTGAAAATTTAACGTCACATCGGCAATATTTCAGCCATATCGTGACGAGAACAATTAATTTTATACATAGTAATTAATGGTAAATTGTAAAAACCTGTCAACAATAATGATAACAACATTCATAATGATATTTGTTATAGTCACGACCATCCCAATCAGGACATTGTAAAGGGCAATGAGACGGTTGATGACAATATGATTACGGTAAAATATCATAGGTACTCCAGCGGCAGTAATAGGAATAGTTATATCAGCACTCCTGCCGACGATGCCATAAAAAGACATCACAATATATATGAATATGAATATAATTTGGAATGCACGTTACCACGACATGTTTCATAACAAATATTGTTTATTGACGCTTTAGTGCTCATGAACTTGGTAGATGAATGAGATTGTCAGGGGTAAGTGTGTTGCTTTTAATAGATTAAGGGTTATCTATAAAAAAAATATAAACTAGGAAATATCTATATTTCAATTCAAGAAAAAACATGCTAAACACAATTACGAGATTTATTATCTAAACTGAAGGCTGGAATTAGTTTGCCTATTTGGGAAGGTCAGTGAGTTTAGTTTTACTGTAATGCATGTGATCATATTAACACTACATGTACCTTTTGAGATAACATCTTTCACTGTATTCACATTGTCATGAGGAACTTTTCATTTCCGTGCAGTGTTTGTGGATCAGCCATCAGCCACCTTTGACTGCGCTGTTCCCTAAAGCGTCCATATGTTTCTTGATGTTCTACCCCGTGTGCCAGTGTGAACTGTATCAGGGTCATTGACACAATACCAGCGGTTGAAGGAGGCTAATGAGTGTCTGCCATAAACGATAGAAATGAACACGGATGTTTTGTTTTAAACATATTTTCTTCACTGAGAAAAGGATTAGGAACAAGTTCTCCAAATGAGAATACCCTCTGATTGGTATGTACATAGATAATTTAGATTTCCGCAAATAATGATGACAGATATTGGACAAGAAAGTAGAATGAGTAAAAAGAGGTAGCGCTTATACAGAATAATATCAATATGCTATACAAATCGTTCTGCTTCACTAATGAACGATTGCACTAACTTGAATTCTCATGCATTTTCATATAATGATAGGTCTGCACTTCATTCTAACAAAAGTTTAAGGTCGACTGAAATACCTACTGATGAACAAATGCGCTTAACTGATAACATGAAGACAACTCTTTGTTGTTTGTACAATGGACATTCAAACAGATAATGATACGACTTTTCAATACGTCACCACATATCCCATGGGATCAGTTTTCATTCCAACTCTGTACAAATCAAAGTTCAAAGAACTAACAGAATAACGTAACTTGGTATGAATTTACTTATCTTTCACCACACGAATAATACTGAGGTGCATATGCATGGTTATTAGTTTTACATGATTTAACAGTTAAGACACTTTTTGAATTACGAACGGTGGTTGCTAAATTGTTCCAAGAGCATTTTGTAGATGGAAAGAAGGATTATTTTGAATGTTTAAGTCTTGGAAAACGGAATCGATATATTTAGAGACAAGACAAGACAAGACAAGATTTTTATTAGGTCAAAGACCAATACAATATATATATATTGAATATTTGCCTGTGCACATGGCGATGTACGTATATAAAGAGAGTCTTGTCTTGATATATTTAGAGAACTGCGTAGATTATACTTTGATTTAGAACCAACATTCAAGGGAAGCACTTCTTTTAGGTATGGAGGAGCCATTTCATTTTGAATTTTATACATCGTTTTCTACGACGATCTTGTAATCTTACCATCCAGTATCAAAATACAGAAATTCACGTGATGTATATTTTAGTAAATCAGTAACTATTCTCGCTACTTGTAATTGAATCTGTTCTAACATATTCATTTGTTCCAGAGTACACCCGTCCCAGAGTTCACGTGCGTATTTAAGATGCGACCGAGTGAACATGGCATCGATCATATTAAGAGTTCCCTACACAATACATATTTTAATAGTTGCATTGAGGAAACCATTTTTGAAACTTTTTGTATCATATTTTGAATATGGTCAGCCCATTTTCCATTGTTGGTAAGGTTAACTCCAAAATGTTTATGATTATCAACAATTTTAATTTCAAGACCATCAAAGTAAAGATGTGGTATATTGATATCATTTTTGATCGAGGATATGACAGCTTCCGTCTTTTCTGGGTTCTACTTAATAAGCCATCTTTTACCCCAAATATTTAACTTACATAAATTAGCACTTAGATTAATTTCAATCATCCTGTTATCTGGTGAAGAGTAAACCAAAGATGAGTCATCAGCAAATAGGCCGTTAAGCAATCTAATGCATCTGCTATATAATTAATGTATACAAGTAATAAAAAAGGGCCAAGCACTGACCCTTGTGAGTCCTCAGCTTGGAAACTGACCCATTGACAAATACACTCTGACTGCGATTACTTATATAACTAGCTAACCATCCCAAAAGCTGTCCGCTTACACCATAGTTTTCAAGGTTTAACAGTAATCCTCTGTGCTAGACACGGATGTTATTCAGGAACAAGTCCACAATCATACTCCTAAAGTCTTTAATTGATCTGCATGAAACGAAGATGTAAAGATGGGAGGCGTGTCATTTGTGTATCCAAATTGCTTGTTTTCATCACTGGGTTTTCTCAATGTTCGATATGCCGAATTAACTATTACTGTCGATGAAAAGGTATATAAAATGTGTGCTAGAAATTGCACATGAAATACTTCAGATACAAGTTTTATTCTACGCACAGCTGGCAGTTTGGTGTTCATTGTAAACACGTTACAAGCGACATATAACATTGCAAGGGACCGTCAAAACGCAATCAATAAACAACACAGCTTCCTGTGATTTCTCAAAAGCTGGTAATCTGTAAAACACAATTAATATTTTAGGCAAGGTTGTGTATGTACCGTCAATGAACCCATGTAACGTCGAAAAAACATTGCGTTCTATTTGCTGATGAAATATATTGTACTGCTATTTGATGCTGCGTAATATAATACTATTTGATACTACATGACATTGTTGATGAAGTTTCACCCTGCAGAGCCAACATTGGGAGTTAGATGCCCGGGCAAGACATCAACATACTTTGATCATGATACATTTTGTAAACCAGCCTGACAAAGGGCATGAAGGAATTAAGTAAAGATTCTGGCCTAAATAGTAAATACTGTGTCTCAGCAGTATTCTCTTTCGCTTGCACTATTTAACTAGCACTAGTCAGCATCAGCAACCACACACACACGTGCATACATGTAGCTGAAAGAGAGTAATACGTACATATGACAATTTGACCTCACCAATAACGTACGGGATAACGAATCAAAGAAGTAGATATGATTAAAGGTATGAATGTCACATTCATAAAAAAAAATCACCCAATCACATTTGGGGTTATTTTAAGAAAATGCCTCCTCCGAATGTAAAATTACACTTCAAATACCAAAATAGGTTCAGGAATGTCATAAATTCAGGTGATCAGTTCTGATCATGTCACGACAGCGGTTGTAGTAATGGTTCCCATCGAATTACATTGGTCTAACCGTAATTAGACTTTATCACAAGGTGTCTGCTCAATCATTCCTTCAAAGCTTGCGACTAGATCTTCTAAGCTCACATAAGGTTACCTTAATGACTTTGATGAAATCCTCCACTAGGGTTATAGTGTCGATACGGTGGTGGTGTATTGGCGTGAGCAGTACTAGTGACTGGAAAGTAAACGGTTTTAAACATAACGAGTTGAACAGCGCCCAGGGAACTGGCCCACTTAGAGTCATCATTGACCTTCTCTGTTCTTCATATAGTTTTTACATTTATTTTGATTTTTACGCACAATGGAATGAATATCAGCTGATACTCAAGATTGATAATTCACTAGCGTTCACGTTATGACGATTTAAACACCGCTCGTACTATAATATTGACAGTTTGTTTAGAAACAAACTGGGATTAGACATTAACAGAGGCAGAAACATGAAGTTTTTGGCTGATGGGTCTGTTGCTTAATGCCACACTCAGCATTATTCCAGCCATATCGCGGCAGTCTGTAAATAATCATGACTGCACCAGACATCCCATTGATGAACAGCTTGAGCATCAATCTACGCAGTTGGGTTACGATGACATGTTTCAACCAAATCAGCGAGCATGACTTGATATGTAATGTGAGATGAAAAGCAATAGCTAGCTCTCCTTATATACACACAGATGACCTAGAAAATTCTACGCAGTGGTAGATCTGTCTATATTGTTGTATGCACCAAGGGAGGGTTTTGGTACATTCCAACTTTCTGTTAAAATATAATCCAAGTTCAGATAAGACCCAAGACTGCTCTTCAGTGAATGTTCATGCACATTGTATAACTGTTCAAACATTATCGCACAACAATATATATAATGGAAATTTAACGATTTTTGTCCAGTTGTATGTAGGTCAATCGATATTGCATAACTAAAGTAACCTCATCATATTGTCTTTTTTTCGGATGACATTTGGATTTCCTCACAAGCAGATATTTCGACAGGTTCTCCCAGATTTACCTTTTCTGCGCAGTTTTTAATTAGGTCAAGTCGAAGCAGTGCAAGGATAGGCATACGCCTTTTACTGCTCTATCGATTTACGTTTCTTTGTTAGGTCATTTTTACAATGTTTTCCAATAACTCATATCTGAGTGTTTGATTTGAGCAAAGGTAAGGTTGTCGGTCGGGGATTTTCAGCTTATCGTAAAAGGATCAATCTTGCCGTGGGTTTGGGACTGTTAGAAGTGTGCATATATTTTCCAACAGTCGACGATATTAGCGTTATTGTTTCAGGCAGTGTATTGAAGTGTTTGTTAAGATAAATATCCCCTACATCCCCCTTCCCCCACACACACGCGCGCGCGTACCTCAACGCATTGGTCATGAAAAGGATTGACTCATACCTTCTCGCATTAACAACGTTATTTGCTCGGAGTGTCAAAACGAGGCCCGATAGCTAACTTACCAATAACTGAAACAAGATTGACATTTTGTTACACTGCAGATTGAACGAATTCATTATTTGTGTTGGACATTTGTCTTAACCAATGAATTAAGCACAAAACAATCCGCAATTGAGCAGAACATCCGGCTCTGAGAAACACGAGGAGAGCTGAGTGCACGTTTAACTGCAAACAAGGGAAGCTGGGCATAGTTAATTAATAGTTGTAAATACAGTAGCTATATGTACTCATTTAACTGACGAGGATTATTAAGATGTTAATTGGGAAATATCCTAAAGAAAACAATGAGTCACCTTTTGACTTCAGCTGTGACAAAGGACGGGTTGCCTCCTTATAACGGACTATAGTTAACTGCAACCCACATGATAGTATACGATTAATCATAAACACGTGCACAAGGTAACAGGTTCTCAAAAAAAACCCACTAAACTGGGTGAGCAGCAATAGGTCACAGTTAAACGGAAACATGAAACTTCTCGAACGATCAAGGTATTATTTAAACAACCAAGGGAGGTAATTCTAAATTAAAGTTAACAATTAATGATACAAGCTGAGACCCCAGAGCAATCGCCTGTTGGTATCGGTCTTCATTAACCCATCTTTGTCGTAATAATCGACGGTATCGGATGGTCAGTATCACTGACTTATGCATATATCCAGGCTGCAGAGAGTGATCCACATGATGTGAAAAGACTCGATTGTGTGGTCCAGAGTTGTGTATTTCCACACCGATTTCGTTCAGCTGGAACATCTACAAGTGAGGCTTCCAACATTTCAACGAAACACTGTTGTTGACAGGAAGCGAGCAAGAAGTTAAATATTTGTCTGTGCTGAATGCTATAGATAAATCCCGACTAACTAGATATGTGTGGTCCTCATTCAGGCATCAAGATCCTTGCTGCTGTTACAGGTTGAATATTGCTGACAACAACCATTTCATATTGTTCTGCTTTTGAAAGTAGAGTAAAACCTAAGAAGTGTGAAATAACCGAGAGTTTTGTGATAAGACAGCTTGTGAGAATTCAATTGCAGAACTGAATGTCATTTTAGAAGCTGGCTATAAATATTGAACTGGTTATTTCCAGTGGAGTTATCGCTGATGACTAAATGTGGGTTAATTTCGAGCACTATTATTTTCATGTGACTCTAACGTCAAAAGAGGATTTGGTCCAACTCTTATTCTTGGAAGCATCAATCAGAAGACGATAATAGTAAGAACAATCAACATGCGATTACAGACCATAAGACCTCTCACGTATATGTGCGAAAGGTTAGTGTTTACTGGTGAGACTAAGTGAGTGACTCAGCCAGGTAGTAATTGAATACTGCGTGGATCCAGTGGTACAGTCACCCGTCATAGCATCAAGGTGTTTAAAGCTCCATCGCCATGTCATGACAGAATTAGTGCTGCAACACACCTCTCCACGTGCATAAAATAAAACCCAGGGTAGCTAGGAGCCGTTTTCTTAACAATCACCAAGTTGATGAGATGACAACTCAATTTGTTACGAAGGTGATCGCAGGGCTACCTCCCTCCGTGCGACAGATATCGTTATATTCCATATGGACGAGAAAGGCTACAACGTTTTAAAGAACTTATTTTCAAATGTTTAATTGTTCATTTTTTAGCTTAAGGATTCTACTAAGGTTCCACAAATAGAGCTGTCGAAATTGTCTTTTTCCAGTGGCATCCCTGAATGAGTTTCTCTGAGTGTTAATGGCATTGCCCTTGTCAACTGAAAACACTGGTATTACTCCATCAGTTTGCCTGTTTATATTCAGGTGTATGAACATTTCCCATTACAACAACTGCCGATCAGCTGTTACACACCTGAAGTCAACGAATGACTAACCTAGTAAGATGAAGGAAAATGAAGGTAAAACACAGAAAATTATACGTCTCTTTTTTCAACGCAGCTCGTTCTCCGCAGCAAGAGCACAGTGACTAGGCTGTTATTATGTTCATAGTCGTATATAATGTAATCATAGAATTCACATCTCAGATAGTTTTGGCCTGAGTTTATGAACATCTTGTGATGTACATATATTCCAATACGTGTTTGTTTAAAACCACGGGGGAGGGTATGATGCTGAGAAAAGTTATAAGTTCAATCGCAAGTATAATATGTGTTGTATAGACTGACTGACTGAGTTTAGTTTTACGCCGCTTTTAGCAATATTCCAGCAATATCACGGCGGAGGACACCAGAAATGGGCTTAACACATTGTGCCCATGTGGGGAATCGAACCAGGGTCTTCGGCGTGACGAGCCAACGCTTTAACCACTAGGTTACCCCACCGCCCCGTGTTGTATAGAAGAAATGGAAGTGAAAATAAAACATATGTCATACTTTAGTACTTAGTATGCAACTTGAAATTTATATCTCCATCACGAGAGTGTATTTAATAACTACAATACAAACAAGCATTGGCTCACACATAGGGCACATCGGCGTTAACAATGTAATATCCTTTATCTAATGCTAGAATCAAAGCCACACTGAGTCCCCACTTAATCAAAGGTATCAAGACGTTCTTATAGCACTTAGCTGCGCCCAGCTCAGGTCTAGCGGATGACTGCATCACTATCCTACTTCAGCGTTAGACACATACTATAGATTGTGTAGTCTGGAATAAACATTTCATATTTACTGTACAATGTATTACTATCTATGCATGTTAATGGTAATAACCAGAAGTCGCCGTGGTGTTTAACGTGCGGACATTTGCAGTTTTGTGATGAAAACAGGAGACACCAGTGCACTGGAGTTTTTCCTTCTATCGATATCACATTTAGGGGTATCCTCGAACTTCTTAAATAATCAATGCATAGTTTCAGATAATCTCTTCGAATGTTCTCCTTGTAGGAATTATCTCGTAGGCGTGTCTTTGCCTATCAACGTCTCGTGAAATTATGAACGTAGGAGTTGTAGAAATCAATCGGACTGTGTACTCTTTTAATCTCGCGTCTCTGATCTTTTCCTCGCTGTGTTTAGATCATGCATTCTACAATATATGCCGCCTTCAACGTTCCTCCGACCTTGAGATCGAACGCTTCTGTAATTGAAAACGGACTCTATCGAAAAGCCTTCTTAATGCCGCTTTTGTCAGCCGCACTCCCTGTCCGAGATGTTACATAATCACACATGTGTCATCAGGTAGTATCGCAGGCTGCTGCACTTTGGTCAATACAAGTAATAAGGGCAATTTCGTGGGTGTCAAGCATGGTGGTTCTGCCTGCAAGGACATATATAGCACATATTAGTTGTGACGAAACTGGAAGTGTGGTATTCGTAAAAGGAGTGAATTTAATCGCACATTATATTTTATTATGCCCTTTTGAATTACAATTTTAGTGACCAAACCAAAAATGTTCAAAGCTGGGTAATTGATTGCCAAATTTCGGGAAAGACTCTTGGTATAAATAACAATCGATGCGGCATTAAAAATAACGAAATCGAGTCAGAGTTTATTTCGGGGTGGTGGGTGGACTTCGCTTAACCGGATGTGGAGACAATGCGTGAAGCTCATTTATGGTGTCCACCGCCGTGATATTGCTGGAAAATTGCTAAAACGGCATAAGCCTGACCTCAGGCAGTCATAGTTTAATTCAGTTTAATACTGTATGTATGACTGAATGAATGAATTTCTTCATTTCCTCCAAGCGAGGTGGAATGGTTCTTGATGTGTCTCCGTTTGACTGCCGTCCTGCTTGTCATAGTCCCTGACAGCAACTCGTGGCATCTCATGATTACGAAACATCCTTCCATACTTCCATGTTTATGTAAGTCTCACTTTCTGTACATAGTCATACAATACAGACAATTTATTAACACGAAGGTCACTAAACGTCGGAGGCACCACATACGTTATCAAAAGGACTCATATATGTACATGTGATTACGAAGGGTACCTCGGAGGCCATTCCAGTATTGGTCTGATAACAATGTGTTCAGGAGTGAGTGAGTGAGTTATTATTTAACGTCACATCGGCAATATTGCAGCCATATCGTGACGAGAACATATTTGATTTTGAAGTGGAATATATGTATATTATAAAAACCTGTCGACGAAGGACAGTAAAACAACTAGAATATCACAATTAGAATTAAAACTAGCGTGGAAAGTTTAAAACTAATAGCACTATTGAGACAATACAATAAAAAATAGGCTAGAGATCGCCAACAACAGAAGGTAGATCACCACACTAGGGACCATGGGGACTTACAGTACCTTTGCTACCTGGACCATGGACCCTAGATGGATTTACAACATCCCTTCAGTCGCTGGCGATTGTAGGCCAATTTAGCCGGAAGTTACAAGAACGAAAATACTGCGATTAAAATGTGGTAAATTTACATCTTACTTTGAAAGTTTTGGGACTTACGTACCCATGTGTTCAGGAAACGTTAACTTCTAGCTTTTAAGTTGTATAAGCCAAAGTTCTGAATTCAATCTTCATCCACCTAAGAACCCGCTGCGAATATGTTCTAAGGGCGTCGTAAGTCTTTCAGCAGCGATACCTGCGTAGTTCATTTACATGTAGGTTGATTCGTGGTAGTAGCGAATAGTCATTGGCTTGTTAGTTGTTCACGCTGTGTCTTTTATATGGATTTTGTACGCAAATGACAAATTCCGTCCTCCTTATAACTAAATAATAGACTTATTTACCCTTAAAACATCCTGAGTTTGTCATACAGTCATGCACAGTAGTTTAACAAAATGTGGAACACATTTTACAATTACATGTAGTCTTAATATTACCTTCATGGAAGATAAGTAGCTCTATACATTTCGGTTTATAGTCATTGAAGATACTTGAATTGTACATTTGTAATAGAAAAACATCGTGCGTCGGCAGAGAGTTTATGACAACGGGTAATCAATATAAATGATCCGGTAAATCATGAGCATGAATTCATTCGAAGGCATTTGCAAAGATTGGTTGCTTGGTTTTTTAAAGCCGCACTCAGCAATATTCCAGCTTATGCGCATATGCTTATTTTGACAGGTGCTTGTGAGCTATTTGCAAATCCAATAAAAGCAATCCAATAATATCGATATTCAGTAATGTTTGTGATGGAACATTTTCCATGAGGAAGAATTCTTCGTGTTTTCATCATAAAGGTGTGTGGTCTTGTGTATATGGCCCAGGTCACATGTTGAAGTTTAGCAGGTCATAGCTCAAGTTAAGAACCGTTGGTCACGAAGAGTTCTTGGATGGGTGGCTGTGTTCGGCAGCTTGACTCCTGAGAGTATCGATGACTTCAGTCCTGCCCCACAACGTAGTCTCACCTCAGGCAAGCGAGCTTGTTCAAAATTGCCCCTGTTGACCCAGCAGAAAATTGGTACCCGATGGGATAAGTCAATGCACTATTAACCGTGAAGGCAGTTTGGTTATCCGGGGTAATAATATCCGCTATGTTGTTTGCGCTTAGAACATGTTCCTGCAGCGTGGAGGTCAGTACGACATAAAGGAGTGAGTGAATGGGTGAGTGAGTGACTTATGATGATTAAAATATAAATTATAAACACCTGTCAACGAAGGACAGTAAAACAACTAGAGTATCACAGATATATATATATATATAAAACTAGTAATTAAGTCTAAAACAGTTTAACTATAGAGGACGATACAATATAAAAACAGGCCATAGGTTGCCCAAAACTGAAGGTAGATCACCATATGAGGGAACATGGAGACTTATAGTACCTTTGCTACCTGCATGGACCCTAGTTGGATTTACACCATCCGTTCAGCCCCTGGCGATTGTAGGAAAATTTAGCAAAAATTTAAAGAACATATATGCTACGATTTAAAAGAATAGTAGGTTTAAATTTACCTTGGATGCTTTTGGAGTTTAGTACCCACTATATAAGTGGCCTGATTACACAAACTTGTTTGTTTTTAACATGTTTGTTGGAAAAATCGAATAAGCAAAGCATGTACTGAGGGATATGGTTGTCGTGCCTGATGGTATCAAATCAAAGTTGTTACGTGTTTATTAAAGCGCTGAAACAATAAGTTAATTGGGAATCAGTCAGTTAATCAAACCGACGAAACCTTTCCACATTCCATAAGAGTTTAGTTTTACGCCGCTTTTAGCAATATTCCAGCAACATCACGGAGGGCATTCCATAAGAAATCTCCACAAGCAGAGTTGATGGTACATTTCTGACTACATTTTGAACATGTGCTTGTTTGCCTGCACACCAGACCCTACTGATTCTACTGATAAGACATTTCATGGATAATCTGTTTGATTGGCATTTTAGAAGTTGAATAATAAGAAAGGTATACTACTTTATGGATAACAGCTTCTTTATCATACTATGATGCGACGTTTCGGTATAGATTCTACTGAATACTGACACAATGGAATAAAACATGTTTTGAGCAATATTCCAGCAATATAAATGTAGGGGATACTATTAATGAGCTTCAAACGTTGTACCCATCCTGGGAATAGAACCCGGGCCTTCGCCCCGTTTTACAAGTGTTATTTATCCCTTAAGTCAATTTTAAATAAATATAGCAAAATGATAAACTGACAATCACTTTCTTCATCCGTGAAAAATCTGTGCCGGAACGTGAGTCGATTTATAATTGATCATGGGTCAATAGGGAGAGAGTCAATATCTATATTCTAATCTGTTCAGGGTATGTGATTTATCCTTCATCAGGCGTCGACCTCCATACATTCTTTGTCTTATATGTATGTCTGATTTATATACCAGTCAAAGGCTTGGAAAGGTCGAGATGACATACACCGAGCAACAGAGTATCAAGTGAATGTAAAATACAGTGCTGGTCATCAAAAAACACGACATGAGAGTATTCAATTGCACACCCACATGCGTAAACCTTGTGGAGTCCATTTCTGGTGCTCCCAACAGAGTTATTGCTGGAATAGTTCCACTGCATAAACCATTGTCCACGCGTTTAAACTTCCTAGAATTAATATACTCAACAGCAAAAAAAACCCGTAAGTACGAACTCAAAATCATTACAGAAATGGACATAATAAGCGGATCCAAAACAATTTTGTGTACAATATCTTGACACATCAATGAATAACACAATTTCAAGACATTACGTGAACGTTTGCAGTCCATTCAGACCCTTGACTTCAGCATCTAGCGTGACTACCACGAGCGGCAATAACTGCAGCACAGCGTCTATGCATGGAGTGCACCAATCGATTGATGAAGGCCATTGGCACCTTGAACCACATTCTAAGAAAGGCCTGGCGCAATAAATCGGCTGTGTTCGGCCTTGCTATGACGTTATTCAGTCTCCTCTGAATTTCATCCAAAGGATGTTTAATTGGGTTTAAATTAGGACTAGGGGCTGACCACTGCATAATGTTGACACCGTTCTGCTGTAGGAAGTCCCGGGTAGCTTTGGCAGTATGGGCTCGGGCATGAACATGCTGGAAAATGTTGTTCCGGTGACGTGCGAAATGTGGTATGACGTAGGGTCTGAGAGCTTGGTTGATGTAGCGCACCGCTGTGATGCCGCCTCCTCTCCCTGGACCAGGATTCAGGAACAGCACAGGACCCACTCCCTGGTTCAAGCCTATTCCACCCCATACCATGATGCTTGCACCTCCCCATGAGTCTCTTTCCATAACACAGTAGTCTGAGTAACGCTTGCCACGTCGTCGCCATATTCTTGTTCTGCCATCTGCAGTTGATACGCAGTACCGACTCTCATCTGTGATCAGGACAGTTCTCCGTTGCCTGTGTCGCCAGTTTTGGTGTTGTAGGGCAAACTGTACACGTTCACGCCGATGACGAGGGGTGAGGACAGTTCTAAGGTAAGGTCTACGGCAATGGAGGTTCCCGCTGTTAAGACGTCGGCGTACTGTATCAGTACTGAGTGGTCTTCTGTGTGTTCCCACTGTCTGGCGTGCTGTTTCGGACCTGCATGAAGGGATTCTGTACATGCTGTCGCACAACATGGCGGTCTTGTCGTCTTGTGGTCACCCTTGGTCTGCCAGTACAGGGGTGATCTTGTGTGGTGTTGGTAGCCCGGAAACGTTGCTGCAGCCTGTAGATGGTCCGAACGTTGACCTGGAAGTGATTGGCAATGGCTTGTGCAGTGTGGCCAGCTTCATGTCTTTCTAGCGCCTGGTTCCTCTGAGCTGTCGTGAGTCCCGGCATCCTGCTGTCCTTGTTATGTGAATGTTTCAACCCGGTTTGGGGATGCATTTTATAGGGTTGGTGCTAGTGAACAGCACGTGCAGCATTAGTTGCATGAAAAACATGAAGAACACCGTACCATCTCCGAGATCAGGTTGCGTTTTTGAGACCATTTCCTGGGTTCCATTCTGAGTTTGGGAAGGAATGTCTTTGCTCAGGTAAAGTTGGAGATGGTGTCAAAAATATACAATCAATGCATAAAATGAGTTTACAGTTATCCGTTTCTGCGAAGGAAAATTCCAAACTGACGTTTCTTTTGTTGCTTAGTATACTTTAATTTCTTCCAGTATACTGTACAACTCTACACTTAAGACACGTCCAAAAGATTAAATGTCGACCGTGTTGAAGCAACCTGTGTCCTGCTGGAGATGGAAACAAAGGTAGGTGAACGCTGTCAACAGCTGCAATACCCCTCATGGGATGTGGTAACATCATAACAGGTGTTTGTTTTAATCTACGAAGGAAATACTGGAACTACTTTCCAAGAATATTCTCATGCATGCCTCCACCCCCCGGAGATATTTGGACCAAAAAGAGTAACTATATGCCTCCATAGTTTTAGCATAATCTACAATGCATCTTTACGAACTATGAACCCATGCATGTCTGATATTGATCTCATTTTGATAATATCTTGGGAATCACTGATATAATATTTATCTAATGACATCATCACATGAAACATAACTATAACACCTTAACAGTGTTAACAGTCAAAATGCATAATTACTTTTTGACCTGATCGGTTTAAGAGCCTGAGGCGAGAAGGATCAAAGTTAACAGCTGGCTTGGTCATTCTATACTGCTTCCAGCTGCATGGTTCTTCTTACTGTTTGTTTGTTGTTGTTGTTTTGTTTTTTAGTTTTGTTGTTGTTTTATTTATAACGCACCTGCTGTCAAGCTTACAGCTATTCAACGGCGCTAAACAAATCTAGGGTAGAGGAACTCCAGAGAGGGAAGGTTTTTTAAGTGAGTTCGGAAGGATGAGACGTTGTCGATGCAACGGAGTTTAAGTGGAATAGAGTTCCAATGAACTGGGGCTGTCACTCAGAAGGTGTCGCTGCCAATTCTGGTTTTGGTCACAGGAATACGCAAGAAACGACTTCTTTCAGATCTGAGAGATCTTGAAGGTTGATAATCGTTGACAAGTTCTTTCATGTAGATGGGAAAGTCATCCTCATATAACGATCTGTGTGTTAGTAAGAGAATCTTGAATCTTATCCGTTGTTGGATTGGTAACCAGTGCAGTTGCTGAAGCACGGGCGTTATGTGGTCTTTTGATTTAGTTCTGGTGATGATTCTGGCTGCACGGTTCTGAACTAGTTGGAGACTATGAATATTGCCAGATCCGCTGATGAGGGAATTGCAATAATCAAGTCTCGAGGCAACGTAGGAGTGGACAAGGAGCTTAGTTGTGTCCGCGTCTATGCATCTCCGTATCTTGCCGATGTTGCGTAAATGGATGTTAGCGGCTCTGCAGGTGTTCAGCACTTGCTGGTTAGATGACATGGTGTCCGTGAACATCACTCCTAGGTTCTTGACTTTGTCACTTGGATCAACCAGAGTATCTCCAACTACAAGGGGACAACTTGGGACCTTGTCCAGCTGCTGTACCAATGACCATGTACTCGGTCTCGTCCTCATTCAATTTTAAAAGTTGCTAGACATCCATTTTCGAATGTCCTGGATACATCTAGTCATCTTGTCCTGGGATCCTGCAACTGTGGTTGGTTTCACACTGATGTGCAACTGGTTATCATCAGCGTATCCATGAAACTGCAGCAGGCCGTGCTTCCTGATGATGTTCCCTAGTGAAGAGATGTAGGCAGAGAAGAGCACTGGTCCAAGCACTGATTCCTGGGGCACGCCAAATTTGAGAGGGTGTGTCTTCGTTTACCTGTATTACTCGACCTGGCAGGTAAGATCTGAACCACCCGTAAGCAGTTTCGCGAATACCGAAGGTGTGCTGTTGAGAGGAACGTTTCGTGGTCCACCGTGTCAAATGCTGCTGACAAGTCGAGTAGAACAAGCAACGCCACTTCCTGTTTGTCAATGATGCGAAAGATGTCATTCTGCACTCGCACGAGAGCAGTCTCGGTGATGTGCTTCACCTTGTATGCAGATTGGAACGCTTCATGCAGACTACAGCTAAACAGGTGAGCGTTGAGTGTTTTACAGTGTGTAAAATTGATTTCACTTTGTCGTGCGAGTAAATTTAGTCAGGAAATGACAAATTCAATCCTCTTTTTAATTCCAAAGAACCTATGTACTGCTTGACATTATCACACACCTAAGTCATTTTTTCAGCTGACTGTGATATCCATATATTAAATTTTATGTACATAGTTATAATGAAAACCCGTTCATCGAGCATCAGATAAGCAGTAAAGCGGAGTCCATGTCAAGATATTTGCAGTAAGCTGAAAATTCTACAACTCTACGATAACATTCTAAAACACAATATTCCAAGGTATAGCCATTGCCTACAACGCCTTAAATCGCAAGAAATATAATCAATGGGATCATTCCCAACAACAAGCTGATAGCAACACGATTCCTCAAAATACATGCTGATGGTCCTACCTTCCAGGAATCAATGTTTTTTGGTAACGGGTCTTCGCCCAAAACACGTTCACTCCAGCACAGTTTCACTCAATGTCGTTTCACCCGGGTTGTTTGACCCCATACAGTTTCACCCCATTTAGAGCTTGTTTCATTCCAGCAAAAAATGTTATTAGTATCAACTATATAATCAGTCACTGGTTGATGGTCGCAGGTCTATCGCAGATTAGTGTAGCATTATTCCAGACAAGTTATCCGCCTCTCTTAAACAAAAGTCTAATTCAAGTACCAGTCTGCTAATGGAAAACCGAGTTAGATCGTTTGCACTTTATTCCGTTTTCAACACTTCATATCAGGAGGATTAACTCAAGTTTATATTCAGCCAGATTTGAGCACGCATGGGTAACCATTCATCGCAGTATTATCCATCTTGACGACCACACTCACCGTATCACGATTCAATGCGGCAATAGTGTGCTCCTCGGTGCAAAGCACACATATATGCGGCGACTTCAGATGATGCAGAACAATGCTGATAGGTTAGTAACAGAAATATCCAAGTATGACCATATAACTCCAATAATCAGAACATTACACTGGCTACCAGCATTGGCTTGGATTGAGTACAAAGTCATCCCCTTTAAGTACTAGTGTATATGTAGCAGAGCGTTGAGTCATCCCGCAGATGACATCCTTCCCTTGTCAGCTTGCTGGCACAGAATCTTCTCCAGACACCTAGATGGAAGCTCAAAGTACAAAGTGTTTTCAGAAACTCTGCCGCTACTCTCTGGAATGCTCTGTCTATAGACATGAGAACTTGTCCATCCTTGGAGAGTGTCAAAACCCCTTTGAAGACACATCTCTTCAAAAACCTTTATCCAAATTGACATCTTTCACATGTACTGCGCTTTGAGCATATGACACATGGATAAGGCACAATAGAAATGCTCATTTATTATATACACGCACCATGTCAAGGTTCATCAAGGCATGAAGGCTCTGTTGTCCAGAAGTATAAAACCGGTATTAGTCCAGGTCTTACGTGTTTGTGTTGATGCCGCTATGATCAGTATATCAACATTATACAAGCAAAACAATCAAGTGAATGGTATTATGGCCACAATGAACTAACCATGTCGGCCATTTTGATCACCCATCCAACAGTACAATGAACTAACCATGTCGGCCATTCTGACCACCTATCCAACAGTACAATGAAGTAACCATTCTGATCACCCATCCAACAGTACAATGAACTGTCGATGTCGGCCATTCTGATCACCCATCCAACAGTACAATGAACTAATTATGTCGGCCATTCTGACCACCCAATTACAATGAACTAATCATCCATTCTGAGTACAATGAACAGTACAATGAACTAATCATGTCTGCCATTCTGACCACCCATCCAACAGTACAATGAACTAACCATGTCTGCCATTCTGACCACCCATCCAACAGTACAATGAACTAACCATGTCTGCCATTCTGATCACCCATCCAACAGTACAATGAACTGTCTATGTCGGCCATTCTGATCACCCATCCAACAGTACAATGAACTAATCATGTCGGCCATTCTGACCACCCATCCAACAGTACAATGAACTAACCATGTCTGCCATTCTGACCACCCATCCAACAGTACAATGAACTGTCCATGTCGGCCATTCTGATCACCCATCCAACAGTACAATGAACTAATCATGTCGGCCATTCTGACCACCCATCCAACAGTACAATGAACTAATCATGTCGGCCATTCTGATCACCCATCCAACAGTACAATGAACTATTCATGTCGGCCATTCTGATCACCCATCCAACAGTACAATGAACTAGCCATGTCGGCCATTCTGATCACCCATCCAACAGTACAATGAACTAATCATGTCGGCCATTCTGATCACCCATCCAACAGTACAATGAACTGTCTATGCCGGCCATTCTGATCACCCATCCAACAGTACAATGAACTAGCCATGTCGGCCATTCTGATCACCCATCCAACAGTACAATGAACTAACCATTCTGATCACCCATCCGATCACCCATCCAACAGTACAATGAACTAGCCATGTCGACCATTCTGATCACCCATCCAACAGTACAATGAACTAGCCATGTCGGCCATTCTGATCACCCATCCAACAGTACAATGAACTAGCCATGTCGGCCATTCTGATCACCCATCCAGCAGTACAATGAACTGTCCATGTCGGCCATTCTGATCACCCATCCAACAGTACAATGAACTAATCATGTCGGCCATTCTGACCACCCATCCAACAGTACAATGAACTAACCATGTCGGCCATTCTGACCACCCATCCAACAGTACAATGAACTAGCCATGTCGGCCATTCTGACCACCCATCCAACAGTACAATGAACTAATCATGTGGGCCATTCTGATCACCCATCCAACAGTACAATGAACTGTCTATACCAACCATTCTGATCACCCATCCAACAGCACAATGAACTAGCCATGTCGGCCATTCTGATCACCCATCCAACAGTACAATGAACTAACCATTCTGATCACCCATCCAACAGTACAATGAACTAACCATTCTGATCACCCATCCAACAGTACAATGAACTAACCATTCTGATCACCCATCCAACGGTACAATGAACTAACCATGTCAGTCATTCAACAGTAAAGTTTTCAGTTTAACAGTTTTGTTAAATACATGTGGAGGAAATATCACAGTTGGGCGTCAGTGACATGCAATTCCCGATCTTGACGACTTTTTCAGGTTAACAATTGATCACATGTCTATGACTGATGCCACGGTAGGGGCTGGATACACTCAGCTTTTTGCGATCACCAATCATTAAGATTTTGATGGTGATGCTTACATACCTGCTCATAATCTAGTCTTTATTCTCGTGTCTGCTTTATACTTCTATATAGCATTTCTTATGAATGTGTCACGATATGGCTGAAATATTGCCGATGTGACATTAAATATTAACTCACTCACTCACTCTTATGAATGTGGAACATTCCTGAAAGACACAGGACGGGCTTGGTGAAACCAGACAATGATACACAGGTAAGCACTCAGGTGAAATGGATTAACTGCAGTACGTGATATTCATCTTATACAAAATTTACTATTATTTAGCATATGCTGGCACCGAAGCTGATAGGACATATTGAATTGGGTCCAAGCAGTAATGCCTTATCGTTTCATATTATTTGGTGAAACTCAAGAATTGGTTTGTGGGGTTGAAAGCATGTCTGTATATTATGTAAAACATACAGATAATCATATCTTATAGGATGGGGACAGTTATTTATGGAATAGATAGTGTTCTCTCCAAATAATCGCTATTTCAAACAAACATTATCTATCGTTAATCAAACTTATGATCCTCATAACGAAGTGTTCGATTCCAAGATAGGGCTGCTTTCAGTATTCTATCAAAATGATTGTTCATTATTGTGGGATGGAAAAACACTTGTGAAGCTAGTGTAATAATAAATCCATGGCGACTGACGATGGGAATGTCTACAGGGCTGAAGCAGGTCATGATGAATGACAAGTTGATGATCCGTTAACATGACGTAATTGTGACAGGCGTCGTAAGTCGTCCAGTAGTTGTCGACAGCTTAGTTCCTGAAGACCATTACACTTTTACATTGAAAAAGACACATATGATGTAAATGAGACAGGCTTTCATAGGGCTCGAAGGCTGTTTTTTTTCTTGGTGATGGCTTGGTTTGACAGCCCCATACTCGTCTCAGTGGATTGCATCAAACTAATAGACATCAGCGACACATATCTTTGACATCTTCTCTTTCCTCGAGTAGAAAGAAGTTACCTCTATGCTTTACTTGCGACGTAGATATTCCGTCGTTAAATTCCAGAGATAAAATATCGACCTAATTGCACCTGAACCCTTGAAATGGACGCACACGGAAGTTATGTATTGAGATTGTCATGTCAGTCGTTTTCGACTTTATGCTGCTCAGAATACATTCACAGCTACTACACTCGAATTAGTTTCTTGATCAAACTAATAAACATCAAAGACAAGTACAGTTCACTCGAGCTGTCCTATTTGTAGTCGACACGTCGTAACAAAGTGTTTGTGAAGTAGACGTTCCGTCTTTATGTTAAGTCGAAAGACAAAAAGTCGACCTAATTGCACGCACCTGAACCTTTGAACTTGACACACATGGAAGTCATGTATTGTGATGGAAACATTCAGTTGTTTTAGACAGTGCAGCTGAGAAGCAAAGTTTCAAATAAGTTTCATGTCAGGCCTTTCTTCCAGAAGGATGTATTATTATGCCACTATTTATCACTGTAAATAATCACAATCGTTTGTAATCGATAATTCTTCACTATGCATTCGTTAAAGCCCACGACTAATCAATACGAATTCGTAATCAGATCTGGGGAATTATCTGAGCAAAATCGTTTTCAGGTATCTGCTAACGTGTTTAAATGCATTTGTAAAAAGAAACTCTCGAGACTGAGACAATGCGAATATAATGCGTGACAGACAATCTGCGACAACATCGCCCAAATTAATAGTGATATTGTAACCTCAGAAGCCGTCTAGGTGAATGGGTGACCGTGTGACATGACAGAATGTGATCAGTGAGTGCGTGAGTTTAGTTTTACGCTGCGTTTAGCAATATTCCAGCAATATCACGGCGGGGGACACCAGAAATGGGCTTCACACATTGTACCCATGTGGGGAATCGAACTCGGGTCTTCGGCTTTAACCTCTAGGCTACCCCACCGCCCAGAAGGTGATCAGAGAGATATTATTGCATTTATTGTAGGTGTTGCATTTATTTGTCAAACAAGTCAAACATAATGGGGATCGTGAGGCTGCAACATAGCAAAACCATTTTGCTTGAGGTTGACGCATAATATGTAGAAAAATAAAACATAAAAAAGCTGCATGTGTATCATTTTCTTGGTGGGGCTGACTAGTTTTTGAAAGCCCACGGGTAGCGCGTGTAGGGCACGTGAATTAAGAGTGCAAGGCAAGGTATGCCAGCCGCATCCCAGTTGATTTCAACAGTAAATGTCAAATAGTGAAAATACATCTAAAGTTTATCTTCGGCCGGTTCGTAAGTATCGGCCCTCCCCAATGTGCCTCTGTCGCGGGCTTCCTTTTGCAAACAAAACATCGGAGTCGGTTTCGATCCTTCACATATAACGTATGGATACTTCATTTAATTTCGCAAATAACCAATTCATCGTTTCAAATAACTACTTCGAATGTTCTTCTCATAGGAATTATCTCGTAGGCGTGTCTTTGCCTATCAAGCTATTTTGAAATGATGAACGTAGGAGTTGCAGGAATCAATCGGACTGAAATTGCTTTGTATTTCAAGTCTCTTTTTCAAGCACTCTTTAGAACATGCTTTGTATAATACATACTGCTTTCAACATCCCTCTGACCTTGAGACTGAAAGAGTCTGTGACTGAAATCGGACCTATCTAAAAGCATTCTTAATGGACGGTTTTGTCAGCAGCACTCCCTGACCGAGATGTTGCATAATCACACATGTGTCATTAGGTATCATCACAGGCGGCTGTACTTTGGTCAATACAAGTAATAATGGCAATCTCGTGGGTGTCAAGTAGGGTGGTTAAGCCTGCAAGGACATATATAGTGCATATTAGTAATTGTGAAAATGGAAGTGTGGTAATAACCTAGTCGGTTTGGGGGGAGTTTCCTTTGCTAACGTTACATCTGGTATGTTCACGGAAACAGTTTCGTCGGGTTTTTCTACATATTGTTCTTTTAAATGAAACAAACATGTTCCAAGCTGGGTAATGTTTGAAAAGCTCTGAACCTGAGTCACTACAAAGTAGTTAAAACGAGTCGGTTTATTTCAGAGAGCTATGCGATTGTACGGGTGATTGAAGAGCATTTTCGCATCAACACACATATTACATTCTCAAGCAAAAGGCCAAGTACTACATGCTTCTTGATCTGTCTCATTGTGATTGCAGACTTGCTTGTCATGTTCCCTGGCAGCAACGTACTCTCACTTTTGTTTGTATGTACCCACGATTGGAATGAGCACAAGTAAACAGAGACATCTATGGATGGCACCTTCAGCATCTAATCTGTACATGCGTTGACTCCGTGGAGTTTTGAAAGGCGGAGGACAGTTGATATATACACAAGGGCTTTCAGAAAATCATCACATTTAATAAATACATTTTTTTGGGTGTGTAAAGGATTCGTGATTCAGTGTGTGGGACCAAATATCCTGGTCACCCAGTCCATAAAACAAGCAAAACACGAAACGGGGTGTCCTGATGTTAGAGCCTTTACTCTTTCCACCGAGGGCTTCCATTCCCCATATGGGTAATACCTGTAGAGCTCATGTTCTCAGCTAACACTGGAATTTGGCGTGACCCCGTGGCATCCCATATGCTAAGAAACATCATGCCACACTTGTAACCTTTACAGTTGCTACAATACGTTTTGAAAACTTAAACTAAGACATATTAAGTCTGCACTACAGACATTGCAAATATGGTAGCAATCCGCTGGGGATTCACTTCAGAGTGTAACCTGTCTGTGAAAAGTTGTCATGCCGTTTGGGCAGAAGCAATCAGTGCTAGGATTCCTTTGCAACGACAAGAGTGTCTTTTTCTGTGGTACCGGTAGAGCTTGGATTAAATATCATTGCTCTGGAAGTTTACATTGTGTGAGGTCTTTGAAGCGTGAGCCGTGACGACAAGATGGCCGTACACCAAACATCGGGCGTAACTACACGTCTTCCAACTGAGTCATTTGTTGTGTTGGACTCATTGAAGAACGGAAAGCGTACCGCCGACGTTTGGTTATGTATTGGTCTAATAAATCCCGTTCAGGGAAGAGTAACTTGAAGACCAAAGTACTCAATTCCATTTTTATCCACCTACAAACCAGATGCGAATATGATCTGAAGGTGGAAGGCATCACATGTTGGTCAGGAGAGATAGCTGGCTTAGTTCATATGCATGTAGCTTGCTCCCCACCAGAACGTAACACCTACAAGAATAAAATAGCCATTAACAGAAGTGACACACTCACTAATGAAATAGGTTGACATTTTGTAAGATGTTTCTTTCTATGTCGTGCAGACTTGTTGCGTGAATGACAAATTCCGTCCTCTTTATTACTAAATAAGATTTTTAAAAAATATGCCTTTAAAAACCCCGAGGAGTGATAATTTAGCACAAAGTGCAGCACATTTTACTAATTATCATGGGATATTGTTTTCTTCCTGTAAGATATGTATCACTATCTATAATCGTAAACAATCACATATATAACACAGATATTCCCCATTGTGCATCAGCAGAGAGTTTAAGACTAGCAGAATGAAACCTTTTGCGAACATACGCTGTAAACCTGTCGTTTAAAATACTCGATAGATACACGAATCCTTGTCATATCCGTCATCTACATGCAATAAAAGCAATCAATGTAACATAATCCGTTATTGCTTACACCTGGAGAGTTGATGGTAACTTAGACGAGTGCTACTTGCCAACAGATAATGTCTCACATGTTTAATCATTTCAAGGCCATTAAGATAAAGTGAAACATTGTTTTACTGAAAGCATCTTGATATTATTTTGTTGGTGACACAGTTATTGTAAACACAGTTCACACAATTCCTACCAACAGGTTTCCAGTAGGTTTTGAATTGAAACAAACAGCCTTTTCATGTTATGTTTTACCATAAAGTTCTTTTGTAAAAAAGTAATGAAAGAACTGTTTTTCTCACGAATAGTCTTTCCAAACATTAGCAACTGACGTCTATTCAAGAAAAACATATTTTGTTACAAATGTCTTTCCAGTTAACTAGAGGCTATGGAATCCGATTGCGAATGGACCAATATTTATTTGGCTTTTTCCCCACCATGCACTAGCCTTGCGTGTACATTCATGATTCACATGCAGACCGACGACCCTACTTTTATGTCCCAGATCCTCAGTGATACAGGTCTTAGACGTGCGTCACGTTTATGTCATACACCTTGAAACATTAGCTGATAGTTGAAACTGGTGCAAGAAGAAGACCGCATGTCTCATACATGTTGTTTGTACTTCATTTTTTTCAGGATTGTGTCCCGGGTAACAACATAAGCACATGTACACCGGTGCCTGATTGGACACAATAGAAATGTTCCCGATCACAAAACTGAAGGTGAGTAAATGACCCTGCCTGCTTGACATGCATTTGATCATGCTTTCTTTCGAGATGGTTCAGTGAAATATACCTTCAGCAGATACTTCTTTTGTGTACATTGTCACCGCAAACTCTTCAACACGTTTACAAAGTCACGACGCGTCAATGATATTTACGTTGAAAAGGACTGTCATAGCTAAATGAAAGAAGAACATAACAGAAGTTGTCTTTACCTCAAAACAGTACGACCTCAGGTCCACAACTGTATTTTTAGTTTCCATTTAAACCGACATATTTCATTGCCGTGATTCCCAATTGCGCAGATCGATGTTCATGCTGTTGATCACAGGATTGTCTGGTCCAGACTCGCTTATTTACAGAGTGCGGCGTAAAACTCAACTCACTCAGTCATTGCCGTGATTCTTGTCCCTGTCCAGAAAAGAGTTTAATCAGCTAATAACGTAGTATACGTCCAAGCCGTCATGGCATTTCCTTCTGTAAATAGTAATACTCACAGGAAGATCCTCCTTTGTTAGGAGGGGCGGTGGGGTAGCCTAGTGGTTAAAGCGTTCGCTCGTCACGCCGAAGACCCGGGTTCGATTCCCCACGTGGGTACAGTGTGTTGGTGTCCCCCCCGATGATATTGCTGGAATATTGCTAAAAGCGGCGTAAAACTCACTCACTCCTTTGTTAGGATGAAGTTGAATGGTATATATGACTAAGGAAAATATAAGCAGTTGTAAAACAATTCAAAACAACGATAACGTGTTGACCACCTGTTACACACAGGATTGTCATAAAACAATTCTAGTTACGGCGCTGGTCGTCAAAGAGACTAAATATTGCGTTAGTAACTCGTTGGTTAAGCTTTTGGTCCTCACAACGAAGTGTTCAATTCCCCTCATTGGTAAAATTCCAGAAGCAGATTTGTCTCCTGCCGAACTATTACTGGAGTGTACCTAAAATTAGTGATAAGTCTATTGAATCAACTCAGTAAAATATATGGAATATGTTGCTACAATTCATTTTTCTAAGGTATGCTTCATAATCCAAGTCCAAATTCAGCCTCGCAAGACCCGTGAAGGTCCGGGCTAGAATATTGATCTTCAGTAACCCATGCTTGTCGTAAGAGGCGACGAACGGGATCGAGTGGTCAGGCTCGCTGACTTGGTTGACAAATGACCTCGGTTCCCAATTGCGCCGATCGATGGTCATGCTGTTGATCACTGGATTGTCTGGTCCATGGAAAGGAAAGTTTAAACCCTATAAGGTGTACATGTATACTCGTCTGAACATCATTATATTTGTTCATGTAATTACCACAGACGTGAACGATGTAAATGTGACAGGTGTCCAGTAGATGTGGTGAATTCCTGAAGCTCCATTAGCGAAAATTCTTTAGCTCCTTGGCATTATGGTATAAGAACATTGTGTACAGGGTAGGTTGTGTTCAGGTCCTTTAATTTGTGAATCCACGGAACATCATTACCTTCTTTATTAACATTGATGCGAGTGGTGTAACTGTGACAGGTGTCGTAGGTTGCCGACCAGATATGGACAGGGCATTTCCTGAAGCTGAAATGCTTCGTTCTTATTAGTTATAGCTCTTGTTTGACAACCCTATACTCAACCCAGTGAATTTCGTCCAACTGATAACATCAGACTTATATCTTTGACATCTTCTCCCTCCTTATAAAGCAAGACGTTTCCACTGTGACTTGCTTCTGAGGTAGCAGATCACAGCCCGTGCACCAGATATAACCCAGGGTAGGTAAGGGCCGTTGACATTAAAAATGATGGGCAAAGTTAAAGAAAAGACAATTCAAATTGTTAAGAAGGTGATCAGAGAGCTTCTTTTAAAAACTAAATGGCGTTTTATTCTATCTGGAAGACTAATATTTAAACGGGCCCATATAGACATATTCATTTACTTATAATTTCGCTATTTTTTTTATTTTTATTTTTTTGGGGGGGTGTTGTTTTTGTGTGGGTTTTGTTTTTTGTTTTGTTTTTTTTTGGGGGCTTTTTGTTTTTTTTTTTAAGCTCTGGGTTCAGTGATTCTAATCCAAATGGATTTTAAAAACATCTTCCTTCTGGCTTTCTTGAATGAGTTTCTCTAAGTGTTAGTGCTATTGCCATTGTCAAATAAAGACACTCCAGTGGTATTACTCAATCCGTTTGGCTGTTTTTGTACTTGTGTATGGAGACCTCCTCTCAGCTGTTTTTCACCTAAAGTCATAGAATGACCATCAAATGAAGATAAAAAAGAAGACCTAAATACGTGAAATGATGAACGTAGGAGTTACAGAAATCAGTCGGACTGAAATTGCCTTGCATTTCAAGTCTCTGATCTTCGCTAAACTCTCTTTAGAGTATAGTTGCTTTGTTGCATACCGTGTTCTAACTAATTGATCCTGGGGCCCCAGTATCAGTTTCAGTTAGACAACGCCAGGAACTACTTTCAGACCAGTACGAATACAGCAATAATTGCTGATTGCAGCGACGTCTACTTCTGGTCATGTTTGCAATATCGTAACCAGAAATAGCGTTTGAAAAAAGACACAACAGAGTTCTGTTTACATTTAATGTTATAGAACAATCAAATGGCAGGAAATTTTCTGCCTGATTGATCTCGTTTACAGTCAGTTGATATTTATCTTTGACTTAGTTTTACCGATCCGGAAGCACCAGTATCTGTGGAAACACTCTCTCTTGATGGTGAAGTCGCCGAGACTCGTTGTTTTTCCCCAGAATACCCCTGGGCAATGTGACTCACATTTTCTTCTTGAACTTAACTGGTTCTCTTGTAAGCCCGGGTAGCGTTACTTCTGTGGCAGGTCCGATTTGCAATTAACCGTTCATCCACTCCCGACTGGTAGAGTCTGGTAGCACGGGTCGCCCGCAAGGAATGGTTGGTATAGTACCCTATATATGTATAATAATAACACAACGCTGTTTAATCATAAACGAGAGATGCAATCATCTGCGGATTAACGTGTACTAAAGTACAAAATATAATATATCAAAGAATGAATTTCTCGATTTGCTGCGATAAAAAACGTGAAAGCGCAATGTTTTGTCATTATATTTAATGTTTAATACTTCTTTCAATGTTTTTAATTATATCGCGGCGATGCCAGTTTACAACAGGAGGAATGTCTGCATCGTCAATGTAATTATTTGATGCAGTGAAACCTGCGAGCATCGGGTGGTACTGACGAACCAAGGGTAATACTACAATGCAGGGCACTACAGCATTGCCCCTAACCTTACTACTTGTGAAACTGTTCTCCACCGCAGAAAAGTTACCGAGCTCCCCGGACGGGATTCGAACCCACGACCTTCGGGTTTGTAGCCGAACGTTCTAGCCATTGAGGTATCACGCCCCTATATTGCCTACAATACTGTCCTAATAATAAGAAATTAGTTAACGAAAGTCGCTTTTACAGATCAGCTGACAATGAGAAGGTGGAAATGGACTATTACATGTCTATTTCAACCATGTCAGAGTTCGACATCCAAACCTGCATGTTTATGGGACATCTCAAACTTTCTAAAGTCATTTACAGCTCCTTTGGTAGAATTGACAGCGAATCCTAGCCAAGTGCAGAAGATTACGTTATACAAAATTGAAAATGTGTATTGTGAGGTTGACAACAGCAACGTAAAAAACCTGTTGATTCCCTTGACAACCCTATTTAATCACATGAAATCTGAAACTGATGGTTTGAGATGGCCCCTAAACTTGCTGAAATATATATGTTGTGGTCTATTTCCACTTCTATATTGCCAGCTGACTGCTTATTTTGATTTTTTTTATGTGTAGACTAGGTGCCTTTTGAGTAACTAATTTCTTCTTAATCGGGTTGTGAAAAGTATTTTATGTAATAAAATACGAAATATTTGCTACTATTGCAGTTCTATTTTATTTTATGTAAATCTTTGTACTAACCTTTGAATCCTGCAGCAGCACAAAGTCGGCTTACTGTTTTCGCAAGGGTGTTCTGACCAAATGGGCTGGATGCATACCACTGGTCTTGACGAGGTTTCGATAGAGGTATCAGGTAGAATGTGTCTGGAGCATTAGCCGGTCTGAGGCTTACGTACTTCCGGTAGAGTGAAACAATACGTCTGTTGACATTGCCACATCTTCGGTGGTATGCCGATATCGTTAAGTCCTCTTTGGTTACACTTGCTGATACACTCAGTATAACGGAGATATTCGCCATGACCATTTGACCCCACTTTCAGTTGGTCCATACGTAGCATTCTGTGTTCGTTTCCGGAGCGCAAGGCGAAATTCAATCCAGTAAGGTACAGCATAGTATCCAGTAAGATTTGGTTACTCGAGGAGCCAAGGAGGACCAAATCCCATAACTTGTTCTCTTGCTGCACGGAGGCAATGTCTGCTTCTTCGAGTATAGTCCCATCCCCTCTGCTGATCGCTCACGCATTAGAATGTCCAAGGTTATTCGAATTTCTGAGTATCCTGAATCCGACAAAAACTTAATGTCACAACCAGAATTATTTATCTCCATGTGAAGAAGTAACACTAGTAGTCGAAGTGTCTTGGCTGGGTACTCGGTGCCGCCCTGTTTCCGAACTTCAATAAAAAAACGACACACGCAATAATTAAGTTCATCGTCATTTAAATCCAGTAGCTTAGTAACAATCAAACTTAGTTTCATTCCGGAGGTTTCGCCTCTCATAACTTTAGACTTTCTTGCGCATCTCCATTCTTCAAACAGCCGACATGCCCATTCCAGGTTTTACCGGGTTTTCTGGGGAATACATTTTTGTTTCAGGCTGTGGGTCTGCAAATCGTGATTTCGTACTCGCGGGGTCCTGTGTCCCCCCATGGTCCAGTTCTTGGGAGGTTGAATACAGTATTGCATCATCTGTTGACGAAATATCTTCATCCAGCTTTTTTTGCGGAGATTTCGCTTCAAAATCACTTATGCCACTAATTATAGGTAAATACAGTCTGTATCAACAATAGAACTTTGATCCAAATATTTCCATTGTGATAATTAAACGTCACTGTCCGACTCCATGCTATCTACTTGCTTACTGTATCGCAGCCACTGAACATGTGCTCTGATCAAACGTTAATACGCATGCCTGTTTTCGCGCCAGACACGTGCAAATCATGACACGCTCAACCAAGGCCTCGCCCAGACTTGCACATGCAAGCAGGGTCTCGGAACAGGCTTGTACATTTCAAAATTCATATGAAAATAGTCCCTAACATATAACATATGCTCTAACTAACCATTTCATCGATTACACAGCAGGATACGAATGACCTAACTTACTTAGAACATGCTTTGTATAATACATATCGCTTCAACGTTCCTCCGACTTTGAGATTTTATCTAAAGGCATTCGTAATGCCCGCTTTTGTCAGCAGCACTTCCTGACCGAGATTTTGCATAATCACACATGTGTCATCATGTACATCATCACAGGCGGCTGCACTTTGGTCAATAGAAGTAATAAAATGACAATCTCGTGGGTGCCAAATAGGGTATTTAAGACTGTATGTGCATATATAGTGCATATTAATAATTGTGAAGATGGAGGTGTGCTATTAACCTAGCCGTTGTTATGCTAACTTTACCACACATCTCGTATGTTCAAGAAAAATGTTCAGTAGTGGTTTATGTATTCTTCTTTTAAATGAAACAAACATGTTCACAGTGGAATAATGTTACAAAAACTCAATAAGTAATCTGAGTTTAAGTAACAGTCGACACGTGATTACAAAGTATTTAAAATGAGTCAGATTTTATTTCAGCAGACTATGCGACTTTATGTGTGATTAAAGAGCATTTCCGCATCACAACACATATTGCATTCTCAAGCAATAGGTCAAGTACCACATGACTCTTGGTCTATCTCCTTTGGAATGCAGATTTGCTCGTCATATTCCTTGACAGAAACAGTATGCCACTTTCATATGCATTTACCGGCGATTGGCATCAAGTCAATGAACATGCACCTTCAGTGTCTAATCTGTGTTGACTCCGGGGAGTTTTGAAGTACTGAAAATTGTTGATGTATACACAAGGACTTTCAAAAAAAGTATCAAATGTAATAAGTACAGGACATTTTTTTTGTATAATTTTGGTGTGTGTGGAGGGTTCGCGATTCAGTGTGTGTGGAAAAATCCAAGTCCGTAACAAATGCAAGTGTGAAAACGAAGCCAGTGTAAAAACAACGCTGGTCGCCTGATGCTAAAGCGTTTACTCGTTCACCGAGTGCTTCCATTCCCCACATGGGTAAAACCTGTGGATTTCATGTTCTCAGTCGAGCTAAGGCTGGACTTAATAATAATTTGGCGTGGACCCGTGGCATCCAATATGATAAGAAACACCATGCCATACTTGTAACAGTTACAATTTCTAAAATACGTTTAAAAACTTAACCAATGATAAGGTTTGCACTGGCTTCGATTCGCTACATGGGTAGACCTTGTGGAGCCCATGTTCTCACCCGAGATGGTATAGTGAATAATTAGGCGTGAACCTGCGGCGTCAGATGCGATAGGGGGCGGTGGGGTAGCCTAGTGGTTAAAGCGTTGGCTCGTCACGCCGACGACCCGGGTTCGAATCCCCACATGGGTAAAATGTGTGAAGCCCATTTCTGGTGTCCCCCGCCGTGATGTTGCTGGAATATTGCTAAAAGCGGCGTAAAACCAAACTCAGTCAGTCAGTTCGTGAGTCAGTCAGATGCGATAAGAAACATCCTGCCATACTTGCAGCCTTTACATTTTCTAAATGTGTTTTAATAACCTAATTAAGGTCATGTACAAGTCTGTACTCCAGACAAAGAAAACATCGCTGCAACCCGTTGGGGATTTAATTCTAAATGTCACCCGCCTCTGAAAAGTTGAAATGTCGTTTGTGCTGAAGCAAGTCTGTGCTAGGATTCCTACCACTGGCAGTACCATGATAAACTAACATTAGTGCTTTCTAATTTATGATGGAAACACAGGAATTTATTAATTTTCTATTCATGCATGAACTTAAGACTGCAATGTGTCAGATCTCTGGAGTGTGAACCTTGCGACAAAATGGCTTCAGGCGATCCATTCTTGTTTTAGATATAATTCGCGAAGCCAAGTATATTACAAATTGGTCAATGGTCTGATTTTGTAAAGAGTGCTACCAGCTTTTGGGGAAATGTTGGTTTAATGACATTGTGAAGAGGGTAACTATAAATTGTGTGCGCAAATGTAACATGGTCTAAAGGTGGTCTTTCAGCAGAATTACATGGCTTAGTTCAATTACATGTAACTTGATTCCAGGGTCGTAAAAGCTCATGGTCCTGAGGTTGGTAGGTGTCCTGGTTAACGTTCTAGGCCTGTGGCGTTCACACTGCTCTCTTCCGACATAGTATTGTAACCATCAGAGCATATGTCCTCTTTATAACTAAAGAAAGGATTTAAAAAAATTAATAAATACACCTTTAACAATCCTGAGATTGTCATACAGGAAAGTCATTTATTGCTTCGACAGGAGTAATGCGCGATATTTTAGCACAAAATGCAACACCTTCAAAATAAATTCCTTCATGGAAGATATGTACCACTATTTATCACTGTACATAATCATGGAAGACACTTTTACGTTCATGATAAAAAAAATAAACAACGATTCCTTGTCATATTCAACGTTTGCTTGCAAAAAAACCCAAATTATCAATATACGTAACAAACCGTGATACCAGACAACGTCGGAGTTGATAGTAATTTGGAAGATGGCTGCCAACCAATACATAATATCCGGCATGGTTCATCATTTCCAATCCGACGCAATATAGCTGGAACAAACAAAGTCATTGTTACGAACACATGTATATTAAATACTACTACCTTTTTTAAGATAAAGTGAAGCATTGTCGTTTCACTGAAGACATCTTTATATTATTTTGTCGGTTACAGTCAACAGTTCCTGCTGGAACTCAACTTGTGTAGCATCAACACAGGTCACACAAGATACCACTGAACCGATATTAAATGCCGTGTCATGCAATCTTGCATTAAAGAGTTCTTTTGCAAAATCAGTAACTAAACACTTTTTTAAGAAGGACATAATATTATTTTGTTATTGGTAATTCACGGGTCACGGTACCAGACTACGAGCGGACCAGTATTCTTTTGGCATTTTCCCACATCATGTCTCTCAGACATATGCCACTAACTGATCACCACGAGACTGATTAAGATTAGTGGAGTATTATTTCAGACATTGTTCGAACAAAGAGCATTTCTGGTATTTGCCTGTCGTGAAGCCGGATTCTTTTTTAATTTGAGTATGTCCCCGAGGTGAGGATGACAAAATTATTTATGATAATCATACAAATAAATTCTCCATTATCTCATTGTTTGCGATTGATAACTGATTTCCTTTTTTATCCCCCCACGCCCACCCCCGGCATATAATGCGGGGGGTATATAATCAACGCCTCGTCAGTCTGTCCGTCCGCTGCCCGTAATCATTTCGTTTCCGGAGCATAACTAAAAACGGACGGTCATTATTTTTCATATGGCATAAATGTGAAGCAAAACCTTTAAAAAAGTGGTGCCTTTTGCTATTTACAGATTTTTGGCATTTTTATTGTTTCTTGGTTTCCATGGCAACATAAGGGCTTCGTTTCCGCAGCACAACTCCAAAACCGTTCAATATCTTTCTACAAGACTTGGCAAATGTATCAAACAGTTCTTTTAATGATGTCTTTTGATATTTACCACTGATATGATTTCCATGGAAACGATTTGGACTTAGGCTGAAAAAAAAATCAAGTCATACATACCTCAGTGAGCTAGCACTATAAAACCAAATTAAGTCATATGAGCGAAATATTCTTAAGAAGGACGTTAAACCCCATTTCACCTGCAACATATGTTATATTTGGGATTACACTTTCTTAGTAAAGTACAAATTCTAGTACGTTTTGGGGTTGAGTCCCATCCAGGATTCGAACCCACACTCTCAGAGTCAGGCACCAAATCTCCTGCACGCAAAGTCAGCCGCCTAACCCGCACAGCCACCGCCCATTTCACCTCACCTCACCACAGATAGAATTAAATAACCTGTAATGACAGGTGGATTAAAGTAGTCTATATTCTTGAGATAATGGCGTGACTGCACACACACAGGTATATTATCGTTGTGTGTTACATTACCTTGATGACAAACCACGATCAGGTGTTAAACGTCTCACTCTATATTAAATAAGTGTCCGTCTAAGGTTTCAGGTAACCTTTTAAATGTGATTTTATAGAATGTGTTTCGGGTAACAAAATAATTACATGGACAGCAGTTTGAGATTCAAACTGAAAAACATTCAATGAGCGCATCGCATCTCATGGATCCTTTTCTGCCACCCGGTGATCTATAAATATCGAGGGTGTGCTTGATTGGACAAAACAAACATTTTATCGATAACAATAGAGGTGTGAAGGTATGCAAATGACCGTGGTGGTTTTAGGGGCATGCATTTCTACAAAGCTGTTTGACCAAAGGGATGATTTCAGTTTTCCAATCGTCAACTTCCCTTACATGTGGGGCAATATCCAACAGCTTCTGCCTTTGGTGTTTACATTTTACAACTTTTAAGGTACAATCGTACGAGCATTTATATCAGGATTTCCAAGAGCGTCATGGGACTCTTGCTCAGAAGTTATTTGACCAAGGTTACTACATTCAATGCATCAGTAAAGCTTTCAAGAAGTTTTATGGTAGACATGTAGAGGAAATTTCCAAATTTGATGCATTAGTGACAAGAATTTATGTCCCATGCAGTTCCCTATTTTGAGTCATACCATATGTTCCCGAATTATTCCAGGTGACGAAATGACTAGACTTAGCATATCTAAGTGCCACAGTGGGGTGGCGGGTATCATCACAGTGAATTAGTGATTTATAAACCAATCACTGGATTGTCTGGTTCAGACCCGATTTGTTTACAAACAACATCATACGGATGTAATACTGCTGAAGCAAATATCTGCTCATGATATAGTCACAATTGTGTAATCAACGCTGCCCTTATGAGTGTGGAAAGGGTTGTGTCGCTTCTGTTTGATCGAAATGGTTCAAGGAAATATACCCTTTGCAGATACTTCCTTTGTTTTCTTTGTCATTCTGTGCACCAATGCATGGGGTTTCCTTTTGAACAACATCTTTCTTATTAAATGGGTTTATCACACTTTTTCCATACACTGATTAATGGCTAATGCACAATCTATTGATCTACCAAGTCGCACTATAAAAGCGGGTAAATTGAAAAGGATGAATCCCTTTAATATATGTCTTTCGTGCGTGGGAAGCAACTTTTAACTAAAAGGTGAAACTTTCCATTTAGTAAAATCTATAGTTATTATCGTTTTTGGTTATCATTTACGTGTGAAAGGACTTTTCTGTAAATGGATACCTAAGTCTATTCATTAAGATCCATATTGATCTTTTGTAGGAAGTGTTCGTTTTGGAAACGACCTCCTTGAAAATATCTGAGATATGTTAGAAATGAAGCACGATGCACAGCGTTGTTCACCTTGGCTCGAAATAAGTGAGTGAGTGAGTTTATTTTTACGCTGCACTCAGCAGTATTCCAGCTTATTTGAAAATAATGTCATTATCATCAGTCATGTCGGTGTTGATGAAGGCTGAGACAATGAATAACATTTACACGGGGCGTCGTGTTGAGCCAACCGAAAGCAGTCTATCGCATTCACGAAGCGAAATTACAGACAGAGGTCGCAAAGTTTCTGATTTTGCATGTGCTCACAACACATTTAATTTCCACAATACAGGTATACTTTTTTTTGGTATCTGATAATAGTATCTTATAAAAATGATTTATAGAGTTGATTGTACAATTGTGACTATATCATGAGCAGATATTGGTTCAGCAGTATTACATCCGTATCATGTTGTTTGTAAACAAATTGGGTCTGAACCAGACAATCCAGTGATTGTCTCCATGCGACACGATGACAGAGCATGTGTTTATGAATCCCTATGACATAGTGATGATACCAGGTGTTCGCGAAAAGGTGACCGTATCCTTCTCCACCTGTGGCACCCGTCACCCACTGTGGCACTTAGATATGCTAAGTCTAGTCATTCGGTCACCTGGAATAATTCGGGAACATATGGTATGACTCAAATAGGGAATTGCATGAAACATAACCTTTTGTTAAGGATTGACTGTGTATTTCTTTCGTTGCATTGAGGTATGAAACTAAAAACCAATGTGCAAACTGTATGACTGTGTATTTCTTTCGTTGCAAAAGTTTGCACATTGGTTTTTAGTTTCATACCTCAATGCAACGAAAGAAATACACAGTCAATCCTTATAATTAAATTCAACAACAAATACTATAGGCTTTCAACAATATTTTATTTAAACACAATCAAATTCATCGAAACAGATATCTTTGTTACCACCGATTAACATTTTCGGTGTAAGAATTCGGTAATGGCGTGACATGACTCAGGTGACTCATTTACATAAAATGACACGCCTACCAAACCATTAGCTAATCAGCATAGAGCACCCCCAAACAGCTGTCAATCAACCAAGCTAACATCGGGTTGCGAATCAGAGCGGAACAACACAACGTGACGCGTTCCGGTAACGGCAAAGTTTCAAGTTCAAACATTTGAATTATTACTAGCGAACTGAAAGACACAGTTTGAAAAGTGAGAATTGGAAATGAAGCCCGATGACATGAAGTTAGTGGAACTGAGATTGTTAGTAGCAGCAGTATTTGCGCAAGTGGAAAGGGGCTGTGATGTGACTGGGATTGCCATGCCATGAACTGATGTTCCAACGTGCGCATGCTCTTGTCGAGGCGTTACAATGGCGGAAAGCGTCTCGCTAATTCTTAGTTTTTGAGTAGTCGTTGTGTGGCGACTATAACTACGCACGGAACTTTCATTCCTATGGCCACTCATAAACATTATGTGACGAAGTTCAATGCCAGCGTCACTCATGGCTTGGATTGCTGTGGCGCGAAGGCAATGAGCAGTGTATGACTGACTACATTGGGCATTGCGACATATGTCAGACATGAAATGAGTGAGCTGGCGAAGTGCATTGACGGGACATTGGTTTATATCATTCGTCGCGTACATTCGTTTGTCGCTTTGCGCTTCATCGCTGCTGAGACCACCCTGGATGTTTTTTTGTTTCGTTTCGTGGGACAGTGTGACATATTCAACATTGCTATCATCTACCGCAAATTCAAAGGATGTGGGCGTAAGCTGCTGGTGAAATTCAAGACCACGACTTACAAAATGGATGGCCAAGTCGTACCATACTTTGTACCGGAGGATAACAGGATTGGATGCCGAATGCAGATAAGTGCTAATTTTCATCAGATCATTTGTTTCAATGATTGATTTATGTTGTGTCGGACGTGACAAGCCATGTTGTACATTGTACTTTAATTTAGCATCAAGCATATCATTTGCAGACTTAAACTGCTTATCTCTTACAATGTCAATATCTCTCCCGATGTCATTTAAGTGTCTTTTCAGGACAGAACGAACATTTTTTAAAGTGTTCTTGTGATACTCGGCAGCATGTGCAGCCGGCATATTTTCACATCTTGTTTCCTGGTTTTTAGGCTGTGCCTCAGTGTAGAAAAATCTCAACTTTGTGTTAAGTTCCTCTGGTGTAATTGTTGAAAAATCCACAGTCCTCCCCTCGCTCTCGAACGACCAATCTAAATAAACAGAACGAAAACAATATCTAGAAACCTGACTATGACAGACCCAACTATGTAAACTTTGAACTAGGTAACTTTATAGCAAATCATTTTTCTCGGTTAGATCTACATAATTTAATCTCATTCTGATAATTGTTCCATTTTTAAAAATACAACTTTGTGCTGATGAACTGTGTTTCGTTTCGAGAAAATATACGTAGGATGGAATTTTGAAAATAATATTTATATGAATTGTGTATATCTACCTTGGAATAGTTTAACACCCCATTTTGTGTTTCTTTTTGTGGATGTTGATTGTCTGTAGTCGTCCATTCGAAGTAAATCATTATTTGATAAACGTTTGAAACGATGTGTTTGGGATGGCTTATCATCGACTTGCATTGCACACGTCATCTCGTGATTTGCCGATGTTTTTTGTAGATCTGGTTGATGCTGTTATCTCTAACAAACTTTCAATTTCTTCCAGGTCTAAATCATCCGGAAAATCAATGTTATCCGTGCTAAGAGTTGCAACGTTTCCGGTAGATTGATCTTCGAAAATCGACTCAAAATTCCCCAGATCAAAACTTCCGTACTTGGAATCGGCCATCTTGTTGGAATGTAAACAAGACAAGTTGCAGACGACTGTTCGCTGACTGCACGTGGTAACCACTGTAACCAGTCAAATAATGTATTATGACAAACACTGTTTTTATTAAATAAACACTTTATTAACGTTCACAGATAATTTTGAGTTGTTTGTTTATGTTAACCACAATGTATCACTCCAATGTTTATCCAAAGTTCATTAAGGTACCCGAGTGCAAGGGAATTCCCTCGCTGTGTAAAGGTATTCCCCGACATTCCTCAGGTCCGAAAGAAGTCCGGTTCGGTGGGCGTGGCTTATTTTTATAGATTCATTGGGAAATGAAATCAAAAGAAATGTTCCCAGTTAACCAATCAGATTGCCAGAATTTTAATGAACACAATAAAAATTTAATTATTCACTGATGCATCAAATTTGGAAATTTCCTCCACATGTCTACCATAAAACTTCTTGAAAGCTTTACTGATGCATTGAATGTAGTAACCCTGGTCAAATAACTTCTGAGCAAGAGTGGCATGACGCTCTTTGAAATCCTGATATAAATGCTCGTACGATTGTACCTCAAAAGTTGTAAAATGTAAACACCAAAGGCAGAAGCTGTTGGAATATTGCCCAATATGTAAGGGAAGTTGACGATTGGAAAACTGAAATCATCCCTTTGGTCATACAGCTTTGTAGAAATGCATGCCCCTAAAACCACCACGGTCATTTGCACACCTTCAAACCGTTTTTTGTTATCGATAAAATGTTTGTTTTGTCCAATCAAGCACACGCACCCCATTTCACAGCCAGTAGGATCCAGATAGTATTAATGCAGTTCTCATCGTGGTGTTGCATGTTCAGGTAGGCTGCTGACAATAGCAGGCATCAGAATGCTTTTACACCCTGTCCTATTTCAATTAAAAAAGCGTACAGTGTAACGGCAGAATTATTGTTGAAGGCGGTAAGTATGAGATAATGCATGTTCTAAAGGCTAAAAGATTGACCGGTGACAAGAGCTGTCATGAGTACAGAGTACAATTGATATTTGAACCTCTAACAGGCATCGTCTCAAAGAGACCTTTTCTTTATAAAGAACGTTCATCATATCTCATTTACAACAGTAGAACATACGGACAGATTACATGAAAGATATTGGCGACTACTTGAGGTGTTTGGGGGTTTGACATTAAGTTGTGGTATCTTAGGCAACGACGCATCATGGAATTACCCACACCCAGTGACAGATGGACAATCATAAGACTGAGTAGATGTTTAACAATCTCTCAGCTGTTAAAACTAAAACATTTGCCTATTGTGATAATTTAAACTATTGTGGTGTGATGGTCTACAAAGTTATATTACTCTTGCAGGACTCTTAGATTACTCTGAGGCAGGATCAGCTAAAGTATCAAACCCTTGATATTTATAGATCAACCGGGTGACTGAGAAGGATCCGTGAGAAACGATGCGCTCACTGAATGTTTTTCACTTTGAATCTCTAACTGCTCTCCATGTAATAATTTTGTTAACCGAAACACATTCTATAAAAACATTTAAAAAGTTACCTGACACCTAAGACGGATACTTTATAGACGATAAAAGTCAATGTAGATGTAGCTTAGGCGATCTACACAACTTATTCCTAATAGGTTCATTAACTCAAAATATTTAACAGCCATTCCAAAAGATATCTGAATACACAATGACATTACGTTAGTAGTAAAATGTAACATACACGTGCGTGTTTTAATATGTATGTTATTTTTGAGATTAAACATTCTCAGTAAAGTACCGATTCTAGTAATTTGGTCACGGGAAGAAAACTAACAAAAGTACTAGAATCAGTGAGTGAGTGAGTGAGCAAGTTGAGTTTTACACCGCACTCAGCAATAGTCCAGCTATACAGTCAGTAAATAATCGCGTCTGGACCAGACAATCCAGTGATCGACAGCGTGAGCATCAATATTACGAAATTGGGATACGATATCATGTGTCAACCACGTCAGCAAGCCCGACCTCTCGATCCCGTTAGTAGCCTTTGACGACAAGCATGGGTTACTGAAGACCAATTCTAACCCGGATCTTCATGGGTCTACTAGAATCAATACTTTCCTGAGGAAGTGTAAAACATAACATATGTTCAGGATTATGCTTAATATTGATCACACAGAAAACCCATATAGTCATGAAAGAACATTTCAGCAATATTCCTGTGTGGACCATGATATCGCGTTATTGATATCATGAGCATCTAGGATGACTGGAAGCGGTGGGGATAGCCTAGTGGTTAAACCGTTCGCTCATCACGCCGAACACCCGGGTTCGATTTTCCCCACATAGGTGCAATGTGTGAAGCCCATTTCTGGTGTCTTTTACCGTGATATTGCTGGAATATTTCTGAAAATTGCGTACCACCATACTCACTCACTAAAATTTTATAGCGTAACTTCAAAACATGCAAGATGCCTCAGGATTTGCATCAAACGAAATCCTTGCCAAATGTGTACATATCTTCAACCTGACTTGCACACAACACGTTGACTTTTTATCAAAAGCGCTGGCACAAGTCATCCCCATGCTCCATATACATGTCAGCTCGTTAATCTAATCTCACCTTCATAAGCCTTAACTGCCGGTTGCGATTATGTGCGTGGGAGAGTGAGTGATGTTAAAGGCATGTTCTCCTGCCTTTCAACGAAGAGAACGTACTTGTACACATGACACTTGGTGGGTGTGATGCAGGAGAAAATAAAACATCTGCAATAGTCGTAAACGTTTGACACATTGACGAGTCCCTCGAGCACTGCATGCTCTTCACATCCAGGGAACGAATGAAGGACCACCAGAACCTTGCTCTGATGCGTATGATGGATGGAACTTCTACTTGATTACACGGCTTTGTTAAAGTAAGGAGAAAAAAGTTGCTGTGTCTGTCCATTCAAAAGTAAGAAGATCAGAAAATTGAAATCAATTGTGGACGGTGTGAAATCTGTGGAAAATAATGAATCACTCAACGCAAGTAAACTGCTCGGTTTTTTTTTATTTACTAGCAAGGATAAAGTGAAAAAAACAGGGGAATGCCAATTGGTTTTGTAGGAATTCAAAAACATTCACAACCTGCCAAGTAAATGTATTATTCCATGTGATAATCAGTACAGGTATAAGCACATTTCAGTTGACTTCTGTTGAGGATTTAAAAACGAACACACAAACCTCTCCACGCCGATATTCACGACGTTAACAGTGCGGATGGTGTACCTCAGATGTTTCATACCACGTCTATTCCAGATAAGAGAGTAAAAATAATGCTTTTATGGAGCATGCGATATAGATTTAAGTGACTGATTCTCTTTGATACATAACTTGTGAAGGATCCACGTGTGGCCGTATGATTTCCACTGTAACGGTTCGTGTTAGTTACCATGTATGATCAAGACTTTGTATGCCATGTGTGCATGTGAAACATCTACCTGTATGTATATGTACACTTTTACTGAATATCAGATCCTTCTTCAAATTTAAAAGCACAAAATAATATCAGTCTTGGGCTGCATGGACTTGTGCAGTCGACGCATTTATTACCCCGATAGGAAGACTGCCATATTGTACAGACAGTGTTTTCTTTCCCTATCCACGTCGGAAGAATAAAGGGCATAGGCGATGAATGCTTTCTCATTTGCACAATATTAAGACAAGCATATGGTATATGCAACTCATTCTTTCTGGTCAGGAATAATGCATGGTGTTAGGGTGAGTTATTCCTCCCATCAAAGGAACCCGAGTCTTTTTTCTTTCTTCTATGGCATATTTGAAATAAGCTTTAGCCAACATAACATAATATTGTCATTCCAGTTTGCTTTTGAGAAGCACAAGGTGTTCGACTGCAATACTTTACAGGAATGGTCTGCTTGGAACAATAGTAAATTACCCTCAACTGTCTGAGGTTTAAATGATTAAAGACTCTGTGCAATGTTCCACACTAACCTTTAGAAGATGTGTCTAGTGTTATTTACTGCTCGAGTCTTCCCACTCAGATTGCCACTTTATTATGCATTACCCTTTTCTGTACATCCTATCCATACTGTACACATATATTTCAGGATTATGTATTAATAGTTCTAACAATAAAGCAATTCAAAGTCACCATCCCAGCAGTATTCCAACAACAGCGAGGCAGATCATACCAATGTTAGGATTCTAAACCGACCCTCGATGTGACGATTTTTATCACACTGTTTTCTAAGAAGGAAACTGCGGAAACATTCTGTCGGAGGACAACAATTTAGTTTAAGCAGACTTAAGGGGCAGTTACATGTATAAAGCATTCTGAAAAAGGCTAAATCTCCTTTAAAGCCTACTTAAACTGAATAAAAGTGACATCGAATACACTAGTAAGAAAAAGTTAAGGCGACGTCACGCTGGACGAGTGATCGATGAACACTCTAAGCAGAAGAGATCGTTACGTCACATCACTGCATTTTTATTCCCCTTCTCAGTTTTATATGTTTATCAGAACTGACTGGCCGACAGTCGTCCATGATTCATCGGACTTACGACAGAAAATCACATCGTCGTTAATTGTTAAAAAAGTGAACGAGAACAGTAATGTTTCGACCTGACTTTGTAAACAGTTTTGGTAATACTTTGACTTCAGAACAACTCGACTGATTGTCAGCAAGCATTAATGTTCTTATCATTTGTAATAGTTCTTTCTATTTCAGATGATGTAAAAGGTAACCGATATTTTTACAGGAAGGGTGATAATAGTATGACAAGACACATGACAAAGTATCCTGTTTGGCATCATTGTAAACTATCAACATTCGTGAGATATTTTGTCTCTTTACGTGACTAAGCTATAGATATGAATGCCCAGGCATAAAGGACGTATGCCCACTAATGACGCACAGTGATCTTAAGAAAGGTTTGAGCTTTTCTGCTACAGCTATCTTCAGTCGGCCTGGAATACTGATTACTGGAGTACATTCGTCCATTCCTGCTTTAATCACACATTTTATGCATTACACACTCGAGGAGGACGTGCCCAGTACCTTAAGCTCAAACATTCAGGACTGAATAATACCTGAATACAGAATACCCTTTAGAGAGTAGTCATTATAAGGAACGTTAATTTGTGAAATATAGTTTCTGAGTAATGAACATGTTCTGTAATGGGGTACGAACACGCGGAATTATCAAATCGCCAGCAAACACAGCCAGTTATACTCCCACTAAGTCATCTAATCTTCCATAGAATGGAAGTCCTACAATTAATGGTGTACACGCCGTACTACATGCAAAACTCTGACATATACACTTTCACATGTCCAATATTTATAAGTACATAATACACTTTAATAAGAGACCAATCTAACAAGTGTCATTTGGGGTCAGACTTTAATTTGAAAATTACAAATACAAGTACTTTTATGTGTTGAGTTCCATCAAGGATTCGAAACAATACTGTCAGCGATGGAACCACTTATCTACCTAGGTTTCCATCAAATCCAAGTCTGGCAAGCGGTATTCGCGTCACTCTATGTACTCCACTGTCAAATGTACAGTGACACGTCTTGCATGTCCGAATGCTGTGAATACATCATACATTTTAGAAAGTGATAACGAATGTAATTTGGGATGAAGCTTTGCTTGCACCTTACGCAAACTAAAAAGAATATTGGTTGAGGTCGAACCCAAACGCACACTATCAGAGTGAGTTTGGATCGTTGACAGTGTGTGACTCACTCTGACACTGTGAGTTCGAGTCTAGGATTCGTTAAATGAATAAAATCGGTTCACATTTATGTTCAAATGATTACAGCGATGGTTTATACAATAAAGCAATATTCTGTCTGGTGTTGTCATTACCATTACTGTTCACTAATATTGTACTCACTGCTATCAGATTTCTGAGAAATGTTCACATTCAAATTTTGGTAAGAATATGTATCTCTTTAGAATCAAATGGCATTCCCGGATTTTTTTTTCTCGTCTTGATGCATTTCGCTTCAGTGAGATTACCTCTTTGTTAGATTCAGTGAAGTTACCTTTCTACATGAACGATCACTTGCCCAGTCTTTTCTTGAACTAATGCAAAATTGAAATGCCGGAATGTTGATCACATAGTCTGTCTGTCTAATCATGGATGAAAAATATCACATTTAGTTTAATGGAAATGATATATCACGTGTTATTAATGCATGAACTATCACAAATGTTTCTGTGTAACGTTTACAATGAGTAGCATTCAAACATAACAAACCTTGCTGTTCAGGTTACGCTAAGTGTCCTACCTTCATCATACGACACAGGTTCAACAAGATAGTTAATAACTTATACCACACATTTTCTTCTGAAAATATTATCCCAGAGGTTTACGTAAAAAAAGTGGTATGGACTTTGTTGATACACGGTTTCTGCCTCAATAAATGGACAATGTTCTATTTCTAGTTGAACAGGCTCTTACTGTGTGTTACATAAGGACGTAATCATTTGGTGTCGGATCTGTCATTGCTGAACGCTGGTCATATAGTTACGGGAAAAGGCAGAAAATGGTGAAGCAGACTGCGTTTTTATTGAAAACGACCTTTTGGCTCTTAGAATTGTCTGTGCAAAATCAAAATTACCCCATTTTCCAACTTGCATCCAGATCCCAAACTTGGGAATACAATTTTAACAGTTTTCTTCCTGAAATGTGGCCTTACGTCTATATATAAAAGTCACACACTAATATCAATTGTGTATTTTGCATTATTCAGAAAGAAGAAGTGTATAGATTATGTTTGATTCCGAATGAGACGAGCCATCAACAGCATCTGTACCCATCAATATCAAATGAACACTGTGTCGTAATAATGACAGTGGCAACTAGAAGCACCGTTCTTAAAATATAGTTATCATTATTATAATAAAATTATGTGGCATTTGTATGCTTATGACTTGTGTGAAGACTTGCAGCGTTAGGCTCTGTTCACAAACAGTCGCCACAGAATACAATGCAGTTATATCAAGGATTGGAAAAACATGTCATATGAAGCTTACGTTGTACATTAGCTGTTTGCATTTGTCTGAATGTCTATCAAAGTTGTCTTTTTGGTACACTCGAGTATTTTACTTGAGGAAAGCTACAAATCAATTGTGATATGTGTGGTAGTGGAACATATGGATATATACTTCTCACAATGTCCGTGTACTGATTAACGATGACAGAAAGGTGTTATGGTTAAAGCTAAATATTTCCCCTTCTCGGCAGGAGCATTATCATGTCTCTTGAGGTAACAATATCACTATCAAGTAGGATCATGCTGTCAGGAATCGCGGATTAAATGTCAAACATGGTTTTCGCCTGGATTCTCTTGTCCCAATATCTACATAAACATTTTTGCAGATATCTGAAAACAGTTTATGCCCATGTGATTCCCCAGATCAGATAACGACTTTATACCGATTACTCGTTGGCCTTAACAGCTTGTGGGTGCACGATGACGATTTATCGATCGAAAATGTAAACGTACCATCCATGCTTCTTTACTGCGATAAATAGTGCCATATGTCCCCGGATTGAAAAACTTGACATTCAAACTAAATTATATATACCTCTGATTTTCCAACACAGTAGGTTTATCTCCATTCTACCATGACTATTTTATGAACAATTTCAGGTGGAACTCTTTCTTTGGTTATGAGTCAATACGTGAAGCGGCCTCACATTCCAAATTCAAGTAGCATCGCCCGAAACGGAGTGATTGGTGGCAGACCGTCAATAACTAACAAACTCCAGATTCAGTAATAACAAATCACGTTTTGTTTTTTCAATGCATTAATCACCGGTCAATAACTGATCAGTTGGAAAACATATATCAAATAAGTTTAAAAAGCTTGGTTCACATTTGAAAATTCCACCGTAGACCCTTTCCCCACCAGAATAATGGCAGCAACCTCATGGCCTTGACCTTTTCTCGGAAGTCTATGTTTACATTTACGTGCAAATTTGGAAAGATGCGACAGATGAGCCTCTGACAGTTTGCGCAAGGTTAACCCTGATTGTATGACTGAGATAGCCTTTGATATCTAATTACTGGTACTTGTACAAAATTTAAGAGTAGAGGCGCTTTTGCTGTAACGAGAAGTCCGTGTTGTACCGAATTTAGATACTGTTGAATTTTGCGCCCTGTCAACTTGACGATTTCACGCACCTCTACGTCTGCGTACGACAGCTGTGGTGACCCTTACACACTCATGTGTGCACTTTGTGCTCAATTCGATTCTACGGATATTATTTCTCACATTTTGGAAAGTGTTTTGTGACCTAGTGGCTTCAAAGTGTAGTGAATTCGAATTGAATCGGATTCGCTGGCATGTTCGCGAGGCTGTTGACAAAGAGCCAGATTTGTGGTGATATTTCCGAAAGGATGGAACAGGACATGAGGGTGTACTTCTGGAATAAACTCGGTAAGGTAATTAATTATACATAAATAGACTACTTTAGATCAAACAGTGTAATGGATAAGAGGGATCATGACTAAGCTAAATAACTTTTTCAACGATATTATACTTTTAGAAAAAAATATGTTGGGCTAAACAGAACGGTTTGCAGATTCTGTAATTACTACCGCTAAATTTGAAACAGTACAAATTTCAAAATATCATTTTGTTTGAGTCGATAACCCAACTGTTTATTTATGTGGACGGAAGGCATAAAAATTTCTTCGGCGTTCGATGTTAATGCATCCTCCGATACCGGATCAAGATCAGTGGCGATATCGTTGACGAAAGCTGATAATAAATTTAACACGGAAATTATGTAGCAGTCTATTGCTGGATCTATTCTGACATAACATAGAATCAACGTAAACATACTTGTTCTTGCTGATTTTTTATTCGGAAAGCAGACGATGTTTTGATCTTGTTCGACTGAATATTTGTTTCCATGCTTTCGAAATACTTTGTATGTATAAACACCTATTGCTGTGATTTACGCAAGTAGTGAGTCGAGCCCGTCTTCGCTAAATCCATCTTTAAAACCTATGTGTAATTTCCGACAGCACAATCGCCGTAATTTATCGATGCATCGGTAGGTTGTTTGGTGTCCGCCATGTTGGTGGGCAGACAAAAATAGTGCATTACCGTAAACCATGTATAATTGCGCACGGAAAGTCAGAGACCTGTATAACGTGATTATATACCTCTGAATGACTTTAATTAACCAATCACAATCCATAGTTTACTGAAGTCATGGTAGAAAGATGAATGTGCTTCACAGTTGCCCTGTCTAGAACTATTGGCATGACTTTACTCAACTAAATAAATGACTTCCGTGTGTGTCAATTTAATAGGTCCAGGTGTATTAGAGTCATTTTGTCGCTGGCATTTAACATGAAGACAAAACGTCTACTTTACAAGCATTTCTACCTTGTTACGACTTTACAAGTGGGAACAAACGAGCGATTTCAACTTGCCTCTGACGTTTATCAATGTGCTGAAACAATTTGATGAAACGCTCTCATTCGAGTGTAGTAAATGTAAATGTGTTCACAACAGTAGAACGTCTATAACAGCTGACATAACCATTCAAATCAATAAAGACGGAACGTCTACCTCGCAAGTTGATCAACATGGAAACGAATTCGGGCGGTGGGTAGCCTAGTGGTTAAAGCGTTGGTCGTCACGCCGAAGACCCGGGTTCGAATCCCCACAAGGGTACAATGTGTTAAGCCCATTTCTGGTGTCCCCGCCGTGATGTTGCTGGAATATTGCTAAAAGCGGCGTAAAACCAAACTCAGTCAGTCAGTGGAAACGAATTCTACTCAAAGGAAGGAGAAGCTGTCAAAGATACATGTCTCTGATCATTATCAGTTTGATGAAATCCACTGAGATGAGTATAGGGTTGTCAAACAAGAGCATTAACCAAGGAGAACCAAGCACTCGAGCTTAAGGAAATACGGTGTTCTTTGACGATCAGGGCCGTAACTAGATTTGTTCTAGGTCCAATCCAGCTGAACTGTATGGTACCGTTATTCAACGGTGTTGTTTTAGTCATACCATTAATCTCATGAAAGGCTGGAACAAACTCAACTGTTTACAGAACACAAACAAATTGAATAGCTTGAAGCAAAATATCATTCAGTCGTCCATTAATAGACGACACTGTATAACCCAGATAACAGGCCTTCTAATCAAAGAAATAAACTTGTATCTCTGTCAACAGCCGGTGAGGTGCTCAGTAGTTTGATAGCTGTTACCGGAAATTGCAAACACTATTCGGGACATGTACGAATTCACACATTAATGTACACAGAATTCAACAAAGGGAGCCAAATATTTGGATATTGATGTATTTCCGGGGCGAAGACGTGCAGGTTACAATAGTTAAAACAATCAGGTTGTTTTGGTGAATGATACCTTGTACAGAAAACTTCAGTAACCAGGAACATTTATTTCAAACAGGACAGGAAACAAATGCAAATGAAACCGTCACTGAAGCGAGTCATTCTTCTTACATCCAAGAAAAGAAAAGGAAACACTTCCTTTATCTCTTCAATGTGAAACTTAACGCTAAATGAGCTAATTTTAATATCTTCTTGTACAGCCCAACACTTTGTAATTTAATAGTATCCATCTCTTTCTCCTATTAAATTAGGATTGATATTCTGTTCTATTCTAATTCCAATTTATTCCGGCATAACACTTCAAAGAAACGAATATATTAAAAGGCTTCCCCTTTTTCAGTTCACCTCTCATGGCGCAGCCTCATGGAACAAAACACGCTGCATTAGCTAGTAATCTGTACACGGCCAAAAGCAACGAATCCGTTTCATAAGAGATATCTCCCGAGTCCCCTGTATTGTCCTGAATTATGAACATACCAGGTGTGCGCGAAAAGGTGAGGTAGGAACTGTCGCATATATGACACGTTTCATAAACACATGCATAGTCCAGCAAATCATCGGAAATCACGACACATAATTTGGAATTGCGACAGACTTATTTTAAAATTCGCAAACATTGTCAACAGGTCCTAAACATGACATACAGCTAGTTTCACGAACGCGCCAACTGACCCGAGACACGAGCTGTCCAGTGTATTGACTTCGATGGATTCCGTACCTCTCACGACAGGACAAGGATATGCCTACGAGATCATGGAAGCAAATTCAAACGGTTACCTAAAAATACATCATTGATCCTTTATGAATTTCGAGGATAAATCTGTATGGGTATAATTGTTAGAATATCAATTGCATTCGCATGTCGTGATCGCCAGAGCTACACGTGATCACTCACATGCCATGACACAACGATCGTATGTCAGACAGTAAATTGTTAAGATGGCTGCAGACCAGTGATGATACAGCATATGCTTCTTATGTGGCCTTTAACCACTGCTTCTTGATGGGGAGAAGGTCGTTTGCGTAGAGTAATGTAGAAGGAACGAAATGCTGAATCAGTTTCTGGGGACTTTAATGTTTTTGTTTGTTTATTATTCTTTTCATGTCTGAGCTGTGCCTCCAGGGCCCCAATCATACCAGAGTCCCCTAAACTCGAGATGGGGATACCTACATTAAAATTGGTCTTCATCAACCCCATGCTTGTCGTAAGAGGCGTCTAACGGGATCGGATGGTCCGGCTCGCTGACTTGGTTGGCACATGTCATCGTATCTCAATTATATAGATCGATGTTCATGCTGTTGATCACCGGATTGTCTGGTCCAGACTCGATTACAGACAACTGCCACATAGCTGGGATATTGCCGAGTGCGACATAAATCTAGACTCACTCACCTACGTCATCATACCCTAATTGCGTTTGGTGTGAATCACTAGACTGTCTAATCCAGGTCTGATTAATGTAGCAGGGATACCGTGTAGTGCGTCAAGCAACAAAATAAACAATACAAGACAGAAAAAACTACTCCCAAATACTCGTCCTACATTATCGTTGTTTTGAACTTTACCACTTTATTTTCCTGTTCCCTGGCCAAATATTATCAGTCATGGACACCATCCAACTTCACCCGAACAAGGGATGGTCTTCTCATGACAATATATATTTATAGATGGAAATTACAAAAGACTTGGACGGATACCATGTTATTGGATGATTAAGATCTTTTCAGGAAAGCGACATGAATCACGAGAATGAATTGTGAGTCGGTTTACAAAGAAACTAAAAATACAGTTGTGGACCTGAGGTCGTGCTGCGTGGAAGTAAATGCAAGTGTGATTTTTCCTGTGTTCTTCCCTCATTTAACACTGACAGTCCTTTTCAACGTAAAAGCGTCGTGACTTCGTACAAATGTGAGAGGTTTGGGATAAGTAAAAAAACAACCCGAAAAGTAGTATAGGGAAAAGTGGTACGATGACAGGAACCTGGTATCGGTCTGCTTTTCCCCACACTACTCCAAAACATAATGCACCCCTTTGTAACAACTGGATTGTCTGGCCCAGACTCGATTATACTATTCACACTTTGCTAAGGATCAAATCAGGGATTCAACAGAAAACTATGATGTGGGGTCAAATATGGTTAAGTATCTAAACTTAGTGTAAGCATGGACCCTAGGTTTCAGTATGTCACTGCATCTTGTGGATCCCATACCTGATACTGACAGGTGTTGTGTACTTGGCAATGACTCGTTCCATGATTTGCAAAATGGTCGATTGGTGCCATAAAAACCATTTTTATGGTTACTCATGTATCAAGTGCATAATCTTAGATTAAAGTGACTGTTTGCCTGAAGAGGGGTTACCATATTATTATTTATCCAGTTTTAAATGGATACATTTTAAAATTATGAATCTATGTTTAAGTAAAGTTGTGAACAGCCATTAAGACAACAGTGCCTTGACCTTTCCATTTGTCATCCGGTTATTGGTGAAAGATTATAAAACTACAAAAATAAAGGAGATCAGGGTTATTATATCACGAAGTAACGTGCTATATTAAAGTACTTGTCGTAGTAAACCTGTTTCAGTTAGAACAAACAGAAGTTCCAGAAACAGCAGACTGAGGCAAAATATTTAGCATCCTATAAAGCCAAATTTCACAACGGTTGTCTGGACTAGACTCTCAAATCAACGCAAGTAAGATCAGCAAATTTTAGCAATTCTGACAATTTTTGATTGGATTGAATGACTTTGCCCGTTCTCTCCTCTTACAACACACACTGGATGCTGAAGATCAGCTTATCCCGGACTGAAGACTGTATTATGTGACAACAGTCCGGCGGAAATACATTTGTCAGAATAAAATATTTTTTTCTAGACAAGGAAAGTGATATTTATCTTACACTGTAAAACATTCAGATAGTGATTGACTTTAGTGTAACGATGCTTTGAAGTACACAAGTCTTACATTGGACTTTTCACTTCCATGTTGGAAGAAGTGTCAATGATTTAAGGCTCAGGTCCATACAGATCCAACAGGCACATTGCCAAAGCGAAGACCACCAGTAAGAACAACCCTGGAAGCAGGATAACTGGACTTAGCCACTTATCTGTGTTTAGAGATGTTCCACATCAGCAATCTTCAGGTTCTAAAACGGTTCAACATGTAATTAGGTATTTTGACCTTCACACTCTACTTGATGCTACTAATTCAACATTCCATCAGTGATATTCAAGATATTATCAAATTGAGATAAACACAGCCATGTATATGTAGAGACATCTCAAGGATTTATTGGAGATCGGCATGTGTTTAAACTATGGCGATAACAAAAGGTTAATAAGTTCTTTTCTGTCCAAAAAACAATGGAAGCAAAAATGAGAATATTATTCGAAATGCACTACAGTCTTTCCTCCGTAAATTAAAGCAAAATACTAATGATGCTATAGCATTCCCTTCTCCAGGGGGATGCTGATTGCTTTAACACGATAGACATCAGATGAAGTGGATATTTTGAAGTTAATGGGTTTCTGTGATGTTTGACTTGTCTAGGATGTAGACATGTGCAGGATTCTGGAAGATTAAACGAACTAAGTTTAGCTAATGTAAATGCGTCAAGTTATTGCAGGATGATTTGCATGGGCAACGGTTTATGTTATGGAACTATTCCAGCAATAACTATGTTACCAGCAGACAGGGACTCTACAAGTTTAACTGAAATGGGCGGTCGAACCCCCCTCGTTGCAGCGAGCGAACGCTTTAGCCGTTAGCATGCTATCATTTCGTGTTCTTGATGACCACCTCTGTATTTTACACTAGTTTTATAATCTGTGGCTCAGTACATGTCATCATCACTTAGGGTTCTTGATCGTTTCAAGATTTGGAATGGCATATACATCAGATATACACCTAGGGGAGAGAATGTATTGAGGTCAACGCCTGGTGAAGGATCAATCATACACTCTGAACGGTTCTGTTCCTCTGTTAACACAAGTTGACATTTATAAACTCTCTCTCATTTATTAACCGTTGATCAATTATTTTCAATTTGACTCCTGTTTCGACAGAGATTTCTCACGGATGTAGACAGTGTTTTGTCAATTGTCATTTTTTCATTTATTTAACGTAGAGATAAGGTAGAATTGCTCTTTGTGAAATAGGTGGCGGTAGAGTAGCCCACGGATTAAAGCGTTTGCGCAGAAGGCCCGGGTTCTATTACCGCCATTGGTATAATGTGTGAAAATCATTTTTGGTATCCCCAGGAGTGATATTGTGTGATTATTGCTCATGGTTATATTTTGTATTACATTGTGTTAGGATTCAGTCAAATATGTAGGCGGTGGCGTGCGCATTTATTAACTGACTCTATGATGCTTAACTTATTATTCCAGCATTAAATAAACACGTAACAACATTGATTTGAAAACATAAAGTCACGGAAATGAAGTTGGTTTTGATAAATATCACGGGAACTGACAAACAATGTTCACAAACGTATGGCTCATGTCCGAACTCATTCTTGAAGCAACACAACTTAGGACCTATGTTGGGGATAACCTGCAACAGTTACGACAGCCATAACCCTGGGTACCTTTTGTGCTTGATGAAAATAATCACTTTCTAAAGGCAACTGGAGATCGTTGCATGAATGGAAACATTCCATACCAGATTGTTACGACTGATTATGACAAGATGGGTTCTGAAGAAGTTTGATATCGAACACCTCATGTACGGAAACACAGCAACACACACGTTTATGAAGAACACACGATGGCAAACGCTTCCTTATGGAAAATGTCACTTCACAAATATTACTTGAATTGTATTTCAGTTATGCCTTACCGTGTAAAACATCTTGTTTCCTTTTCAAAGTGTATTTTTCCTGCTCAAAACTTCAAAGGGAAAAAGACCAATATACATCAGGAAACGTCTCTGTCATCAATTCACCCAGTTTCATGCTCCAGTTTTGTACTGTACATGACAGTAGATTCTACTTTAGTTGTAATCAATACATACAGAAAAGGTGATAAATCAATTTTCATAACAAAAGCTGCTAAAAGAGCAACTTATTGTTGAAACCAGACGATGTCAGAAGTATGGATGTATGGATCATTATCAAACGATGTTCGCAAAATAGTGACAAGCACCTGACACAATAAACTTATCCATACAGAAACACAGGCAAAGACAAGCCAAGTGTAAGCAAGTTGTTGGTTAAGTCAAAATAGCGAATTGTATCGGAAATAAAACAAAATTACAATTTTTTTACCATATTTTTACTTCAATTCGTTTTGATCACTTGGTCACAATATTCAGCATAATGGTATCATTGGTTTACTGCCAGGGGATTTGACAAGGTGGTGGTAATATGTGACAGCCATAAGATACATCATGAACTATACATCCCTTGGACTCCTCGCTTGAGACTGTAGTATGTGTGTTAATGAGAAAGCTATCTTCAATCCCATATGCAAAGCAATAGGCATTTAAAGTGGAATCATTCGATTATTGATATTTTCATCATTCTATTCCATCGTCTTCAACTCTGTTAGAATCTTACCATCAAAACTAAAAACATGTCTGTAAACAGAATACACGACATCATTCGTCTAATCTAATCTTATGTAGTAAACCTGAGAGGATAATGTTTCGTTAAATAACCCAGGTGAGAAAATATATCAGGGAACAAGGTTTCATACCTACCTACCTACCTACCTACCTACCTACCTACCTACCTACCTACCTACCTTCCTACCTACCTACCTACCTACCTACCTTCCTACATACCTACAATGACTATACTATTTGCTAACTACCTACCTACCTACCTATAATGACCATAATATTTGCTGCCTACCTACCTACAATGACTATAACATTTGCATATTCTGGGTCATTCTGACAGAACAGCAGTTTACGGTGCAGCTCAAATGTGACATTTCAAAGATTTGTGAGATGGCTTCTCTGTTTTTTATTCTCCTTATCGCATGTTCCTTCAAGTGACTGATTCATAAGTGTTAATGCCAAAGGTCCCTCACTTCGTGATTCAAGGAGGCTGTTCTTCAGATTGTCTTTTATCTTAATTTGCATAAGCCCCCTGTATATTAGCACAGAAAAATCTTCAGCTGCTCTGGATTTCTTTAATTGCATATTGACTAGCTGGGAAAACTTTGCTTTGTCAGCACAAACCGTGATTTTTTATTTGAACAAAATCATCCACAATTGTGCAAGACATAACGTGACACTGCATTACTGCTCATCCAGTTCATATTAAACGTTGGATGACGATACATCTCACTCTCTCTCTCCGGTGACGAGAATTTCATAGATCCCCTATCTACCTACCTAACTAACGTACCTACCAACCTGCAAACCAGTATAATCATTTATTTGAAAATAATGTCATTTTCTTCAGTCATGTTGGTGTTGATGAAGGCTGAGACAATGAATAACATTTACACGGGGAGTCGTTTTGAACCAACCGAAAGCAGTCTATCGCATTCACGAAGCGAAATTACAGACAGAGGTCGCAAAGTTTCTGATTTTGCATGTGCTCACAACACATTTAATTTCGACAATACATGTATTACATTTTTTGTGGTATCTGATTATAGCATCTTAAAAAGATGATGTCATTTCACATAATTGGTTATTTTAAATCATAATTTGCATTTCCAAATGTGCATTTAAATTCTCTGAGAAAGAATGACTGCTGCTACGGAATTGATTAACGAGGGATAATGTTTATGTTTTATGTGGATGATCAGTATCACTCAGTGTTTGAAAACGGAATTGCTATTTGGCCAAAACATATTTCCGAAAGGGCGTAATCTCCATACGTTTGCTCATTGTTTTGCAATTGAAAATTTGTTTCACCAATTATATCAATTCTTGACGTCACACGAATAGGACATATTCAGTGACGTCGTTGCCTAATTCAAGACAATACCTACTTTTTAAATATTTATTCACTTTTCCTGTGAGGCTTTGCACTGTGTGTTTGTTGATAGGATTTTTTGAAAATTGTTGCTGCTAAAGCTGCTCAGTAAAATTACAAAATGCAATGAATCCTTGTGGCAATCAATCCCTGTGGCAATCCATCCTTGTGGCAATCACTCATTGTGCCAATCAGTCCTTGTGGCAATCAATCCTTGTGGCAATACGACTAAAGGTTCAATCAGGTTCGTTGATGTTAATGCCTGCACCTCAAAATATCTATCACTGAATGTTCTGGTCCAGACTCCGATTTTTCCACTTTATTCTAGAGCCCGGATGCGAAAAACTTCATAAGGAACAACTTTAATCCTATTTAAACTTGATGGATGAAGCACGTGAGTGAGTGAGTGAGTGAGTGAGTTAAGGTTTAAAGTCACATCGGCAATATTTCAGCCATATCGTAACTAGTTCTAAATTCATAATACATACATATAATATATAAAACCCTGTGAGCGAAGGACAGTAAAATTACTAGGTCATCACAAATGAGGTAAAACTAGTTAGCATATATCTTTAAAAGTAGAAAAAATATTTTTGGACAATACAATGTAAAAATGGGCTATAGATCGCCAACAACTGAAGGAAGATCAGACTTACATCACTTTTGCTACCATGAAGCACGGGAAGCGTGATGGCAACCAACAATGGATACGTCTTCCTGGCTACGGACAATGTACGTCATTGTCAGATTCTGGTAATGGTGCATGTAATACCCTCACCTTACCATTTGTAGACAACTAGTAATATGCAATTATGTATATTTCCGTAGGCTGTAAACGAATGACATAGCCATACATGATGCAGGATGTGTGCTTCATCGCATTATTCACCATGTTATTTTTTTTCCAATTCAATAGAATACTAGACCGTCATGTTCTAGAATTAGTACATTAGCAAAAAAAACTGACCTACAAAAGAAAGTTCACACCTGGTGCTTTTGGATTGCTTTCCAAAAAGCGAAGGAAGTGTTTTGCAAAGACTTCTTACAGTGAGTGAGTGTGTTGAGATGTACTCCACACTCAGCAATATTCCAGCTATATGGTGGCGGTCTGTAAATAACTTACGGGATCGCGTGGTCAGGCTCGCTGACTTGGTTGACACATGTCATCGTATCTCAATTATATAGATCGATGCTCATGCTGTTGATCACCGGATTGTCTTGTTCTGACTCCATTACAAACCACTGACACATAGCTGTCATATTGCCGAGTGCGGCATAAATCTAGACTCACTCATTCACTTCATCATATCATAATTGCATTTGGTGTGAATCACTGGACTGTCTAATCCAGGTCTGATTAATGTAGCAGGGATATCGTGTAGTGCGTCAAGCAACAAAATAAACAATACAAGACATAGAAAAAAAACCTCCCCAAAACACTCGTCCTACATTATCGTTGTTTTGAATTTTACCACTTTATTTTCCTGTTCCCTGGCTCAATATTATCAGTCATGGACACCATCCAACTTCACCCGAACAAGGGATGGTCTTCCTGTGACAATAAATATTTATAGAAGGAAATTACATGAGACTTGGACGGATACCACGTTATTGGATGATTAAGATCTTTTCAGGAAAGGGACATGAATCACGAGAATGAATTCTGAGTCGGTTTACAAATAAAGCTATGTTGTCAATACAACTGACATGGTAACGGTTTGATAGTACAGGAATGTCAGTGAAATCCTGTACTATTTTGCGAACATCGTTTGATAATGATTCATACATCCATACTTCTGACATCGTCTGATTTCAACAATAAGTTGCTCTTTTAGCAGCTTTTGTTATGAAAATAGATTTATCACTTTTTCTCTATGTATTGATTAAATATGAAGTAGAATCTACTGTCATGTACAGTACAAGCCTGGAGCAGGAGACTGAGTGAATTGATGAAAGGGAGGGTTCTTGGTGTATGTTGTTTTCCTTCAAGAGTTACGCAGGAAAAAATACACTTTGAAAAGGAACGATTTTTCACATGGTAAGGCAAAAATGAAATACAATTCAAGTAATATTTTTTTGAAGTGACATTTTCCATAAGGAAGCGTTTGCCATCGTCTGTTCATCATAAAGGTGTGTTGCTGTATTTCCGTACATGAGGTGTTCGATATCAAATTTCATCAGAACCCATCTTGTCATAATCAGTCGCAACAATCTGGTATGGAATGTTTTCATTCATGCAGCGATCTCCAGTTGCCTTTAGAAAGTGATTATTTTCATCAAGCACAAAAGGTGCCCAGGGTTATGGCTGTCGTAACTGTTGCAGTTTATCCCCCAACATAGGTCCTAAGTTGTGTCGCTTCATGAATGAGTTCGGGCTTGAGTCATACGTTTATGGAACATTGTTTGTCAGTTCCCGTGATACCTATCAAAACCAACTTCATTTCCGTGACTTTATGTTTTCAAATCAATGTTGTTACTTGTTTATTTAAATGCTGAAATAATAAGTTAAACGTCACTGAGTCATAATAAAAACGCACGCCACCGCCTACTGATTCGACTGAATCCTAACACAATGTGATACAAAATAAAACCATTAGCAATATCTGGACTGGGGATACCAAAAAATGATCTTCACAAATTATACCCATGTCGGTAATAGAACTCGGCCTTCTGCGTGCCGCACAAACGCTTTAATCCATGCGCTACTGTAACGCCTCTTATTTCATAAAGAGCAATTCTACCTTATGTCTATGTTAAATGAAAATAATGACAATTGAAAAAACACTGTCTACATCCGTGAGAAATATCTGTCGAAACAGGAGTCAAATTGAAAATAATTGATCAACGGTTAATACCACATGGGAGAGAATTTATAAATGTCAGCTATTGTATTCAGAGGAACAGAACCGTTCAGAGTGTATGATTGATCCTTCACCCGGCGTTAGCCTCAATACAGCCTCTCCCCTAGGCGTATATGTGATGTATATGCCATTCCAAATCTTGAAACAATGAAGAACCCTAAGTGATGATGACATGTACTGAGCCACAGCGTATAAAACTAGTGTAAAATACAGAGGCGATCATCAAAAACACGAAATGATAGCATGCTAACGGCTAAAGCGTTCGTTGGCTACAACAAGGGGTTCGATCGCCCATTTGAGTAAACCTTGTCCATAACTGCTGGTAACATAGTTATTGCTGGAATAGTTCCATAGCATAAACCGTTGCCCATGCAAATCATCCTGCATTAACTTGACGCATTTAAATTAGCTAACTTAGTTCATTAATTCACCCAGAACCCTGTACAAGTCTACATTATTTACAAGTCAAACATCACAGAAACCCAGAGGGGATTAACTTCAAAATATCATCTTCTCTGAGCAGTTCAAATGTCTGTCGTGCTGAAGCAATCAGCATCGTCTTGGAGAAGGGAAAGCTATAACATCATTAGTATTTTGTTTTGATTTACCCAGGAACTACAATTAATTTCGGATAACTTTTTGCTTCAATTGGTTGAAATATTTATATAAAAATAACATTATAACCTTTATAATCGCCATAGGTTAAACACATGCCGATCTCCAATAAATCCTTGAGATGTCTCTACATATAGATGGCTGTCTTTATCTCAATTTGATAATATCTTGAATATCACCGATGGAATGTTGGAATAGTAGCATCAAGTGCAGTGGGAAGGTCAAAATACATAATTACATATTGATCCGTTTTAGAACCTGAAGTTTGCTGATGTCGAACATCTTTCAGCGCAGATAGCTGGCTTGGTCCATGTACCTTGCTTCCCGGGTTCTTCTTACTCGTGGTCTTCGCTTTGGCAGCACAATGTACCTGTTGGATCTGCATGGACCTGAGACATAAATCCGTCATTCACACTTCTTCCAACATGGAACTAACACGTTCAATGTAAGAGATGTGTACTTAAAAGCATCGTAACACTGAAGTCAATCACTATCTGAATGTTTTACAGTGTAAGGTAAATTTCATTTTCCTTAAGAGTGAATTAAGACAAATTCACTACTCGTCTTAACTGAATACTCTGAATGCACCCATGTCACATATTTTAGACCGTTGAAAAGTGCATACATTTACAATTGAACTTAACCTTGTGTTTTACTGTGTGAAAAAAGAGGTTAATGATCATGGATGAGTGAGTGAGTATAGTTTTACGCCGCTTTTAACAATATTCTTGCACCTATGTGGGAAATAGAATCCGGATCAACGGTGTGACGAGCGAGCACCTTAACCACTAGGCTACCCTACCTTCCCCTCCACATTTGTGTGTGTTTGTGTGTCTGCTCATATAGTAAAATAGTAAAGGTCAATCGGGGGTTCAAACTCAAGTGCATCGTGCATATTTCTGTATAACGTACATTCAATCTCAACTTGTGTAGATCTCTGACTAGATAATGTATTGGCGAACCATGTGTACATCGATAGAGGCAGTGCCGATAAAACGTAATACCAGGCAAATGCGCATGACCGTTTCGCTCCCGGGGAAATGATGTTATTACTTTAATCTCAGGAGACCTCTCAGCCACACTGAGCCCCAACTAATCCCACATCAGGGGTATCACGACATAATTATACACTCGTCTTAGATGTTCCCAGAGCATGTTCAATGAGCAGATAACTTCTACATTACTCTGCGCGAAGGACCTTCACCCTATCAAGGAGCAGTGGTTAAAGGTCACATAAGAAGCATATGGTGTATCATTTCTGGTCTGCAGCCAACTTAACTATTTACTGTCTAACACATGATAGCTGTGTCATGGCATGTGAGTGATCACGTGTCGCTCTGGCTATCACGACATGCGAATGCAATTGATATTCTAATAATTATACCCATACAGATTTATCCTCGAAATTCATAAAGGATCTGATGATGTATTTTTAGGTAACCGTTCGAATTTGCTTCCATGATCTCGTAGGCATATCCTTGTCTTGTCGTGAGAGGTACGGAATCCATCGAAATCAATACACTGGACAGCTCGTGTCTCGGGTCAGTTGGCGCGTTCGTGAAACTAGCTGTATGTCATGTGTAGGACCTGTTGACAATGTTTGCGAATTTTAAAATAAGTCTGTCGCAATTCCAAATTATGTGTCCTGATTTCCGATGATTTGCTGGACTATGCATGTGTTTATGACACGTGTCATATATGCGACAGTTCCTACCTCACCTTTTCGCACACACCTGGTATGTTCATAATTCAGGACAATACAGGGGACTCGGGAGATATCTCTTGTGAAACGGATTCGTTGCTTTTGACCGTGTACAGATTACTAGCTAATGCAGCGTGTTTTTTCCACGAGGCTGCGCCATGAGAGGTGAACTGAAAAAGGGGAAGCCTTTTAATATATTCGTTTCTTTGAAGTGTTATGCCGGAATGAATTGGAATTAGAATAGAACAGAATATCAATCCTAATTTAATAGGAGAAAGAGATGGATACTATTAAATTACAAAGTGTTAGGCTGTACAAGAAGATATTAAAATTAGCTCATTTAGCGTTAAGTTTCACATTGAAGAGATAAAGGAAGTGTTTCCTTTTCTTTCTTGGATGTAAGAAGAATGACTCGCTTCAGTGACGGTTTCACTTGCATTGGTTTCATGTCCTGTTTGAAATAAATGTTCCTGGTTACTGAAGTTTTCTGTACAATGTATCATTCACCAAAACAACCTGATTGTTTTAACTATTGTAACCTGCACGTCATCGCCCCGGAAATACATCAATATCCAAATAATTGGCTCCCTATGTTGAATTCTGTGTACATTAATGAGTGATTTCGTACATGTCCCGAATAGTGTTTGAAATTTCCGGTAACAGCTATCAAACTACTGAGCAACTCACCAGCTGTTGACAGAGATACAAGTTTATTTCTTTGATTAGAAGGCCTGTTATCTGGGGTATACAGTGTCGTTTATTAATGGACGACTGAATGATATTTTGCTTCAAGCTATTCAAGCTGTTTGTGTTCTGTAAACAGTTGAGTTTGTTCCAGCCTTTCATGAGATTAATGGTATGACTAAAACAACACCGTTGAATAACGGTACCATACAGTTCAGCTGGATTGGACCTAGAACAAATCTAGTTACGGCCCTGATCGTCAAAGAACACCGTATTTCCTTAAGCTCGAGTGCTTGGTTCTCCTTGGTTAATGCTCTTGTTTGACAACCCTATACTCATCTCAGTGGATTTCATCAAACTGATAATGATCAGAGACATGTATCTTTGACAGCTCCTCCTTCCGTGAGTAGAAAGACGTTTCCGTGTCATCAACTTGCGAGGTAGACGTCCCGTCTTTATTGAGTTAAATGGTTATGTCAGTTGTTATAGACGTTATACTGTTGTGAACACATTTACATTTACTACACTCGAATGAGAGGGTTTCATCAAGTTGTTTCAGTTGATAAACATCAGAGACAAGTAGACTTCCCACGTTTTTCCCCACTTGTAACGTCGTAACACAGTAGAAATGCTTGTGAAGTAGAAGTTTTGTCTTCATGTCAAATGCCAGCGACGAAATTACTCTAATGCACCTGGACAAATGAAATTGACACACACGGAAGTCATTTATTGAGTTGAATAAAGTCTTGCCAATTGTTCGAGACAGTGCATTCAGCATTAGTTTCAATTTCATTTTTTTTCAATCCGAGGGACATATGGTACTATTTATCGCCGTAAAGAAGCATAAATGATACGTTTACATTTTCGATCGATAAATCGTCATCGCGCACCCACAAGCTGTTAAGGCTAACGAGTAATCGGTATAAAGTCACTATCTGATCTGGGGAATCACATGGGCATAAACCGTTTTCAGATATCTTCAAAAACGTTTAAAATGCATTTGCAAAAAGAAACTCTAGATACTGGGACAAGAGAATCCCAGGCGAAAAACACGTTTGACAGTTAATCCGCGATTCCCGACAGCGTGATCATACTTGATAGTGATATTGTAACCTCAAGAGACATGATAATGCTCCTGCCGAGAAGGGGAAATATTTAGCTTCAACCATAATACCTTTCTGTCATCGTTAATCAGTACACGGACTTTGTGAGAAGTATATAGAGAATACTACACGAGGTCTCATTACATACGCATTATACGAAACGAGTGTCCTTCCTATGGTATCTGACCGAGCGAAAGCGAGGTCGGATAACATAGGAAGGTCACGAGTTTCGTTTAATTCGTATGTAATGAGACCGAGTGTGGTATTTTATTTATTACCCACGTCTTACATACATTAAATTGGCAAAAAAGCGAATGTTTTGTTATTTTTACGGCTTCAAACCGAAACCGGTTTCATAAAGAGGTTGCGGAAGAATTTTTGTACTGTAGTACAATATTTGCATGACGTCACACTGTAATGACGTCACTGCCTTGGTAACCGACGTCACGATGCCTCGTACAGCCTCTTACAGTAGACTACTCTGTAGCACCCCGTTTCTTGGTTTGCAGTTGCTTCATTCGGCTAACATCACTGGTGGAAACATTGCGTTTATGTTTTTCGACGGATATAATGTCTCAGTTCGACTCACAATTAAACAGCGACACGGCAACGTTCGCAATGTTTACATTCCCACAATGCATTTTAAGTTGTATAATGAATGAATTCACGTGTTTGTTAGTAACGTCAGAATGTGACCTAATTGAGAGGTCATCGGTTATCCAATCAAATCGTTAGAATCTCAGGTCAAGTCGTTACGACACAGGTCAACGCGATACGAAACTCGTGTGACGTACGAGATTAGTATGCAACTACCCATACGTTGACCACGTGGGTAATAAATATCCATATGTTACACTACCACACATATCACAATTGATTTGTAGCTTTCCTCAAGTAAAATACTCGGGTGTACCAAAAAGACAACTTTGATAGACATTCAGACAAATGCAAATAGCTAATGTAAAACATAAGCTTCATGTGACATGTTTTTCTAATCCTGGAAGAGAGCTGCATTGTATTCTGAGCCTAACACTGCAAGTCTTCACACAAGTCATAAGCATACAAATGCCACATATTATAATAATGATAACTATAATTTAAGAACGGTGCTTTTAGCTGCCACTGTCATTATTACGACACAGTGCTAATTTGATATTGATGGATAAAGATGCTGTTGATGGCTCGTCTCAATCGGAATCAAACATAATCAATACTGACTGACTGACTGATTTTGGTTTTACGCCGCTTTTAGCAATATTCCAGCAACATCACGGCGGGGGACACCAGAAATGGGCTTCACACATTGTACCCATGTGGGGATTCGAACCCGGGTCTTCGGCGTGACGAGCCAACGCTTTAACCATTAGGCTACCCCACCGCCCACATAATTTATACACTTCTTCTTTCTTAATAATGCGAAATACACATTTGATATTAGTGTGTGACTTTTGTATATAGATGTCAGGTCACATTTCAGGAAGAACACTGTTAAAATTGTATTCCCAAGTTTGGGGTCAGGATGCAAGGTGGGATATTATTTGGGGTATATGGGGTAATGGTGATTTTGCGGTTTTCAATAAAAAAGCAATCTGCTTCACAATTTTCTGCCTGTTCTCGTAACTCTATGACCAGTGTTCAGGCACTTCAAATCTAAGTCATGACAGATCCTACACCAAATGATTACGTCTTGCTGTAGCACACAGTAAAAGCCTGCTCACCTAGAATGTGGTCCATTTATCGAGGCAGAGACCATATATCAACAAAGTCCATAACATTTGTATTCTGAAAACCTCTGGGATAATATTTTCAGAAGAAAGTGTGTGGTATAAGTAAAGAACTATCTTGGTGAACCTGTGTAGAAGGTAGGACACTTAGCGTGACCTGAACAGCAAGGTTTGTTATATTTGAATACTACTCAGTGTAAACGTTACACAGAAACATTTGTGACAGTTCTCCATTCATTAATAACACGTGATATAACATTTCCATTAAAGTAAATGACAGACAGACTATGTGATCAAAATTCCGGCATTTCACTTTTACATTAGTTCAAGAAAAGACTGGGCAAGTAATCGTTAACATAGAAACGTAATAACTGTACCTTAATGTACCTTAAACTATCCGAGAATGCCATTTGATTCTAAAGAGATAAATATTCTTACCAAACTTTGAATGTGAGCATTCCTCAGAAGCTGATTAATAGCAGTAAGTACAATATTAGTGAACAGTAATGGTAATGACAACACCAGACAGAATATTGCTATATTGTATAAACCATTACGGTAATCATTTGAACATAAATGTGAACCGATTTTATTCATTTAACGAATCCTAGACTTGAACTCACAGTGTCAGAGTGAGTCACACATTGTCAGCGATCCAAACTCACTCTGGTAGTTTGGATTTGGGTTCGACCTCAACCAATACCAGTTCTAGTTTGTGAAAGCTTCATTCAAAACTACATTCGTTATCACTTTCTAAAATGTATTATGTATTCACAGCATTTGGACATGCAGGTCGTGTCACTGTACATTTGACAGTGGAGTACATAGAGTGACGCGAATACCACTTGTCAGACTTGGATTTGATGGAAACCTAGGTGGATAAGTGGTTCCATCGCTGACAGTATTGCTTCGAATCCTTGATGGAACTCAACATATAAAAGTACTTGTATTTGTAATTTTCAAATTAAAGTGTGACCCCAAATGACACTCGTTAGATTTGGTCTCTTATTAAAATGTATTGTTTACTTATACCTGAGTGAGTGAGTTAAAATTTACCGTCACATTGGCAATATTGCAGCCATATCGTGACGAGGATTTGAATAATAAACAAAGTCGCAATAATTTACGTCAAATCATAAAAACCTGTCGACGAAGGACAGTAAAAAAAATAGATTATCACAGATAGAGAATTAAAACTAGCATGTAACTGTAAAATTAAACAAATTTCATGAACAATACAATATATAAAAACGGGCTAGAGGTCACCAGCAACTGTAGGTAGGTCACCATACTAGGGACCATGGGGACTTACAGTTTCTTTGCTACCTGCATGGACCCTAGCTGGATTTACACCATCCCTTCAGCCACTGGCGATTGTAGGAAATTTAGCCTAAATTTAAAATAACAGAAATTCTACATTTAAAATGTGGTAAGTTTAAATTCACTTTAAATGTTCCGGGACTGATGTACCCTCTAAGCATGACAATAACTTTACACTACTTTAACCCCCTTCGAAGTTATTGGTTTACTTACTACTGGACATATACTGAAAATGTGTATGTCAGAGTTTTACATGCAGTATGGAATCTACACTAGTAATTGTAGGTCTTCCATTCTATGGAAGATTAGATGACCTTTTTATGTTTTTGTGTACATTGTTATGCCATATGATGTAATCATACTGTACAACCTTACCTTTGGGGAAATAACATAAAAAAGATTAGATGACTTAGTGGGTGTATAACTGGCTGGGTTTGCTGGCGATTCGATAATTCCACGTGTTCGTCCCCATAACAGAACATGTTCATTACTCAGAAACTGTATTTCACAAAAATAACGTCCTTTATAATGACTACTCCCTAAAAGCTATTGTGTATTCAGGTATTATTCAGTCCTGAATGTTTGAGCGTAAGGTCCTGGGCACGTCCTCCGTCAGTGTGTAATGCATAAATGTGTGATTAAAGCAGGAATGGACGGAATTACTCAAGTAATCAGTATTTGAGGCCGACTGAAGATAGCTGTAGCAGAACAGATCAAACCTTTCGTAAGATCACTGTGCGTCATTAGTGTGCATAAGTTCTTTATGCCTGGGCATTCATATATATAGCTTAGTCCCGTAAACAGACAAACAGGACACTTTGTCATGTGTCTTGTCATACTATTATCACCCTTTCTGTAAAAAAGGCTACCTTTTACATCATCTGAAATAGAAAGAACTATTACAAATGATAAGGACTGAAATAGAAAGAACTATTACAAATGATAAGAACATTAATGCTTGCTGACAACCAGTCGAGTTGTTCTGATGTCAAAGTATTACCAAAACTGTTTTCAAAGTCAGGTCGAAACATCATTGTTATCGTTCACTTTTTTAACAATTAACGACCATGTGATTTTCTGTTGTAAGTTCGATGAATCATGGACGACTGTCGGCCAGTCAGTTCTGATTAACAGATAAAACTGAGAAGGGGAATAAAAATGCAGTGCTGTGATGTAACGATCTCTTCTGCTTAGAGTGTTCATCGATCACTCGTCCAGCGTGACGTCTCCTTAACTTTTTTTCTTACTGGTGTATTCGATGTCACTTTTATTCAGTTTAAGTAGGCTTTGAAGGAGATTTAGCATTTTTCAGAATGCTTTATACATGTAACTGCGCCTGTAGTCTGCTTAAACTAAATTATTTTCCTCCGACAGAATTAAAGTTTCCGCAGTTTCCTTCTTAGAAAAACAGTGTGATAAAAATCGTCACATCGAGGGTCGGTTAAGAATCCTAACATTGATACGATCTGCCTCGCTGTTGCTGGAATACTGCTGGGATGATGACTTTGAATTGCTTTATTGTTAAACCAATTAATACTTAATCCTGAAATATATGTGTACAGCATGCAGAGGATGTACAGAAAAGGGTAATGCGTAATAAAATGGCAATCTGAGTGGGAAGACTCGAGCAGTAAATAACACTAGTCACATCTTCTAAAAGTGAGTCTTTAATCATTTAAATCTCAGACAGTTGAGGGTAATTTACTATTGTTCCAAGCAGACCATTCCTGTAAAGTATTGCAAATCGAACATCTGTTGCTTCTCAAAAGCAAACTGGAATGACAATATCATGTTATATTGGTTAAAGCTAATTTCAAATATGCCATAGAAGAAAGAAAGAAAGACTCCTTGCTGTTCCTTGGGTGGGGAGGAACAACTCACCCAAACTCCATGCAATTAGTCCAGACCAAAAAGAATGAGTTGCATATATGCTTGTCTTAATATTGTGCAAATGAGAAAACATTCATCGCCTGTGCCCTTTATTCTTCCGATGTGTTGAAGGGGAAAGAAAACACTGTCTGTACAATATGGCAGTCTTCCTATCGAGGTAATAAATGCGTCGACTGCACATCTCCAGTTCAAATGCAAACAAATCCATGTAGCCCAAGGCTGATATTACTGTTCTTTCAAATTTGAAGACGGATCTGATATTCAGTGAAAGTGTACATACACATACAAGTAGTTTCTTCACATGCACACATGGCATACAAAGTCATGTCTTGATCATACATGGTAACTAACACAAACCGTCTCACTGGAAATCACACGGTCACACGTGGATCAGTCATTTACATCTATATTGCATGCTCTATCAAAGCATTACTTTTACTCTCTTATCTGGAATAGACGTGGTATGAAACATTTGAGGTACAACATGCGCGCTGTTAACGTCTTGAATATCGGCGTGGAGAGGTTTGTGTGTCCGTTTTTAAGTCCTCAACAGAGTCAACTGAAATGTGCTTAAATCTGTACTAATTATCACATAGAATAACACATTTACTTTGCAGGTTGTGAATCTTCTTGAATTCCTACAAAACCAAATGGCATCCCCCTGCTATTTTCATTTTATCCTTGCTAGTAATTATAAAAACACGAGCAGTTTACTTGAGTTGAGTGATTCATTATTTTCCACAGATTTCACACCGTCTACAATTGATTTCAATTTTCCGATCTTCTTACGTTTGAATGGAAAGGCACAGTAACTTTTTTCTCCTTACTTTAACAAAGCCGTGTAATCAAGTAGAAGTTCCATCCATTATAAGCATCAGAGGAGCAAGGTTCTGAGGGTCCGTCATTCGTTCCCTGGATGTGAAGATCATGCAGTGCTCGAGGGACTCACCAATGTGTCAAACGTTTACGACTGTTGCAGATGTTTTATTTTCTCCTGCATCACACCCACCAAGTGTCATGTGTACAAGTACGTTCTCTTGGTTGAAAGGCAGAGAACATGCCTTTAACATCACTCACTCTCCCACGTGCATAATCGCAACCGGCAGTTAAGGCTTATGAAGGTGAGATTAGATTAACGAGCTGACATGTATATGGAGCATGGGGATGACTTGTGCCAGCGCTTTCGCAAAACAGTCAACGTGTTGTGTGCAAATCAGATTGAAGATATGCACACATTTGACAAGGATTCCGTTTAATGCAAATCCCTTGCATGTTTTGAAGTTACGCTTTAAAACTTTAGTTAGTGAGTGAGTATGGTAGCAATATTCCAGCAATATCAAGATAGAAGACACCAGAAATGGGCTTCACACATTGTACCCATGTGGAGAATCAGACCTGGGTCTTCTACGTGACGAGCAAAAGCTTAATCTACTAGGCTGCCCCAACGGCCCCACAACGTTATTGACATGTGTTACCTGTGTGTACCACCGCCTCCGTGGTGTAGTGGTTAGAGCGTCCGCCCAGAAGACGATAAAATATGGTACTTGTTGGTCTCTGTACTTGTTTGTCAACAAGGGTACAACAAGGACTGGTCGGCTCGGAGTCAGTACAATGCGTCTGAGTTGGGTATTCATTCTTAACTGCGGCATGGTAACTATAAAACCAGCTTAAGTTTGGGCTAGTACAAGCAGCCACACATACACTCGCATGCACGTTCTCATATGAGCGAAATATTCTTAAGAACGACGTTAAAGTATAGTATGTGTTGGTCCCTGCCTGGCGATCGGCATTAATGGATACAACAAGGACTGGTCGGCTTGGAGTCAGTCTGAGTGGGGTAGTCATGCTTCACTGCGGCATGGTATCTCAGTGGGCTAGCACTATAAAACCAGCTTCAGTCTGGGCTAGTACAAGCAGCCACACATACACATGCACGCACGTCGTCATATGAGCGAAATATTCTCAAGCACGACGTTAAACCCAATTTCACCTCACCTCACCTCACCTCACCTGCGCTGCAGGATACGTTCCTGTTTCCCAAATTCCTAGTAGGATGTTGTTGGATTAATGCAGGGGAACCAGTCGATATATCTTACGCCTTCAACGTTGTTGACTGTCTTTCTTGCGTTTAAGCGTGTATCTGATCAATAGTTGAATACAATGCAGCGAGTTTTCTTCCACGAGTTTGCCCAATGACAAGTGAACTTGCTTAGTTGGAAGCCTTTTAATATATTTTCATCTTTGAAGTTTTATACAGGACGACATTCCACTTAGAATCGGACAGAATCGTTTTCCCAAGAAATAGGCATAATCTCAATTTGAAAAAAAACAAATATAGACATTATTATCCAAAAGGGACCAGCAAGAACGAGAAATGCTTAATCCATTTATAATTGTGAAATGTAGAATTGATGCAGGATGCGTTTGTTTTTACCATTTCTTAATCTTTAACAGGACATTGAAAAGCTTTCGTGGCGATCTCATGTGAAAGGAAATTTCCTGTACTGTTTAATTAACGTGCCTTTCGCCCATGGTTGCTCGGCCTTCCCGCAAAAAGGGCTATGATCATTGTGACAGTTACACGTCATGATCACGGAAATATGTTATTATCCAAAAGATTCACTGAACGTTCTATAGTTTAATGAGTGAATTCGAACATGGGCTATAAGTTTACGGTGTTTGCATTTTCCCCAATCAACTCACTGCATTATTGGAAGTATTTGTTTGCAGATCAACTGCCCGGTCATTAATGGGCAAGGTTGTCAATTTACTGCGACCCCCTGACTTGTTTCCATGTTCTACACGTAATTTCCTCGATCAGCGATCTCTCGCCTTTCCAGCCTTATATTAATGGACGACTGAATGGTATTTTGCTCCTCTTGTGAAACATTTGCGTTTGTGTCAGGCTTTAGTGAGATTACAGGCATAACTAACGAGCAACAAACAGTTACACACACTTCAGCTGGATTGGACCTGGAACAAATCTAGATACGGCCCTGTTCGTCCAAGAACAACTGGTTGGTTGGTTAGTTGTTTAACGCCGGACTCAGCAATACTCCCACTATGGCGGCGTGAACGAATCCTAGTAAAGACGCTCTCGTCAAAGAGAGGGAATGTTGTGTAACTATTGGTAAAGCTTATTCTAGTGACACCAGTCTCCGACTCCTTACACGAGTTAAAGGGCTTAATGCCCCTGTCTGATGCTGGGCCATTGCTGGAATATTCCTTAAATTTTACATATAGTCTGTGTCAAAACCACTTTCTAATATACTATCCAAAAAAGAAACGCATAACCCCGAAATCTGTTGCGAAGGTGTTGCGAATATTTTCAAACATGTATAACTCGTCCATAAATAGACTTTAGTACATGGTTTGTTGCATCAGTTTAGAAGAAGGTAATGTCTATACAACCAAGTGGACAATTTTATATAACGGAGATGCTGAGCGCCATGGAGACGACGTAGCACGTTCCCGACGTCCGGTCTCCTGGCTCTCAGTCCAATCTCTCTCAACCTGTTCAATACAGCTTGACCGGATATCCTCCGAAGTCCAGGCACCCTGGCTGCTGTGCTCTCACTCGTGGCAGTACGATCACTCAAATGCAGTACCTGGATGTACCGATATTGGGCTACAGTGGTGACTCGAGGTCTGTCTGTACGGGGACGATAATTTGTTATGGCTGTTTGGTTGTAACGAGCTGTAAGCCGTGATATCGTGATCAGGCGCCTGATAACAGAAGAATGGTAATTGGATTACCGAAAATAATCTGGACTTTTTTAGCCAGACGGTGCACGCTCTTTGCTGCACACTTTCAACTGGTAGGTTGAAGCATTTCCTTTTTTTTTTGGATAGTATATAATGTTAATAAATCCACGAGTTACACCAACAAATCTACTGGGGACTGCCTTTAAAATGTCAACGCTCTATTGGGGGCGGTGGGGTAGTCTAGTGGTTAAAGCGTTGGCTCGTCACGCTGAAGACCCGGGTTCGAATCCCCAAATGGGTACAATGAGTGAAGCCCATTTCTGGTGTCCCCCGCCGTGATATTGCTGGAATATTGCTAAAAGCGGCGTAAAACCAAACTCAGTCAGTCAGTCAGTCAACGCTCTATTGATGTGGATCCTATTAAAGCATCCAGTGACCTTCTGGAGAGTTTGATTCTGAAATGTTGATGGAAAAGAAACATTTACTGGGAAGGTACACACAAATGATGAAACTGAGTCAGGCGTCGTAGGTCGCGGAGCAGATATGTACGGCTGATTTCCTGAAGCTCGAATGCTGGGTTCTCCTTGGTTATGGTTCTTGTTTCACAAACCTTTACTCATCTCAGAGGGTTTCGTCAAACTGATGATCAGAGACAAGTAGAATTCCCTCATGTCTTCCCACTTGACGTTGACTCGGGGCAACAAAGTTGAAATGCTTGTGAAGTAGACGTTCAGTCTGTATGTTACTTCGACAGACGCACTGTGGACCTAGTTGCTCCTTGAACATTAGAACTAGCACACACGGAAGTCATGTATTGAGTTGAGTAAAGACATGATAGTTGTTTTAGAAGGTACTGCTGTGAAGGACATTTACAATAACTTTCAGTGGCACTACTTATCGCCGTAAAGAATCATGGATGACACTCTTACATTTATAACTGATAACGTTTCATTGTGGATTAGCAGACAGTTATGGCCAAAGTGCAATCAGCATAGATTTGGTATGTGATCTGGGTATAAATCATTTGATTGTTGGAAGGTTTCTTGTGACACAAAAGGTCCTGGTAGCTTCCCTTCAACAGATATTCAACCAGAATTCTTTGTTTTAGACAAGACAATAGGCACATAGAAATGTGCAGTATCTTCTTTCGGTACTGTGTTTCGTAGACCGATCCGACCACATGGGACACTAATTACGCCCACGAGACAAACGACCATTAATAGAGTAATATTTTAGACAGGTGAATGGTGGAGCACAAATCATTTGCCCTCTCGTAATCAGAGACTAATATAACTGACAACAGTCATTTATTAGAGTCTAAATTAGATAATTATACCAATGTGTATCTCGTGGTAACAGGCAATTGACTCCATAATGGTGTTTAAATTTAGCAACCAAACCGAGCACGAATGCCTGACTGAACAGCCGCATTAATCAATGCTTGTTGCTCTGAAACTGTAATTAAATGACTTCATAACTACTGGTTCAATATCAGTCTATATTCTTTATATTACCTTACTATCTGTGAGGGGGCGTCGGGATAGCCTAAGGGTTAAAGCGTTGGCTCGTCACGCCGAAGACCCGGGTTCGAATCCCCACATGGGTACAATGTGTGAAGCCCATTTCTGGTGTCCCCCGCCGTGATTTTGCTGGAATATTGCTAAAAGCGGCGTAAAGCCAAACTCAGTCAGTCAGTACTATCTGTGAGTGAGTGAGTGAATTTAGTTTTACGCCACACTCAGCTATATTCCAATCATATGGCGGCGGTCAGTGAATAATCGAGTCTCGACCAGATCTAGTGATCAACAGCAGGAGGGGCAACATGACGTTAGAAACGGATTGGGGATTGGGGATACGAATCCCGATTCTGAATCTGTTGTTCACATTCGGGATTCGAAACCCGAATCTGATTTTTATTTTCATGTTCGGCATTTTTGCAGATTCGACACTCGGCATTCGGTATTGGGTAGTTGAACTCGTATTATGCATTTATTTTGCACATTTGGAAGTGGGAACTTCAGCGCCCTTGTAACTATACCCTTTGCACCTTCATCTGTCAAACTTATCTATCCTCGACTTTGCCGGCACCCTCGTAGATAGACGAACGGTCCTGAAGCTCTGTCCTGCTTGTATGCATGAGCTCTCATTGCAGACCGAGGAAAGAAACGTGTAGAGTATGTTCTGTGCATGCAGCTGTCATACCTGTGTATCTGGACTGGCTGAGACAACATTCACCCTCTGCTGTTGAAGGACCGGAACAACAAGGCTTCTGTAAAACGTTATGAATATCGGGACGAAGGGATTCAGCCCTCTATTTTCTTTCAATATGTTTTAGACAGAAATCAATTAAAACGTGCCTAAATCCGTTTTATTTTTCACATAGAATAATGCATTTCCTTTGGTTGTGAGCGTACTAGTTAGAACTCGAATAAAAGGACTTTCCTTTTTGCCTGATTTCTTTTCCACCTTATTCTTGGTTGTAATTTAAAAACACAGAACAGTTTGTTTGAGTTGATTGATTTTTGAATGAATTCATCACGTTCACCAATAAATTGCAATTTTCTGATTTTCTTAGTTTTGAATGGAAAGAGACAGCAGCTTTTATCTCATTACTTTAACAAAGCTGTGCAATCAAGTAAATGTTTCATCCATTATACGCATCATGGGTGCAAGGTCCGTTCTTCACTCGTTCCTTAAATGTGAAGAGCATGCCTGTGCTCGGGGGGCTCATCAAGTGTCAACCGTTTACCACGTGAGGTAATGTCCAATTCCCTTAGCCAAGAAACTGCCAGAGTGTCATGTGAACAAACACGTTCTCTTTGTTTAGGGGTATGGGACATGGTTTAAATGTCACTCACTCACCCACGCACACAAGCTCCATCGACAGATAAGGCTTACAACAGATTAAAAAGTAATATTTTATTTAAACAAAAATAGGAACATGAATAAAACAATTAAGCTTCAGTTTACCTTGTGTGTTTAGAGAAATTAGTTTTGGTTTCTCAGTCAAATTTTACCGAAAGGAAAAGTGGCATCTTTGTGTGAGTGATCCATTTGATATACCTCCTATTGTTGATTCCAAAATTGAAACTAAACGTTGCCAGAGAATCGGTCCATGAAAGAATTTGGTGTGAAACCAACCAACAAAACACAATGGGGTGTAATTACAATTGTTTTCTCAAATAAGGTAGGTGTACACATTAATACAGATCACTCTAAAGGCAAGGATAATAATAATAATGTGTCCATTTATATAGCGTCAAACTGCGCCACGCCAGGTATGCTCATAGCGCTAACAATGAATAGCACAGCACATTATTGCCCCGGATAACAGAAGCTGCCTGTTGGGCGCTTGGTATGTTATAGTCACATGACGTATCCCACCGGGTACCAGTTTTCAGCTGGGTGAACAGAGGTAGTTTTGAACAAACTCACTTGCCTAAGGTGAGACCACTTGTATTACATGTGCTTCGCTGTGGAACAGGACTGAAATCCTAGATTCTTTGAGGAGTCTAGCTGCCAAATACAGTCGCCCATCCGTGCCCAGCGTTGCCTAAGTTCAACTGATTTGTGACCTGAGCTCTATGCACAGGTCCACACACACGACACCAAAGGTATTACTGTATCAAGACTGATTAGAATGGCAGTGCAGATTAAAAAGCAGTACTATACGAAAGCAGTACTTATCGCAATGACCAGTGAAGATCAGGGTTAGAATTGGTCTTCAGCAACCCATGGTTGGGTACAGACAGGCTGAGACAGGCTCACTGACTTGGCTGACACATGTCAACGTATCCCAATTGCGCAGATCTGATAATGTTTGCCACATTATGACAAGGCGGCAACATAGCTCAAATGCTTCAGTTGAGGGCCACATAATGTATGACGATGTAACACCATTTATCATCCAAAACTGTGTTCCACAGTAGATATCGCTTGACGTCACAATGTTATGACATCGCTGCACTGCAAATCTAATGGCAGAATTGTATTCAGAGATGTACATGTTTCATTGAAAACTAATGAAGAGTGATTTTTGATGATAAATAGAATCTCACCCTCGTGTCTTCTGATATCAAATATATCAACACTCGTTGATAAAAGTAAAAATTGGTTACTTTATCAACCCGTGGTGATATATTTGATATCAAAAGACACTCGGGTGAGATTCTCTATTTATTATCATATAGCGAAACATATCCAGTGTCATTTATATCATATGTGCACATGTGCACATATCACTTTTGCCTAGCAACCACTGTTTCTGTATTTCGTTGTCTCTGACGTCATTAAACAATTGAACGCGACGTCAATGAACAGGACAGTCACACTTGCTTACCGTATTTTACTACACAAATGTACAAGAATAAAATGGATAATAAAGAAATAATTACCCTCGCAAGAGTGCCACACGACTTATACGAAACTCGTGCAAAATTGTGAATTGCCTCTCGCTCTCGCTCGGGCAATACAAAATGTCACACTCGTTTCGTATAAGGCGTATGACACCCTTGTTCGTGTAATTATCTCTACTTATTACCCACGTGGTCAACGTATGGGTAGTTGCATACTAATCTCGTACGTCACACGAGCGTCGTATCGCGTTGTCCTGTGTCGTAACGACTTGACCTGCGATTCTAAGGATTTGATTGGATAACCGATGACCTCTCAGTTAGGTCACGTTGTGACGGAACTACTTGTTCATTCATAACAAACACGTGAATTCATTCATTCTACAACTTATATGCATTGTGGGAATGTAAACATTGCGAACGTTGCCGTATCACTGTTTAATTGTGAGTCGAACTGAGACAATATATCCGTCGAAAAACATTAACGCAATGTTTCCACCAGTGATGTTAGCCGAGTGAAGCAACCGCAAACCAAGTAACTGGTGCTACGGAGTAGTTTACTGTAGAAAGATGTACGAGGCGATGACAACTGACATGCATCGTGACGTCGGTTACCAAAGGGACAGAAGAGAATCTTGCGCTTTATGTAAAACATGCTGTTTTCCTTAGAAGCAATATCTTATCTGAACTGTAATTTCTTTGTGAAATGTCTGTAACATGTGCTGTATATATACTTGTATTTGTTGTATATGGGCCTGAGGTCTTAAGTACAATAAATATCTTTGACTTTGACTTTGAATTTCTCTATTTTATATTAGGGTGTTCACACATTTTTGTTGATTATATATTGATTGTGTTGTGCAACCCATGCTTGCCACAAAAGGCAACTATGCTTGTCGTAAGAGGCGACTAACGGGATCGGGGTGGTCAGGCTCGCTGACTTAGTTGACACATGTCATCGGTTCCAAATTGCGCAGATCGATGCTCATGCCTTTGATCACTGGATTGTCTGGTCCAGACTCGATTATTTACAGAGCGCAGCCATATAGCTGGAATATTGCTGAGTGCGGCTTAAAACTAAACTCACTCACTCACTCACATACGAATTATACGAAACACTTGACCGTCCTGTCGTTTCTGACCTCGCTTTCGCTCGGTCAAATACCATAGGAAGGACACTCGTTTCGTATAATTCGTATGTAATGAGACCTTGTGTAGTATTCTCTTTTCGTGTTATAGTTCTACAGCGAGCGTGTCGGTTTCAACACAGCAATACATTACTGCTCCCTTTCGTGTGGACACGTCCGGACATGTTCACCAATCTGCACAGTGCACGAGTTCACATTGGCTCGTTACTACGTAGGACATCGAATGAGAGTGCTTCGAATGCGCAGAGAGGCTGCCCACAAAAACGTTTCAGTTATATCTGGAGACTATCCAAGCAAGATGATAACACAATCAATATATAATCAACAAAAATGTGTGAACACCCTAATATAAAATAGAGAAATTTACCAATGAATTACAACGAGGAAATTAGTTTGAATTCGATATCCCACTGTTGATAACACTTGTGTCAAAATTAGATTCTCCCACATCTTTGTACAAACGTCTGACAATAAATCCAATGAGGCCGTAATGGAGTGAACGTTCTGCCAAAGGGAAAGTCCAGGTTTGAAGTAAAAAAGAATAGCCAAATGGTTTCAGAAAGTTGACAGATGAGAGGAACCCACGCTGCCTATATTTCATTGGGGGTCAAAGATAATTCAGGGTCCATCCGATGAGACTTTCTTAACTCACACAGATACCAACGGGGTTCAAAAGTCATCATTAAGGTGAATACAACTTACGTGTCAGCATGTTACAACTCTGAGAAAAAAATCATTACGTCACTAAAAAATAAATCTCAAGGGATCTGAATATAAGACACGACCAAATGCAATGAAGCTGTGCTAGAGATGTATGTGCAGAATGGTCGAACTATGAGAGCATCAGTGTCGATAGAAAATACGAAGTCGCAATTACACCTAGGCTTTCAATCCCTTCCAAATCAAACAACAGGTAGGTAAAGACGTTACATCATAAACGATAAAACTTCAAGTTTTATTACTCTGACGACAAATCCTGCAATCAGTTATAACTGAAGGAGCGCCAGTTTTTAACGTTGTGTTTCCTGTCATCACAGCCTTACAGCTGGTGAATAAACACTATGAGGATGAAACGTAACACGTGCACATGGACCATCTCGCTGGATATGAATCATAATTTGATAGAAGTGTACGAGAAATTGATTTCAAGTTAAGTTTAGTAGTATTCTCAAACAACGAAAGTGACACACACTATGGGAAAACCATTCTCATAATTAGTTTTGTAATATTTTCACGAGAAAAAAACAGCATGCTTTGAGTGCATAATAATAATGTGTATTTGGTTCTCTTTGTAATATGTGAGCCAGTTGTGTTAGGAGAGTTTTTACGAGATACACATACAGAAAGTAAGGTAGGGAATACTTCTGTAGTTGCCATCTGTGCACGAAAGGTGAGACTCCTTAAGGTGGTTTCCCTGTGGGTAGCCATATGTGTAGTGACATTTGTAACACATTTATTATTGTGTAAAATATTATGGTGCCCATGTGTTATTATATCAAGCGTGTCTGGAACGTCAAGTCTGGCGTTCAAGGCAACTGTGTTGGATCCTTTGGTAGCAACAAGCCCCTGTAAAAGGATAAGTGGGATATTTGGGTTTGATATCACTTTCAACGTGTTTTCCATTTATCCCAGTGCATGCCAGCAAACTGTGAAGGAAATGGCGGATGAGATTCAAGTCTCAGACGTGTACCATTTGCTGAAACCCATGAACACAGTTTTGGCGCTGACAAACCCATAAACATAATTGGGTCTTACACAGATTCGGACCTCAAGGACGCAACTCTCAACAAGCATGTTACGATTCAGTGACTACCTGTGTAAGAAGTCTTAATAGTCACGTTGTCACAAGTGTCAAAGGTTTTCGAATCGTATTCAATTCACTTGTGGAAGGAGATACTCCGATGATATTGGACAACAACCGAGTTAACTACTTGAACACTGCTCTCCCTGAATACAGCAGCTGTGTCGGTTACCTTGCCTAAAGGACACATACCTTATACAGCGATAGGATACATGAGAAGTCAAGCTGCTAATCTTTGAAACGCAATAGTTCTTTTACTGGTAAAAAGAACTGTTCAAGACAGAAGAAGCTGGTTGTGAAAAAGAACCAAATGTCTCTTTGGAAACTGAACTTTCATTTTCGTGAATCCGTTAAACGTATCATGTTTTCTTGTTTGTGTAGAGTTTCACTCGTTTCCTATCAGGTGCTTGATACTGCTCTGGTCTCCTGTTAGCTTTTAGTCAGAAAATTACAAATCACTGAAAGTAGATTTTTCGTTATGCGAATATATTTTGAATTATTGTCAGGAAATAGCTTTAATTCAATCCATGGGATTGAACACTATTTGTTAGATCAGATTGTTCTATCAGTTTGTTTGTAAAATTATTTTTGTTAATCGGATTTCTTCTTCAAAAACTACGTTTGCCTTGAGAAAGCCTATATCAGTCTGTTCAGGTCTATATAGAAATATATGTACTTTAGATATTACAGAACGAGCTGTTTGTGAAATGAGGCACTAATAAATCAATTTATCCCGTCTCAAAAACTTACATTGCGGAGAAAAAACCTTCCATTAATATCTTTAGAAGATTCGATTGTAAATATATTACTTATAAATCTGCTGCATAACTAGAATAAACGTGAATTTCTACATAAAACTGTTATTATTATATATTATTTAAAGCATTCAGATCCCAGATCATTTTGTGAAGTTATCTCGCAATCAGATTTAAGTTAATGCATTTTTAGAAATCTATATTTTCATTTGTCCTGGTGCGATCGTTAAACCGACCATGGATTCGAGACAGGTTGTTGATCAATATGAACGCAGGGATTTATATTATCATGGCACATTGATTGATGCTGGTTATTTTTTTTCGTCCATGTTGCACGACAACCCCATATCAATTCCGCTACACTATGCACCCCCCGCAGGACTTGTTATATCACACGGAGGTATGTGATCAAGTTTAATATACCGTGTTAAGGGTCTGATGTCAACCCTCAAACATAAATAAAATCAATTTCCAACTTCTAGTTCTTATTCATTTCCCCGGGCGGATCAATGTTTTGACTTGTTTACCAGTGTTTAGTTGTTGTTTTTTTATATAGAGGCTAAATACTAAGATCAATATGCAGTTGTAGATGAAAATAATATTTCAATTTCAATTTCTAAAATCAAGAAAAAATAGAAAAGGGAAAGTTCTAATAGACCTTTAAACTAAAACGTTAAGAGTGCGTGAGTTGATACAATGACGTGTGTCAACCCAGTAAGCGAGTCTGACCACCCGATCCCGTTAGCCGCCTCTTACGACAAGAATGGGTTACTGGATACCAATTCTAACCCGGATCTTCTCTGGTTAAACCGTTAAGAACTAGATGTGCAACCAACAATCAACAAAGATATGTGTGGAATTAACAACTGTATTTTAAAATCAGATAAGTTCACGAATCAGTACAAATAAATGCAAAAGTGTAAAAAAACAGGGTGCAAAAATATGCACGACAAGAGCAGTGATTACATCAATAACGGCAATGATGGCGAAAACTCTATTTTCAGCAACAGCGGGCCTTGGCAGTAAATATGATCATCACACACAATAATGCTGGTCTTCTGTTCATCGGCGATGCAATATGAGATGAGAGGCAATTGTTGTCTCCTTTTGACATACCTAAGAAAACGCTGCCAGGTCTTTGTAAAAGAATACACGGGTCAGAACACGGTAGAAACCTCGAAAGCCATTGTCCCTTAATAACAGTGTAAACCCTTTTGAACAAGATATAACACTGCCTCATTACAGCCTTAACACAAAGCAGGAATACAACCTCTTGAAATGACGATACGAGCACTAGGAAGGCAATGTATGCTATGTTATGTGTGCTAACATGCATGTTTTCTGTGATGTGACATGAAATATGGAGTTATAAAGAGCAACATATATTACTTACTGATCTGCAGCCCCAAGATCTCCTCCAATAAGATTGACATGTGTGTCCCAATTCTCATCTTAACACAAGGTACATTTAAAACCAGTACATGGAAAATGCTCCCTCAGTGTCATTCAATGTTTTTTTCGTATTTTGAGATGTTCGTGTCCTTTAAGGTGAGAATCGCTTGAATTTTTACAATCTCTATTTTGCAAGTCACAATTTCAACGATGTACACTACTATTCCACATAACAAACCTGATGAAAATTTACATTATTTTTATCCACTAAGAATTGGGAATAATAGTGAAGAATAAAGATATACTGACGTATTATTCTTCAGTTTTGGTTGTTTCTTGTTTAATGCCGCACTCAGCAATATTCCAGCTACATGGTGACGGTCTCTGGCAATATTCAGTGATCAGTGACCAACATCATTAGCATCGATCTACGCAGTTGGCACACGATGACATGTGGGCAAGCATGGGCTACTTAAGACCAATTCTAACCCGGAACTCCACGTGTTATCAGTCTTCAGAGGGTCAAGGCATATTTTGTAAAAAAAACAGAATCAACAATTCATTGAAAAAATGGTATGTGATATGCTGGACCTTCTTTGATAAAATCCAAACAACCTTTGAGTGTAAATCATTAGGCAAGAAGTAGGCATCCCTGTTGGTATCTTGCGGATTTGTTTCTTCATGAAAATAAATTTCAAATTTGATGCATCAGAAATTTTGACTTGCACAATACGTTTCCATTTATTACTACTGTTTAATGCATCGGGGAATTATTTCACTTGGAAGGCAGAACGTCCTATCACGAGCTACCACACTGCTAAGCACACATAAGCATGCGTGTCGTACAAAAGGACTTGCAATACTTTCGATTCGAACATGCTGTGTTAAAATGATGTTATAAAGCAGTTATGCTACTTATAGTTGGCAAACGTAATGTAAGTCCCCATGGTTCCTAGTATGGTGATCTACCTTCAGTTGTTGGCGATCTATAGCCTGTTTTTATATTGTTTGGTCTAAATAGTGCTATTAGTTTTAACCTTCCACGCTAGTTTTAATTCTAATTGTGATATTCTAGTTGTTTTACTGTCCTTCGTCGACAGGTTTTTATAATATACATATATTCCATTTCAATGTCAAATATGTTCTCGTCACAATATGGCTGCAATATTGCCGATGTGACGTTAAATTTTAACTCACTCACTCACTCACTACTTATAGTTGGAGTCAATCATGTTGTAAAAAGGTAAAGTAATAGGTCATCTGCACTCCATACTTCCTATTAAGGAACGCGTGAAAGAAGTCATTGCATTGCACATGCTTGCTTTACTGATTAACCCAAGTGTACTTTGCCTTTGCCTGATGTCGTTTGTACTTAATTCAGTTCGGTTGACCAGAATAAGTCGTTATTTTTTAAAGACAATCACGTTCACGATCAATATACATTTGATGCTCTTCCTAGATGGTCCGGGTTTGAATATTGATCTTCAGTAACCCATGCTTGTCGTAAGAGGCGACTAACGGGATCGGGTGGTCAGGCTCGCTGACTAGGTTGACACATGTCATCGGTTCCCAATTGCGCAGATCACGCTGTTGATCACTGGAGTGTCTGGTCCAGACTCGATTATTTACAGACCGCCGCCATATAGCTGGAATATTGCTGAGTACGGCGTAAAGCTAAACTCACTCACTCACTCTTAGTCGTAAAAACGGTACGGGGCAGCATCTTTTATCTCCCAACGCTAACAAAGTTTATTACTTACGGAAATGTTCCTTCTACTATAAACATCAGTGGTGCAACGTTCATGGTAATCTTTCACGCATTCCTGTGATAAGGCTATTATGGCTGTTGGCGTGAGGACTGATCAACTTGTCATACGTCTCATACCACAGTATGTGTTTTATTTTTGACAGACTAAAGCTGACATAGTGTCACATGATAAATACGGCTCATAAGTTAAGGGCAGGGGACATGGCTTTATCAGCACTCGCTCACAAGCTCTGTCACATATTAAGACTTGTGAAGGTGTAATTAGATAAACGCGCTGAACACTTATCGAATTATATCGTGCAGTCGGTTGTACGACGTCTCAGCTCATATTAATGCGATGTGTGTCAGATAAGTGAAAGACATTTACACATTTGGTAACAATGATGCTATATTCCATATCCTAGTTTGTGTTTGGTATTTTAAGTGCCTGCATCTGTTTGTGACAACGAACATAGGTAGCACGTGATTCTGCTATCGTGGCAGGTGCTGTCGATGTGGCTGTTGTTTTTTTATAACAAATTGCTGCTATGATCGCCATTTAATCGAATTGATAAAACTGACTTGTATTCTTATGATTTATTTTTTTCAAGTGAACTAGTTATTTTTGTTTTATAATACACAGATCACTATCTGATGCATCGTTTTTTGTTAAAGGAGGCTTCACCATCACTAGAAGCCATTTAATATATCGTTTTCTTTGACTGACTGACTGAGTTTGGTTTTGCGCCGCTTTTAGCAATATTCCAGCAACATCACGGCGGGGGGACACCAGAAATGGGCTTCACACATTGCACCCATGTGGGGAATCGAACCCGGGTGTTCGGCCGCGGCGTGACGAGCCAACGCTTTAACCACTAGGCTACCCCACCGACCCCGTTTTCTTGGAAGTATTGTGGAGTTTGAAATACCCAAATGCACCTAGGAGACTAGAAGAAATGGGCATTGTTTCAGCTTTATGTTTTGTAAGGTACTGGGAAGAAGTGTTGGATATTGGTTCCATAGAGGACGTGTTTGCACTTACACTTTTCTTAGTCTTTGGTAGTACACTGTAATGATTTTTTTTGTGAGGATCTACTTTGAAAGGTAGCTTTATGTAATTGTTTAATAAATGTGCCTTTCGTCCGTGGTAGTTTGTATAATCAGAGCCTCATTCCGCAATAAGAAGAAAGACGGTTACGAACATTGTAACAGTTACACTTGTCCCGGAAGTATACTATTCCAAAAAATGAAACGCATAACCCCAAAATATGTTGCGAAAATGTTGTAATTTCAAACATGTATAACTCGTCCATAAATAGACTTTAGTATAGGATTTTTTACATCAGTTTAGAAGAAGGTAATTTCTATACAACCAAGTGAATAATTCTAGATAACGGAGACGTTGGGCGCTATGATGACGACGTAGCACGGTCCCGACGTCGGGTCTCCTGGCTCTCAGTCCAATCTCTCTCAACCTGTTCCGTACAGTTTGACCGGATATCCTCCGGAGTCCAGATACCCTGGTTGCTGTGCTGTCACCCTTGGCAGCAGTACCATCACGCAAATGTAGTACCCGGATGTACCGATCTTGGGCTGCAGTGGTGCAGTGTTATACCTGTTTGGTTGTAACGAGCTGTAAGCAGTGATATCGTGCTCAAACTAACATTCAGACGCCTGGCAACAGAAAATTGGAAATCTCCAGCGTCCATTCTTTCAATGGCGATGTACCGTGTCGCAGCGTCGAGACGTAGCGTAGTGATTTGACCTTGAAACTCCTTCAAAACGAATGTCGATTTCCGAAAGCAATCTGGATTTTATAGCCAGACAGTGCATGCTCTTTGCCGTACAATTTCAACTGGAAGGTGATTTCTGTTGCGTTGTGGCGATGCTTTTATAATTCTTGTAAACAATCTCATCAAAATCAACATTTTCAGTCGATTTTTCACTTGTGCAATAGTATACAATCATGCTATCAACATTCTTTCGGTACGTCTTTTGACGATTGTTTGAACACAATTGTTAATTAATATATTTTGAATAGTATTTTGGGATAGTATATGCGACTGTCCGAAAGATTCGCTCCATACATTGAAGTTGTGGTCTTTAACGAAGGAATTGGCCATACACTGATCCTACGTTTGCGGTGTTACATATTCCCCTAACGACTCCCTGTATTAACGGAACCTTATGTTTGTACATTGGTTGCAGTGTCATCAGTTGGTACATCTATCGACATACTGCGGCAACCTGACTTTTTCAATGATTCAAGTTTTTTTCTTGGTTTTCCAGCCTTATATTAATGAACGACTGAATGATATTTTACTTAGCAACATCTGTAAACAGTTGAGTTTTTACCAGGCTTATATGTAATTGATAGCATGGCAAAGGGGGATTGACACTCAACATCGGTTAAATTATGCAGCGGATTTCATTTGTCCCTTACCGGGCTATTTCTGGAATATTCCACACACTGATGTCAAACATATGCCAATAGGCAAACTAAATCCAGTCACCTACAAAGTCCTACATGTTATTATGTCACAATTCACTTTTCTGAGATGCGTTTAGCAAAACCAAGTCCCGATCCAGCCTAGGTAAAATATCACACAGTCCCACTGTGGATTTACTTCACAAGGTCAATTGACTTTCAATGTGGTTCGCGTTGAAACATTTGATGCCATTATGGAGAGTGAATCAAGTCTGATATCTGCTGAAATGCAGGTATAAGAACATTGGGTACAGGGAAAGTTGTGTTTAAAATCTTTAAGTTATTGTTGCCACATAACATTATCTCATTATGTCATCCGAGTACCCTTGACGTTTTTCATTTAGATATGGCAGTCATATGTCCCCCAAAAGATATGGACAGCGAAATTCATGAAGCTCGATTCTTCTTGGCTAAGGTCTTTATTTGTCAACACAATGCTCATCTTAGTGGGTTTCATCAATTAATAAACAGCTAGACCGTTCAAAATATATGAAAAATGTTTGTAATATTTGACATCTACTCCTTGAGTAGAAAGGAGTTTCCTCTGTGATTTATACGTGATGTAAACCTTCGTCTTAGTATTAACTTGAGACCAATGTCAACCTTAATACACCTGATCTGTTTGATTGGCATTTTAGAAATTGATGGATAATAGAAAAGTATAATATTTATGGATAACAATTTTTTTATTTATTATGATGAGACGTTTCGGTATAGATTCTTATACCGTTGTCAAGCATGTCACTCTTGCTTAACTACGGTATAAGAAGCTATACCGAAACGTCGCATCATAATAAATAAAGAAGTTGTTATCCATAAAGTATTATACTTTTCTATTGATACACCTGAACCCTTGAGATTGGCCCACATGCGTATCAGTCACTGAAGTTGTCTTAGACAGTGCAACTAACTTACAATTAATTTCCGTCTTATTTTCCTGGAGGACATGCACCGATATTTGCAGTGAAAATAGATATATCTGACGAGTTCACAGCCACCCACTCATCGTGCAGCCAAGGAGTAATCAATACAGTGAACTGACCTTGACTGGCCAATCACGGATATATATCTAGTTTCAACCATAACACCTTTCTCATATGGGTACTCAGTACATGGCCATTGGATGGGATATGGACACTATATTGATATTTGTAAATGAAAGGCTAAAAGATTAATGTGATACAAACAATATAATTATTGAAGCTCAAGTTGGGTTCAAGGAAAACTATTCCACAACAGATCATAATTTACACTGCACTGTATTATCCAGAAATACTCCTAAAAAGAGGTATGTTCTATTGTCTTTTTTTCGAAAGCATTTGACACCACTATTCAAGAGGACTATCTGGGAAGTTCATTAACATCATCAGGTGTATGTATAATACACTTTCTGCTTGTGTGAGAACCACCAAGGGTCTGTCAAGTTATATTTCCTGTAGTGTTGGAACCAATCAGTGCTGTTCTCGGATGTTTCATATTTTTATCAACGATTTATACACAGTGATGGGAAACGAAGATGACAAAGGAGTATTAATTATACCTGTTCTTTGAAATGTCTTTGCTTCAAGTTCTCTGATGATGTATGAGCCCTCTCAGATAGCTTCAACAAGGTGTAGAGAAGGATTAATGACCTTGAAATATTTTGTCAGGAAACAGGTATGCAAGTTAATCTTAATAAAACTAAAGTTATTGTTTTTACAAATGGTATTCTAATGGGGAATAAATTGAAACGGTTTCATTCTATAATGCTGCGGTTACACTATGTTCCCGGCGGCCACGGCAGCCTCGTTTCCCCCGAAACGTAGTCCGCCGTGGGATTTTGGCCATTTGTTCCTCTAAGGTCATGTTTTGTTAGGTCCTGCTAAGTTTTCCCACGGTCTATCACGGTATCCGCGATGGGCCAGTGGGAAAAACGGGCTGTTGAGTCCCGGAAGCTCAAAAGCGCACTATGATTCGTCCCGCAGTCCACTACGGATGCCATTTGGTTTCCTCCTAGCCTGTCGCGTTGTGATGGCTTCCCTCACATTGCTCACGTTTTCATCAAGGTTTACACACGTTTTGCGCGTTCTGTCAAGACTTTCTACGGATGAAACGTGGACGCCGGTCAGCTTTGGACCACATTTGTGCCCACGGTATAAAAATAAGGCCTCCGAATCAATAGCAGCCATTGTATCCTGAGACACAAGAGCAGCATGAACCCCCAAGATGAAGAAGATTTTGTGCCTGTATGTTTGAAGGAGGAATCGAGTCCTTGCGTCAGCAAGAAGGCCAGCATCAGCTACAGAGGGAATGCCAGAGAACGCAACGAGCCGTATCTCGCCTGCCCTGTAAACCGTCACACGCCTGGATGCGTCGTGATAGAACGGGACGCTATGTTACAACTCATCTTGTAATGTTATGGCTCTGGTTGAATGTGGCAGATTCCATTTACAGCTAATGTTCATATACATGACACGTGTTGTCATATGTGCGTGTAGACTAATTCAGTGTCCACATTACAGATTACCATATCAAAGTTACAATATTCTCAAAGCTCCGGATAGCAGTGGACGCACAACATGGATTACAAAGAATATTCTGTTTTCTTATGGCTTTGGGCTAGTCTGGTTAAGCCAAAATGTTGGTGACGTAACTATGTTTATCCATCTGTTTCTGCCACCATATCAGAGTGATGAATGCCCACGGGACAAACATCAATTAGTGGAGTAGTATTTCAGTCAGGTGAATGTTGGAACACAAACCATTTGCCCACTCGTAACCAGGGCATCATATGACTGACAACAAAACATTATTAGAGCCCAAATTAGATAATTATACGAATATATGATAATAATTAACACGTGGTATCAATCAATTGACTAAGGGATGGTGTTTATATTTAGCAAACAAACCCATACAAAGATGGCTGACAACATAATCGGACTATTTGCATCTCAAACCTTGACCGGGCACATACAATCGTGTCAATGACTCCAACTGGACTCACTGTCTACTTTGTAAATATCATACAATATGCATGTGACTGCAATTTTTTACAATAAGGTAGTATAAGTATGTGGTTTATCACAATTAGATACGGAGGAATGGGTATCTCAAGGTATATTTATTTGTATTTATCAACATCTCACGAAGCCACTGGCAACATGTACCAATTATGTAATTTGCTCTAGTGAAACAAAATGCCCCGTTCCATAATTATGATAATTAGTTTAACGAATGGTGGTACTCTTTGCCACTGCCATTATTACGACGCAGCTCACTTTTCATATTGGTTGGATGTTTTTTCCTTAAGTAATTCTGCTTCAAACGTAATGAAGACATTTCATCTTTCTTAACAATGCAAAATACCCATTTGACGTGAGCTGTACAATAACCGTGTACAGTGCCCTTATCAGAAAATGCACAAGAGCAGCCGTTGTTGAATGGGTGAGTGAGTTAAGATTTATAGTCACTTGTTGAATGGGGAATGTGGAATATTTAGCGTAACAAAGAAAGCTGCTACACAGGCGGTTGTTTTGTTTCAGCATGAACGTCATGTAGAAACAGTATTAACTGTTTCGGTTTTCACAACATGCGGTGTAGCATCGTCCATTGAAAGAAATATGATAGTTTTCGCAGATGATATTATCAATTTTCACCCAAAATTCAGCATGTATGTGTTATATATATTCGCATTTGGTTTGTATCATGGACCAACGAACTATGTTATTGAATGAAAATGTTTGTCTGTTTGTCTGTAATATTATCGGACTTCGAATATTCCTAGCAAAGGTGACTGCAGTGTCATTGTAAGGTCAGCTGGGTGTGATTTTATTAAAAGGAAACAAATGATCACGTTGACAATATGAAGGTAATCATCAAATATTGTGAGCAATAGTTTACGCGGGGCTGTCTGTAATACCAACGGCGGTCACACAGCATGGTTTGTAACACCGCATATGGAAGTTGTGAAGAAATATATCTACATGTATTTCGTTTTCCATTAATACCCATGATGCAACATTGACAGAAATATGAAATTTCATATCATATAAAATAAAGAAAACTATCACAATCAACGCGACAGCAGATGCTCTCTGATAATGAATCGAGATGATTCCTCTGCAAGTGGAAAACAAATAAAATAAATATATTCCACATGTATACAAAGTTAGGTCATGAACATGAAAATATTTTCCTTCCAAATGTAAGTCCTGTGAATAAAAAAGGACTGTCAGTCATTCAGTTGAGATTAACAGATGAAACTTCTGTGATGTAACGATCGCTTCTGGTTAGAGCAGTCATCCATCACTCGTACAATATGACGCCTCTTTTGGGGTTTGTTTCTGACAGAAGTATTTTTGTAACTTTTTAACAGTTGAAGAGACTTTGAAAATATCTCATGTTTTTAAGCATTGTCCATACAATTAACCATGCCTTTGGTTCACTTAAAGGATATTTTTATCTTTTGAAAGAATCTTTTTGAATTCTTCTTCGAAAAAACGTGTGATAAACATCGTGATGTTGAGTGCCCGGGATCGAACCTTCCCACTTCCATTTCCATCTTCCGCTTCTGAATGTTGCTGGATTGTTGCGGGAGTAGCTCTCTGAAGGAAATAATCGTTAGTTGCCTGGTGGTTTAAAGTATTTTAGATGATCCTCGACAGTCCTGTGGTACAGAAAGGGTCATGCCTAAAGATGCAACCATCTGAGTAAGAAGGTTCAAGTTCTAAATAACACTAAATAACAGTCACATCGTCTAATGGCAATGTAAAACATTGATCATTAAAACAGTCTCTGAGATTCATTTAAATCTCAGACAGCTGAGGTTAATTTACAATTGTTCAAAGCAGATCATGCTGTACACTATTCCAAATCTAACAGACTTTGTGTTTTCCCAAGTAACGAGCAAGTGTTTTTCGCAAGTAACGAACAATTGTAACGGAAAGGCTGTCTGGTAGATTAATGCTGAGTTCAAATATGCCGTTAAAGAAGAAGAAGAATGAGAAACGTGGTATTTCCAGGTATGCCGTCCCATGGGGCACACGATACCTGTTCCATACGCTTCTCATTTTGGGCACAGAGGACAGAATGTTTCGCCTGTACCACAATGTCATGCCTGTCTGAAGTATTCATTACATACCCCATGCTTGTCTTCCTGTATGACAAATTAGAAAGAGTTTATCGTTTGTGTTGAAGTTTGGCACGAAAGAATGAATACCTCGCCTGTACCCCATTTTTTTTTATTTGCCCCAAGGATATTGGTATTGGATTGACCTTCCTCTGTGTTGTACAAGACAGACAGCGTCGCCGGTACACCCGTGATTGTCTCCTGCAGAACATGCATCTAGTTTAAATGGCCGTCACCCACAAAATGCACCTATTATATGAGAAGTCCATGGAAAAAGATGGCAGCATAGATGTTGTTGTTTCCAAACTGAAAGATTCCAATACATTGACAGACAATCCAATTTTCCATTTACTAAAATGTGTTGATAATGTTCTGTGTATGCAGCTTTATACAAAGGTATCTGGCAGTGCTCTGCTGTTGGAGGACCAGAACAACATCCCTCTGTAGAACGTTGTGACTATCGGCACAGAGAGATGTAACCCTCTGTGTTTTTCATATATTTTTTTCAATCTTGAAAATGTATTCATCTTTAATTCATATACTTGTTATCGATATGGGGGTGATATTGCCGGTGTGACGCTAAATATTAACTCACTGACTCATATTCTTTTACAGAAATCAGTCAAAACGTGCCTAAATCCATTTTGATATTAACATGGAATACTGAATTTCCTTTGGTTATGACTGTACTCGTATTGTCCGTAACGTAACGTTATGTCCGTTGCCTGATTTATTCCTACCTTATTCCTGGTTCTAATTAAAATAACAGAACATTTTATTTGTGTTGATTGATTTTCGAACGAATTGATCACGTTCACAATCAATCTAAATATCCTGATCTTCTTAGTCTTGAGTGAAAAGAGACAGCGGCGTTTATCTCCTTATTTTAACAAAGCTGTGTAATCAACTAAATGTTTCATCCATTATAAGCACTAGAGGTGCAAGGTCCGTTCTTCAATCATTCCTTAAATGTGAAGAGCCTGCCAGTTCTCAGGGGACTCATCAAAGTGTCAAACGTTTACCATGTTTGTTAATGTTCAAGTTCCTCAGCCATGAAACCGACAGAGTGTCAAGTGAACAAACACGTTCTCTTAAGTTAAGGGTGCGGGACATGGCTTAAATCATTTATGTCACCCACTCACCCACGCACACAAGCTCCATAGATAGTTAAAGCTTGCAGCAAATTAGATATGATATTTGATTTTAACATAAAATATGATTATAAATAAAACCATTAAGGGGCAGATTTTCTTTTTGTGTTCAGAGAAATTAGTCCTGGTTTCTCAGTTAAATTTTACAGAAAGGAAAAGTGTGTGGGTGATCAATTTGAGAAAACACGCATTGTTGATGCTCAAATTGAAACTACACGTTGACAGGGAATAAGTCCATGAAAGAACCAACCAATTAATAGCAATGGGCTGTAAGTACAATTGTTTTCTGGAAAGAGGTAGCTGTGCGAATCAATACAAATCCCTGTAAAGGTACATAGTAAAGACAGAATAGAGTGGCAGTACACATTCAAAGGCAGCATGAAACTACCGGGCAAAAGAAAGTGATCGCTTTTAAAGTAATTGTATAAAAACAAAATAACAACGCTGGTACATGGTTGAACCCAAGCAGAAAACATTCGCCAAAACGCAACATGGATCCCGATAACAACGCAGCTGTCCAAAAGCTTCGTACGAATCGTGCATTTTCCAAAACGTGAAAAAACGTAATCATTTGATATTTGATCCAAATGCACGTGCTGAAATAGAGATATTGGACAGAGCAAGCATGCAGTAAACAAAACAACAAAACACAACGAATATGCCAAGACGTACGCAAGCGCAACAAGACAGGGCGATCAGTATGGCCAATATTGGGACTTCACAACGTCAGCTGGCAAGAACCGCCAACTGCAGCCAGGCCACCATCAGCAAATTGATAAACTGCTACAGCAAACATGCCAAAACCAAGATCGGGAAGATCAGGAGTCACGACAACGGCCAAAGACCACTATGTGCATCCGGCAGATCCATTTCCTGAACAGATTCGTGACGGCGACGTCATTGGCGGCAACAGCACTTGGACACGTCATCAGCAGACGAACAGTCTGTCGTAGACTTGTTATGGGTGGTATACGGGCCTACCGCCCCTTCCTTGAAATGGCCATGACCCATCTACAACGTCAGCGCAGACTGCAATGGGCACGAACTGAACGTCAGTGGCAGCAACGTGACTGGGTGAGAGTGCGCATTTCAGATGGAAGTCGGCTCAGTCTGTTCGGAAACGATGGCAGAGTTCAATTTTTCGATGTAGAGGAGAGCGACTTGCGCCATAATGCGTTAAAGAGGTATATTTGTTCATTGGAGCCGGCGTCTTGGTTTATAGTGGCATTTTTGACTAGAGAACAACAAGACTTGTTATCATCCGAGAAGACCTGAATGCACAGCGTTACGGTGTTGAAGTGTTGAGACATTTTGTGCTGGCCTTTATTCAACAACAGCCAAGAGTAGTCATTTTGCAGCATGACAACACAAGGCCTCAATGTATTGCCTAGTATTGCTAGTGCGCCATCGAAACAGGAACCCCATTGAACATCTCTGGGAACACCTTGTTAGTCAGCTGAGATACAATGTAGCGTGTACAACCTCTAGCAAACCGACAGGAACTTGAACGGAATCTCTAGGACCAATGGAATATGATTCCTGCTGACGTCCTCCGCCAACTGACGACGTCAATGAGGAGACATGTGTTGGCGTGTATGGATACCAAGGATGGTCACACTCGCTATTGATGACGTGTCCCTGACTCCTGTCTCTTTATGCTCTTTTTGAATGAACTCTGATTTGTGCAATTTTTAATTTTGACCCCTTGCCTCTTTCTTAATAAATTGCGGCAAATGCAAGGCCAGCATTACAATGAAGTTTCATTCAAATTATTGGTAAATTAAAGGGTTTTAGTTTGTAAAATGTTTGTCATAAGTCTCACATATGTCTTTATTTCTGTTTTGTGGGTAGGTGAATTCTGTAATAACTTTCTTTTGCCCAGTGGTTAATAACCGAGTTAACTACTGTTAACTGAATACATCAACTCTGTAAGGTACCTTTCCATAAGAACACATACTCAACACAGCGAATAGAAACAAGGGCAGAAAAGCTACGAATCTTTTAAACTCAAGAGTTCTTTTACTGGTAAAAAGAAGAGTTCAAGACAGAAGATGCTAGTTGTGAAAAAAATCCCTACAACAAACAAAATTAATGTATTTTTACAAACAAATGTATCTTTGCAAACTGAACTTTCATTTTGGTGAATCCGTTAAACGTATCATGTTTTCTTGTTTGTGTAGAGTTTCACTCGTTTCGTATCAGGTGTGTAATCTCTTCTCCTGTTATCTTTACAAATCACCGAAAAGGAAAGTATTTCGGCAGTACGAATGTATGAAATGCATTTTGAATTACGGTCAGGAAATAGCATCAAAGCGATTCCGTGGGATGGAACACTCTTTGTTAGATCTGATTGTTCCATTAGTTCGTTCGTAAAGTTATTATTGTGTTAATCCAATTTCATGTTTGAAAACTACGGTTGCTTTGAAAAATCTTATATCAGTCGGTTCTATAAGTATAATTATCTGGTGTTTTCAATATTACAGTATGAGCTGTATGTAAAATAATGCATTAATAAATATGTCATTTTATTCCGTCAGAAAACAATCGAGAACTTTCATTCAGGAGAAAAAAACCCCTTTCGTTTGATAATTTTAGAGGTTTTGATTGACTTATCTGTGAGTGAGTGAAAATGTAACGTCACTTCGGCAATATTTAAGCCATATAGAGACGAGAAAGGTTTTTCATATACAATTAATATAAGTTGCTGATTAATCAGTCATCGAAGGACTGCAAAATAACTAGAGTGTCAGAGATGGTGTCTAAAACTAGCATAGAAATCTAAAACTATTTTATTTACGAAGACAATACAATATAAATACAGGCTATAGGTCGCCAACAACCGAAGGTAGATCACTATAACGGGGACCATGGGGACTTACAAAGTTGTTGCTACCTGCATGGATCCAACTGGATTTACACCATCCTTTCAGCTGCTGGTGACTGTAGGGCAAGTTTAGCCGACAGTTTTAAATAACAAAAATACTACTTTTAAATATTTGGTAAGTTTAAATGTAACTTTGAAAGTTTGAGGACTTACGTATCCTCTAAGGCGGACAATAATTTTACAATACTTTAACCCCCTTTGAGGATACAGCCACTAACAATCGCAGTTGCTAATTTATACTACCATGTTTAAAATGTCATTTATCTATTTACAAAATCATATTATTCAAAAGTTATCTAATAATTATATTTCCTATAAAAAATTAATTATTAAATGTTGTTTAACACTAAAGATCCTTGTTTTGTCATTAAAATATCTATCCCTGGTGGTGGATAATACTTATGAATCTTCTGAAAAACGTGAATTTCTGCAATTGTAGTATTTACAGCATTCAAATCAGTGTTCAGTGTGTGAAATTGTCTCGCAAGGAAATTTAAGTTCATGCAGTTTTTAAATCTATATTTGTAATGGTGCTGTCGTCAACACATTCATGGGTTCGATACCGTCCGTAGATCAGCCAGAAGGCAGGCCGTTAATTCTCATGGCAGACTGATTGAGCTGGTTCTCTTCGGTCATTTGCACGACAGCCCCATTTCAGTTCGACCACGCTATGTTCCACTCGCAAGCATTGTTAAATAACATGGACGAATGTGATCAAGTCTAACACACCGAGTTTGACGTCAGCACTTAAACACAGATAACATCAATTTCAATCTTCTAATCTATTCAGTTCTCCGGGCCGATCAATGGCTTACTTTTTTTACCAGTGAATTTATTTTTCTTAAGGAATTAAGTCTTTTAACTGAGATCGATATGCCATTGTAGATGAAGATGATTTCTTAATTTCAATTTCTAAAATCAAGAAACACACAAGAAAGGGGAATGTTGTAACATACATTTTGAACATACATTCAGTTTGAATCTAACAAGTTAAAACTTAGATGTGCAATAATTAACAACTGCATTTCAAAATCAGCTAAGTTCATTATAACAATAACGGCAATGATGGCGAAAATCAGCTTTCAGCAACAGTGATCCGACTTGTAACTAGGGGCTGTAACAGAGTGTAATCAATGCTGGTCCTCTGGTTATCTCAGAAGCAATATGAGATGAAAGGTAATAGTTGGCTCCCCTTATATACCGTAGGAAAATGTGCCAGATCTGTCTAACAAATATGTGGATGGAAGCCCCCAGAGTTATGTCTAAGCACACTATTGCCCCTTTCTGGATCCACAGTTACAATGTTTAACAGTTGGAACACTTTTGCACGAGCTACAGCACTGCCTCCCTTCAACCTTAACACAATGCAGGAATACACCCTCTTGAAATACCGATAAGAGCATTAGGATGGCAGAGCGTGCATGTTATGTTATGTGTGCTAACATGTTTTCTGCATGGCGATGTGGGAACATCAGGAGTAATTCGTCGATTATTGAAGAAGCATAACGAACAAAGATACTTTCATATACAGAGGCCACTGAACTTGGAAATCTGAGAACATGTTACACATGGAACATTTGGAATGAATTTTATTTTCTTTCTAAATTTCTAGTTGTTTGAAAAGATTTTAAAATGAACTTATTTCCATAAAATGTGTGAGTTGAAATTTTACATCGCATCGGCAATATTTCCATACAGAGGGGTGATGACTGGGTGCATTCTCCTCATGGGTACAACAAAAGCAGTCTGTGAACACGTATGGTGGTGTTTGCTGCTGTAGGATAACCAGTATATCCTATGCCAAAAAGAAGCGTAAAACTCACTCACTCTTGGGTCGCTACCGGTGCAATTTACAGTACTAAAAGCAACTAAAACAGTACTAACAAATTACAGGGTAAGTTGTAAAGGTACACTGTGATTACAGCCCCAGCAAGCCGAGTCAGCAAAATGTTATCGTAGTGCCTGTACAATCAATAGTTCATCACACTAGACACAAGACTTTTAACAATCAACTGTGACTTCAACACAACAGTGGACTTCACTCACAAGAAGAAGTTGGTAGGAGGTTGTACAAGACAGTATCATAATTTCCGCTTTGCTGTCATACCAAGAGATACTGAGAGTCAATTTCTTGGCGGAAAACAATGGAACCACAGACGCCGTCACTTCGTCCATCTATGATATGTTCCTCGTTATATGTGCTGAAATAAATCTTTGACGTTAAGAGGAAATTGGCTAGGCAAACAAGACAAGGAAAATAATGACATACTTTTTCGTGCTTCTTTGTATTACTATATATCAAACTCGATTATTACAGTCCACAGTCTTATAGCTGCAATGCCCTTTAAAGCTTTCGGTCATGAATAGACCACTGGGGAAGCAAATGACAGTGTCCAACATTTCACACTTACCTCTTACAAGTGCTACATATTGCGATGTACTCATCATACTCATGAGTCCCAATCAATCATCGACCTTACGTGTTTTGACGTACAGGTAAAATGGCCTGATTTGACATCAGCCTTCGTTTTTCTTAATGCAAAATATTTTCAGTAAAGAAGAAAGTAAATAATTTAGGGGTATCAAAAAAACATTGTTGTCCTCAAATGAAACATGTGTTCTATCTTAAACAGTTTCGGGATACATAGTTTGTGGCCTGAATAGCCTGCGACTATTTCAGTTGTCCTTTAACACACGTACACACGAACTGGACGCCCCACAGACATTACCATCACAGATAGTGAGAGACCTGGGCCTAGGTGTTCGAAGCTCTCTTAGCGCTAAGATAGTCGTAAGTGCCATACATTAACATAGACTCACGACTATCTTAGCGATAAGAGAACTTCGAAAATCTAGGCCCTGGAACCGGAGAAACATGGTATGGACTCTATGTTGATACATGATTTCTGCCTCGACCAAATTCTACTTCTTGTTCAGCAGGCACGCAAGTACACGTAACCATTTGGTGTACAATCTGTCATGACTTAGATTTGCAGTGACTGCACTATGGCCATAGAGTAGTGTGACGGGTTACAGAAACAGGCAGAAAATTGAGAAGTCCATCGTATTTATATTGACAACGACCTTTTGGTTCTCAATATTGTCTGTGCAAACTCACCATTACCCCATATCCCGCCTTGCATCCCGATCTTAAATCTTCGGAATACACTTTTAGCAGCGTTCTACCTCACCGGTGACCTATACTAAAGTCACGTACCAATGTCAATAACTCACAGAACACGAAAGGTCAACCATACTCAAGTGAGCAACCAATTTCCTCAATAATACACGCCATGAAATGTCAATCAATAACATAAATATCACTTCGTAAGTCACATGCGTGCATGTTGCCCTCAGTGGCAGACAAATACTTGCTCTTTCATGATATTACACAGTTTTGGTACTGCGCCATATGTAGCGTTTTGACAGGGACACTGATTTCATACCAGCCTTGAATGTTTTATTCCAGATATAAATAAGGACAAGAACGACTCGTGCCCTACATTTTCTTTTACTGAGCACAATGTTTAAGTTACACAACCCTAGTGCCAGGTGATATCTGTTTGATAGTGAAATGGAAAATCGATACTAAAGAGCTTTTGCCAACAGAGATATCATATTCAATGTACGTAAATATAGCTTTCACCGTGGAAGCCGCGATGGCTGATTAGGTTAGATGGCTCACTTTGTGTGCTGGCGACTAGGTGTCTTAGTGTGAATGTATGAGTTTGAATCCCGGATGGGACTCAACGCAACGATAGTACTAGAATATGTACTTTAATGAGAAAGTGCAATCCCAAATATAACATGTGTGACCAGTTTCTAAATGGCATTGTGTATTCATGACATTGTACACAAGGACCCCACATGTGGAAAAAAATCATTCCTGATTTTATGGGGTATTTTTTAATAAACATGTTAGGAATAGATGTGCTTCATAGGCTCAGAACAATTGGTGAAAAATGAAAGCAAATGTTATTTGAATTTTAATGAGAAAATTATATGTGAAATGCTACACCTTCAAATTGCTAAATTTTAACCAAATCTGCTGTTAAAAAGTTGTCATCCCAATGGACATGATGTGTGCTCCCCTCCTTAAAGAGTCTTATTTCCTAATTCACATGAAACAAATTTCTGCTCAAGTTATCACAATCAAAACACGGTGATTTAGCCAAGACGTTTAACTTAAGCTTCAGATATACCGTCGATTTAATATCGTTCACTTACGATTAAATAGGCAATTCCCATCCGCTGGTTTACCAACTTGAAATGAAAGAGACAAGTAAAACCGTTTGTGTCATATTTAGTTTGCAGAGAAATTCAGTGTGACAAAAGCACTTGTTATGAGAGAGTGTTTTGTCAATTTAGATGTCACATTCATTTACAACTTTTCATTAATATTATGGGTCACAAAATTTTAAAGCGCTGAGTGTGATTTGAACTCGCGTCTTGCTTAGGCTATGTAATTCCGCCTGAACAAGTGGGCTGAGGAGGAGCGCTTAGAGTTCTGCCCCTTTGTTGATGTTAGTTATTATTCTGCTTCCGGAAGGATCGAGAAGCGATTCGATCTTTGTCTTCTTGCGTCGTATTTGCAGGATTTCTCCAGGACTGCATAATGAATATATAAGCGATGGTTTCTTAGATGTTCGACACACGACTTTGAGGACAGCTTTGGATTTAGGCTCACCGGTCTGTCTTCTAACATCGTCTCAACTCGTCACGGTCAAGTCAATCTTCAATTAGTCAATGTTTTAGATTTGTGATCCAATATTTTAGATTTGTGACGCCATAGTATTGTATTAGAAATCTGTACTGTCATTCATTGTGTTCTATTTTGCTGCTTAAAATGGGACTCACAAACCTTTTGTCACGGCAAATTCAAACCGTAACACAGTCTCCACTCTGTCAAAAGGGATGATTTTGACTTTCCAATAGTCAACTTTCTCTTCATGTCTCTTCATGAGCATGCTTTTTCAAGATTTCAAAGAGTCATACGACTCTTGTTCAAAGGTTGTTCGATCATGGTAACACCATTCAAAACTTTAGTAAAGTTTTCAAACATTTCATCGGAGACCTGAGTAGGAAATTATACATTTCAAAATTTGATGTATAAGTCACAAATATGATGTCCGATGCAATTCCTTATTTTTGACTTGAACCATTTCTGTTTTTAGGTGTACGGTGGACTAGACTTTGCATATGGCGGTAGCCGTCGGTGGGGCAGGGAGAACTGGCATCATTGCTAGTTGATACTAATTCAATAACACTTTGTCACCGCATCTCATAACTTGAGTTTTGACTCCTAATGTTGCCGAGTGGGACTTTTACAACGGAAACAAACACATGCTCAAAATGTAGTCGGAATTGAACGATCGACTCTGTTTTTGCAGTGATTTCATAGTGAAGTGGAGAGGTTTCTGTTGCCTTTATCTTATGTCGGGAACCGTCTGATTAAAGTGTTGTGGAAGAAGATCATTGACGTTTGGTTAGTGAAACATGCCAGCTTGATTAATGTGATGTCAAGTCGTTGATCTTCAGTGGGGTACACTGTACAGACAGAACAAAATACATAACAAATGTGTATGTGCGTGTGTGAGTGTGTGTATGTGCACAGAATCATTCTTATGAATAATGAGAGACGAAATGTGATAAAATAATACAACAGTTAAATACCATCAAAATAATATATAATCCACATAAACGATGCTTTTTAGTATTAAATTGCAGATTTTGGCAACTACAAAACAGACATAAGCATCAATTAACATATAAGAAAACTTCTCAATATCAGGCATATTAAAACAAGACAATCTAGATTCAACAATGCATTCATTGAAAAGAGGTTCCCTGATATCGTTATGTAGTACGAAGTGAAACAAAACATGAACCTCATGTTCTACACAATCTTTACAATAAAAACAATTTCTATTTTCTACAGGGATGCCTTCAGATCGACTCCTTTCAATTTTGAATCAAACACACGTGAATGCTCTACCAGCTGACTCGGTCCTTCGTGGACACTTTCATGGACCCGCCATCTAGCTGGAATATTGCTGAGTGTGGCGTAAAAGTAAACTCACTCACTCACCCGCAAACTCACTTTGATGCACACAAGCGTCGTAGCCTCGGTGATGTTAATGGAGATGATAATAACAAGATCAATTGGGATAGTCCACAGCCACATGTATGCTTGATTGAACTGCCACAGCGTATGGAATATTATCAGGACCAACAGGAGCCACACGTCCATCATAACCTTGGGTTATATCTGAGCATCTCATCATATACTTATGCTATTATACATCACATTATTCATTGACATTCATGGCTGTGCCCGTCAGTCTCAGTCATGTGTAATTGCTTAAAACAAAGATAAGAAACCGTGTTGAGAAATTATGCTACGTTTTTTCGATTCCTGTGAAATAAGCCGCGACCTTGCCAGTTCAGGTTCTTATCTGCGTACTGATCTGTCTTCTCAAACTAAATCGAAGGTGGATGTTCGTTTTTTTTCAGTTATGCCCCAGCCTTGTTTGAACTCCTGTTTTGTTACAAAGTGTGTGAGAATAATCTCGCGAGTTGATGATATTCATTGACATATTACCAACTGTATGAACATCAATGGACGATTTCCTTTTTAAGCAAATGTTCCAGAAAGCAATCCTCACTCACACAGTTTGCTGCGCGGATGTGGCAGCAAATATCGGAAGAAAGAAATTCAAACTTAGGAAATATATTGAACGACTGCTTGTAGAGGAGACACTGTGTATGTTTCTTGCAGAGATCACGTGGCTGAACCATTAGGTTTACTGCCTAGACGTTTCAAGCAGATGATGGAAAGGTGTATGTATCGTGATAGTGTTTGAAAAACAAAAAAAGAGAAAAAACATCCATTAGACAAACTGGGTGATTGAAGAGAAGAAATGTAGATATTAAGTGTTTAGTACATTTCGAACCGAAAATATATAAACTATTATTAGTCAGAAATATATAGGACGAGGAGATGTGTGCTATCATAGTATACGCATAAGGTTGGAAGGTGTAAACTCCCTATGTTCAAAGCGTCAACGCAGCAGAATAATCAAAACTATCAGTTTCAGATATTTGCCGTTACCGATTCTTTGGGGCATGTCGGCCAAATACCATGGGTGGCTGAGAAGAGTTGTGACACCAGGTGTTCGAGAAAATAAGCTAGAATTGAAATTTTCTTCTGCTGGTCATCAGACTGACCTCTGTGCACGGATGCAGACATAAAAAACTGAATACGGTGACACTTTGATAAACTCTCCTGTGATTAATTTGGTTTGTGAATGACCGTATAATCGCAACTGCCTAACCGTGTTCTCTTTAACTTTGCCACCTCCAGTCGTGTCCTTGGCAAGGCACAACGACAGCTGGCAGTTCTTTTCAAGTCTACAGATGAGAGCTTTGTGTTCTTTTTATTTATTACGTTCATTCAGTGATGCTTGCTACTGTTACAGTTATTCATTCCCATGCAATGCCTCGAGTGTACTCTTGTATTGTCTAATTTGATTTGATTTAGGTTAGGTGATTTAAAGCGTGCATTAAACTTCATTTATGCAGCACCGACCTGAAGGATAAAATTGCGTGTGTGGCTGCGTATGTTAGTACAGTGAGATACTATATTGGAATGTATAATGGATACCCGGCCAAGACACATTAGACTGACTACGAGCCTACATAGCTATGTTTTCCCGGTATAATTAGTCGTGTTACGCCATTACTTAATGTATGATCGACCGCAGACCTTCCGGTTAAAGAGTAGAAAAAGCGGGAAATAAAATACTAGTAAATTTATCTCCGTCTCTTTGCTTTCTATGTGTCCTGAAACCGATTGGTTGTTAAAAAAATAGTTTGTTCAGCTGTTCCTATAACAGAGAAGAACATATTTGTAAATCGAGAAAATAATCCGTTTTCCAACAATGATCGCCATCGGTAATCATCGATGGTTGTTGTCATATGTATTTATATCTCACCCATTTCGGTGTTGACACGTTGTAATGTAATAACCTGACCGTTCATATTTATGAAATCTGAAATATTTGACATCCACTCCCTCAGTAGAAATGAGTTTCCTCTGTCATTCAGTCGTGATATACTGAGTCAAAAAAGAAACTTCACAAAATGTAATTTGAAAAATAATGAATAATTCTTCTCTGATGATACATCTTTGTATCCGAAATGGGATCCCTATCTTTCGACTCTAGAAGAACGTTAGCAAAACCCACTCAAACCCATCCATTCGTCGTGCAAATGACGTTAGTGCCAAATCAGGTTTTGCACGTGCAGTCGATCACGTGATCTTCGCATCGAAGTTTTCTTCATATGCACGTGTTTGCATTGGCCTCAAGAATTGAAAAAAGACTTTTAAACCACAGTTCTAACGGTACTTGAAATGCCACGATTGTCAACTGTGCAACGTGAACGTGCCGTTGGCATGTTGCAAGCGGGAAGATCAGTTATTGACGTCGCAAGAGCAATGGGATGCAGCCGTCGTACTGTGTATGACTTGCGAGGTCGTCTACAACAAACTGGCACCACTTCTGATCGCCCAAGGTCGGGTCGTCCACGTGTGACGTCACGAGCAGAAGATCGTTAAATCGTCCTACGTCACCTACGTGACAGATTTCTGCCGGCTACACGAACCAGGGCTGAGATGTTTAGAGGTCGACTGTCCTCACAGACCATTCGAAATCGGTTGCGGGCTGCCAATCTCCATTCTCAACGTCCATATCGTAGGTCAATATTGACGCCGTTTCATCAACGTCAGCGTCTGCTGTGGGCCCAACGTCACCTCCGATGGACCCAGAGAAACTGGAATCGAGTCGTCTTTAGCGATGAATCCAGGTTTACCCTCAGATTCGCAGACGGCAGGCATAGTGTCTGGAGACGACGTCGTGAACGGTATGCCCAATGTTGTGTACAGGAAGTCGACAGATTCGGGGGCGGAAGTTGCATGGTGTGGGGTGCTTTCTGTGGGAACAACCGTTCCCGACTTCTGGTCATCCGTGGAAACCTCACAGCTGCTGCTTACCGCGACCAGGTGCTCACCCCTGAACTCGTTCCTTTCATGGCGGCTCATGGCCCAGGTCTACAGTTCCAGCATGATAATGCTCGGCCGCATACCGCGATGTTGACACGAAATTTCCTTTAAAACGCTGGAATCAACGTCATGGACTGGCCATCGAGGTCCTCTGACCGTAATCCAATAGAGCACGTTTGGGATGCACTTGGGAGAAGGCTTCGTGGTCTTCGGAACCAACCAAAGAATTTCCAGGAACTTGGCGCTGCCTTGCAAGAGCAATGGCGCAGAATCCCCAACCACGTGTTCACAAGCATCAGGCAGTCGATGAGGAGACGGTGTTTGGCAGTGGTGAATGCGCGGGGCGGCCATACACGATATTGAACTGAGAAATTTCGCATTTTTATTCTTGTGACTTGACATTCTGTATACCCATGTTTTGGAACGGCGGTGTAGCCTAATGGAACTGATTATGGCACTGTCAGTGTATCGAGTACATCACACAGATCTCAGCAATGAAATAATAACAATTTAACCATCTTACCATCTCTTGTTCTTTTATAGTGCCCTGAAGAAAGAATGTGAAGTTTCTTTTTTGACTCAGTATATATACATTCCGTGTTTGAGTTAACCCGAGATAAATGTCAATCTTGATACGCCTGACCCCCGGCGCACACGGTAGTAAGTCATGTAGGTTATCTTAGACCATGCAGCTCATTTCCAATTAATTGCCGTCCTATTGTTACCTTCTTGGAGGACATGCATCGCCATTTACCATTGCAAGGAGATATGTTTGGCGATTTTACATTTAAAACCCAACAATTCAGACAGTTAAAGCCAAGGAGTCGGCATTACAGGCAAGGGAACTAACATGGCTAATTATCTGGGTATATCATCTCTGTAGTGAGAGGCAAGGGTCACAGGGATGTCCTTGGTGTGACAGCGATTCCCGACAAGGTGATCAACCTTGATAGTGATACTCTAACGTCAGGAAACATGTTGATCATCCTGCCAGTCAGTGATATATATTTAGTTTCGACCATAACACCTTTCTGACATGGGTTATCACTACACAACCTTTCTGACACGGGTAATCACTACACACTCATTCTGACATTGGTAATCACTACATAACCCTTCTGACATGGGTTATCACTACACACTCATTCTGACATGGGTAATCACTGCACAACCTTTCTGACATTGGTAATCACTACACAACCTTTCTGACATGGGTAATCACTGCACAACCTTTCTGACATGGGTAATCACTACACAATCATTCTGACATTGGTAATCACTGCACAACCTTTCTGACATGGGTAATCACTGCACAACCTTTCTGGCATGGGTAATCACTGCACAACCTTTCTGACATTGGTAATCACTGCACAACCTTTCTGAAATGGGTAATCACTACACAACCTTTCTGACATGGGCAATCACTGTACAACCTTTCTGTCATGGGTAATCACTGCACAACCTTTCTGACATTGGCTATCACTACACAATCATTCTGACATTGGTAATGACTACACAACCTTTCTGACATGGGTAATCACTGCACAACCTTTCTGACATGGGCAATCACTGCACAACCTTTTTGACATTGAAAATTACTACACAACCTTTTCGACAAGGGCAAGCACTACACAACCTTTCTGACACGGGCAATCACTACACAACCTTTCTGACATGGGTAATCACTGCACAACCTTTTTGACATGGGTAATCACTGCACAACCTTTCTGACATGTGTAATCACTGCACAACCTTTCTGACGAACGTATGTCCACATGTTCTCCCACAACCCATATTCGAATTAAATATTCTGGAACAATAAACTCTTTCAACAAAACACAGTTTTGATGGGTATTCCGAAAAAAAATGCATGTAAATCAGAATTCGAAGTTTCACGTGGCATATCTTTGTACCTGTAACATGACTCACGTGGACTGTAACACGTGACGCGTGTTTTTGAACTGACCCTGCAGTACGTGTAGTATCGATACTTGTCATAGCATCATGTGGCCAAACAGTTGTCTTGTCATGCGACAGTTTGTATCATTTTGTCATTGTGTTTCTTGCTACCATATCAGACATTGATTAATGCCCACAGAACGAGGAGAACTGGAGAATTATTTCAGACACCTGAATGTTGGAACACAAATCATGTGCCCACTCGTAATCAGGGAATCATTCGACTGACAATAGCAATTTATCAGAAACAGAATTATATTACTACAACCGCACATAGAACCTTATCTATCACTCCCACCGGCCTCACTGATTACTATATACGCTTTGTCAGACCTGTATTAGGTACGTGACGTCTGGATGTATGAATCTATATATGAATCTATGACGTTTGGCTGTATGAATCTATGACGCCAAGCTCTATGAATCTGTGACTTCTGGCTGTAAGAATCTATGACGCCAAGCTCTATGAATCTGTGACTTGTTTCTCTATGAATCTATGGCTTCTGGCTGTAAGAATCTATGGCGCCAAGCTTTATGAATCTATGACTTCGTTATCTGTGAATCTATGGTCATCAAGTTTAGTTACATGCATATGTCGGTGGCCGGAATGACGTTTCTATGACATTTGCCTCTCGGTCCTTCTCGGTAATGTTCAAGTATAAAGTAGAACGGCAGAAAATAGTTCATAGTATGTGGCTTGTCACAATTAGATGCAGAACAGGATCTGCCTCCCTGGCAGCTAGAGAAACACTTGTGACCTCAATCTCTCTTATCCCGACAGCTGCTTCTCACCAGTGTGTCGTGTCATCTACACATTACTGCAGGCGCATGTTGCAAGTATAGAACGAACTGAGAGACATTCACTTACTCTATTTCCGGGTTTCGACCATATCATCGGTGTTTACTGTTGAAAAATGGTACACAGTTCATGATATGGATCGTGAATCATGACCCCATATCTCAGGCAAACGAATCTTAAGTGCATGCACATGAGAATATTTCCCTTTGAAATGTAAGTCCTGTTACTGTCAGTCAGTCGGTTGTGATTACCAGATAAAACTGAGAAGAACAATAAGAAAGCAATTCTGTGATGTCACGAACGCTTCTGGTTACAGCATGCATCGACCACTCGTCCAACATGATCTCTCTCTACTATATTTGTAACTTTTTTCAGTTTGAAGGGGCTTTGGAGGATATTTCATGTTTGTAAGCATCTTCAATACATGTGATGACGCCTTTAGTTCAGTTAAAATATATATTATTCGTTTAAAGGAATCTTCCAAATGTCGTCGTGGAGAAACCAAGTCATAAACATCTTCACGTGTAGTGACCGGGTTTGAAGCTTCCTGTGAAGTCCATGTGTACGGTCCGCTGTTTGGATATTGCTGGAATAGCTCTCCGAAAGTGCAATTAGAAACAGTTGCCTTATAGTTAAAAGGATTTGTCAACTGTCCGCGATAATGCTGCGTAAAAATAACGCATAATAATACTACAATCTAAGTGACTCGAATTCGAAATAACACCAGTCACATCTTCTAAATGTCACTGTGAAACGTTACCAATGAAAGCCTTTAATCATTTAAAGTTCAGACAGCCAAAGGCAATTTACATCTGTTGGAAGCGCACCATGCCTGTAATGTATTGTAAAAGGAACATCTCTCGCTCCTCAACGCAACCATTAAGTGGACTAACAAAGTAGTTTGGTTGATTAATGTTCACATACACCGTTAGAGAAGAGGGCGGTGGGGTAGCCCTGTGGTTAAAGCGTTGGCTCGTCACGCCGAAGACCCGGGTTCGAATCCCCACATGGGTACAATGTGTGAAGCCCATTTCTGGTGTCCCCTGCCGTGATGTTGCTGGAATATTGCTAAAAGCGGCATAAAACGAAATTCAGTCAGTCAGTCAGCCCTTAAAGAATAGAAGTAGGAATTGTGTTATTTCCATGTATGCTCACTGGAGGGAATTCGTCGCCTGTACCCAATGTTTTTCTCCCTGTTTGGCACAACGGAATAGATACGCCGACTGTAGCACATTATACTCCTGCTTGGTTATCCAGACAGCATACCTTGCATGTACGCGCGTGTTTGTCTTCTTCCTGTAATATAGGAAAATTAAACTTAAGTGGCCTTTATCTTAAAAATGCCTCTCTAATACAATGAGAAAAGTCCCTGAAAACAGAGGCCAGTATCGCTGTGTTTCAAATCTGAAGGATTCCAATATATACTACGCATAAAAACGTTATACTCACTTACAGCACTAACTATATGTTATGTATAATATACTAATGGTTACATCGAAGATGAATTTCTCCACTAACTTGGGGGAACCAACTGCAACAATTATGCAGATAAATTGCACGAGGATCATGCATCAAACTGCTAAAAAGCATGTGCAAATATTGTGCATGTGAACATTTGCATTTAGGTGTACAGCTTTGCTAAGAATTCGCCAATTTTCAGTGAGTTTCATCATTTATTGAACTAATGACAATAATCTTTTCAACGTTACGTATTTGTTTTACAAAACATCAGTTCATGTGTAAACAGGGCCTTTAAAGAATGTGGAATATTTGTCCAGTTTAGAACAGTTGACTGAAGTAATTGGCTACATTTACACTAGTGAGACTAAACCTTTGATGGATAGTATATTGAAAGACAACAAATTTCTCCATTTACTACATTTTGTAGAATACTTCCTGTACATGGAATTGTCACACCCAAGACTAAGTATCTGGAATGTGACCACACTGTGTCCACGCTGTGGAGGGACTGGAACGATACATGCTGAACACCGGAATGTTTAGGTTTAATCATCTATTTTCCATATTATTAACATAAATTCATTAGCATCAGCTTCAATCCATTCTAAGTTTGACATGAAATTAATCATTTCTGTTGGGCGTGAGTGTACTGCAATTCTTTTTTTCGTTTAGTTCATATTACCTGATTTCCGTGTTCTTTGTTCTTGACAGTTTGTTTGACTTGAATGAGTGGGTGTTTGCAACTGCACCCATCCCGTTAACAGTAAATCTAAATTCCTCTTAGTTTTTTTAATGGAAATGGACAGCTTCTTTTAGCAAAGTGCTGTAATCAAGTAAATGTTTCATCTATTCTAAGCATCAACGATGAAAGGTGCATTTCCGTCCCTTTCTCGTTCCCTGGACGTGAAGATCATGGAAGTGGTCTGGGGATTCATTAAAGTGTCAACCGTTTATGACAAGTGTAAATGTATCATTTCCTCTTTCATCAAACAGACAGCGCCAGTGTCATGATTATATACATTCACTTATGTCAGGGGTAAATGGACGTGGGTTTTATGTCACTCACTCACCCACGCACTCAAGCTCCATCGACAGTTGAGTCTCGTTGCAAAGTAGACTTAACTGATTATAATAAAACAAATGACATTAATGCAACCTTTAAGCATCAAGGTTCCCATTGCGTGTCTTGATAAATTAGTCCTGGTTTCCCAGTCATAAACTGTGGACAATTTTACATTAAGGGGAAGTGACAGCATTGTGTGTGAGACTTATTTGAGAGTGAGTGAGTATGGTTTTACGCCTCCTTCAGGAATATTCCAGCAATATCACGGCGGGGGATATGACACCAGAAATGGGCTTCACACATTGTAGCGGAGGGAGTAGAACCCGGTCTTCGGCGTGACGAGCGACAGCTTTTTGCACTCTATCACACAAATATGTCTGTCAAATCGACGTCTAGTTCCGTGATTGGCTTTGTGTGCAGACTCTTTCAGTGTTGTCACAACGCCTAGTGTACAATACACAACCCTCTGCACGTAAAAGAACCCACGAATCCGTATGACCAGAGGGTGGCCACATGAATACGTGCAAACACCTAGCTTCTGGTACAGCAACGTACAGTAAACTTGGACAAAGTACTGTGACTATGTGTCCCAGTCCACCCAACTGTGAATGGGTACCTCGTAAGGATGAGAAAGCCGCAATAACTCGGTGCGCCTTGTAGCAGCAAGAGGTGTATGATCCCCGGGGAGTTCAGATTGATCTGAAGATGTGCCGTTGGGATTGACATCCAATGATCGAGGAAAAAATATCAGCGCCTTGAGCACGCACTAGTGCGTGGATATGCAGTAATGATATGTAGTTCCTGCGACAACAATCATACGTATGTCATGTTATAGTCGAATTCACCTAGGTCTGTGTCGAAGCAATTACTGTAAAAAGCTAAGCGTTCCCTTTTACCGAACACCCGATGTCATGAATGCGTTTCAGTGAGCTAAGCTATATGGTTGTCATCACAGTGTCCCTTTAACTTCCAGTGAAATGGGGGCGGTGAGGTAGCCTAGTGGATAAAGCGTTTGCTCGTCACACCGACGGCCCGAGCTCGATTCCCCACATGGGTACAATGTGTGAAGCCCACTTCAGGTGTCCCCCTCCGTGTTATTGCTGGAATATTGCTAAAAGTGGCTTAAAACTCACTCACTCACTCACTCACTCTAGTGAAATGTGTTTCATGCTATATTTGGGATTGATTGAAATTATTTGGTTCAGGGTCTTTTGAAAAATAGTTCACTTATGATACGTGTGTCACTGGACCCGATGACGAAAACTAAGATTTCTGCGATCTTCACTGGGAGTGTTTCTGTTTCAATGCGACAAAGCATTACCGTCAATTTTGTCTGATAACCGCATGTTCGGGATCTTGGTCTGTAATTCCGGTTTTTGAAGTATCAATATCCCCCGCCATTGTCTTGCACAGCCTGAGACACAGCGTGCTATCTGCCATTGAGGAAAATGTCGTGCTGGTTGAGAGACTCCAATTTCAAGATACTGTCATACCAATGTTACCAATGTAATTTCAAAAGAAATTACTAGTCACACAACTGATCACTTTTACCAACGAACAATTGACCTTTCAAAATGTATCTAACGAGCAAGTTCAAGATGTAAGATATGCCACAGGCTACAGGCAAAAATTGGTGTTAAACAACAAGAAATTGAAATCCATAATATTTTGACACATTACAGTTGTGCTGTAAGACTTCTGATGTAGATACTCAGTCTTGTATATGGAACCGCAATACTCGACTGGTACTCTCTTGTGTGTAACACTGCCGGAGTAGCTACTTGCATGTGGAGCTGCAATACTCGCAGGCTAGGTATTTGTGTACGGAGCTGCAATAGGTATTTGAATAAGGAGCTGCAATAGGTATTTGAATAAGGAGCTGCAGTATAAGGAGCTGCAAAGGTATTTGTATAAGGAGCTGCAATAGGTTTTTGTATAAGGAGCTGCAATAGGTTTTTGTATAAGGAGCTGCAGTATAAGGAGCTGCAGTAGGTTTTTTGTATAAGGAGCTGCAATAGGTTTTTGAATAAGGAGCTGCAATAGGTTTTTGAATAAGGAGCTGCAATAGGTTTTTTGTATAAGGAGCTGCAATAGGTTTTGAATAAGGAGCTGCAATAGGTTTTTTTGAGGTGCAAAGGAGCTGCAGTATAAGGAGCTGCAGTAGGTTTTTGTATAAGGAGCTGCAGTATAAGGAGCTGCAGTAGGTTTTTGTATAAGGAACTGCAATAGGTTTTTGAATAAGGAGCTGCAACAGGTTTTGGTATGAGGAGCTGCAATGGTGGTTGGTTGTGTAAGATGTTGTAACACTCCTGAGGTGGACACCTGTATGGTTGGAATTATATAGTTAATGTCATTTAATCACTATTCGATATACATCACGGCATGTGGAGCTCCAATACTCGCAGGCTAGGTATTTGTGTAAGGAGATGCAAAAGGTATTTCAATAAGGAGTTGCAATAGGTATTTGTATAAGGACCTATAATAGGTATTTGTATAAGGAGCTGCAATAGGTATTTGTATCAGGAGTTGCAATAGGTATTTAATAATATTTGTATAAGGAGCTGCAATAGGTATTTGTATAAGGAGCTGTAGTATAAGGAGCTGCAATAGGTTTTTGAATAAGGAGCTGTAATAGGTTTTTGTATAAGGAGCTGCAACAGAGTTTTGTATAAGGAGCTGCAATAGGTTTTTGTATAAGGAGCTGCAATAGGTTTTTGTATAAGGAGATGCAATAGGTTTTTGTATAAGGAGCTGCAATAGGTTTTTGTATAAGGAGCTGCAATAGGTTTTGTATAAGGAGCTGCAATAGGTTTTTGTATAAGGAGCTGCAGTAAGTTTTTGTATAAGGAGCTGCAGTAGGTTTTTGTATAAGGAGCTGCAATAGGTTTTTGAATAAGGAGCTGCAATAGGTTTTTGAATAAGGAGATGCAATAGGTTTTTGTATAAGGAGCTGCAATAGGTATTTGTATGAGGAGATGCAATAGGTATTTGTATAAGGAGATGCAATAGGTTTTGTATAAGGAGCTGCAATAGGTTTTTGTATAAGGAGCTGCAATAGGTTTTTGTATAAGGAGCTGCAATAGGTTTTTGTATAAGGAGCTGCAATAGGTTTTTGTATAAGGAGCTGCAATAGGTTTTTGTATAAGGAGCTGCAATAGGTTTTGTATAAGGAGCTGCAATAGGTTTTTGTATAAGGAGCTGCAGTAAGTTTTTGTATAAAGAGCTGCAGTAGGTTTTTGTATAAGGAGCTGCAATAGGTTTTTGAATAAGGAGCTGCAATAGGTTTTTGAATAAGGAGCTGCAATAGGTATTTGTATGAGGAGATGCAATAGGTATTTGTATGAGGAGATGCAATAGGCTTTTGAATAAGGAGGTGCAATAGGTTTTTGTATAAGGAGCTGCAATAGGTTTTTGAATAAGGAGCTGCAATAGGTTTTTGAATAAGGAGCTGCAATAGGTATTTGTATGAGGAGATGCAATAGGTTTTTGAATAAGGAGCTGCAATAGGTTTTTGAATAAGGAGCTGCAATTGGTTTTTGTATAAGGAGCTGCAATGGTGGTTGGTTGTGTAAGATGTTGAAACACTCCTGAGGTGGACACCTGTATGGTTGGATTTATATAGTTAATGTCATTTAATAACTATTCCAGATACATCACGGCATGTGAACTTAATGTGGGAAGAATGTCCGAGGTGATACAGGTTGAAGACATTACCATTTTGTTGATTCCACGAGCATGGCCGTGGTGCTGACAAATCTACAAGAATAACTGGATCTGAACGTAGGATGAGAGGTGTCTGTCGTGCCTAAGGGCAGCAACTCTGCACAGTCTCCTTACCTGTGTAAGAGGCATGTTACTTCTCTGGTAGATAGCTTTGTAAAAGCTTCGATAATCTTGTAAATTCATTTGTGAAAGGAGATTTGATATCCAGTTAGTATTAACTGTATAATGCATAGAATAATTCTATTACACCCGATGGTGTCAATTGCTTCCAAGCTATACGAGTCCTAAACAGAACAACTGTTTAAGGGCATCTAACATTTCTACAGAAGAGCATATACTTAATTTTTCTTTACAGTTAAAAAAAATATACTGAAGACAGAAGAAGTTGTCTGTGAAAAAAAGAAATTTCACTTATAAAACTGAAGTCTCTCCCAGATTTCCTATTCGAGTACCATTTAATCCTATTACGTCTTCCTGGTTGTGTAAAGATTCACTCATTTCCTGTCAGGTGGTTGCCGTTTACCATTTCTGTTGTTATCTTTCAGTCGGAAAACGAAAAATCAATAAAGAATGTTTCTATCGCAAATCTGAATGTACTGAATGTGTTTGAGAAATATCTCTAAATCGATTTGTTGGGAGTCAACGCTATCTGCGAGATCGAACCTTTTTTATTATTCGTAAAATTATGTTTTATAAATATGATTTCTATTCAAAAACGACGGTTGCTTTGACAATGGAAACATCGTATCATATCAGTCCGTTTGTGTCTATATCGCAGTAGTAGTACAATATTAAAGTACAAGTTGTAGTATCATAAATAAATGTGCCATGTTATCCCATTAATATTAGTAGAAACCGACACATGATGTTATTCGCATTTTATTCTCACACAGGCAGGTGCGAGTTGATCTGCTTTTAAGCATAGTGTATTCTTTTGTTCAAAATGGGTCGGCAACAAGTCCATGGCGCTTTTATGGTGGACTAACTGATAGATTCCTCTCTTCAACCGTGCTGGAAGATCACCTGATATAAATTACTTAACAAAATATGCCGATAAGGGGCCTTGTCAAATCACACGGAGCTATGGGTTTAGATTTAGTATGACATGTTCGGCTCTCAAACATATGTTTTCCATCTTTTCATTTTTCTTGAATTCTCGCAAGCTGATCGATGCTTTCACATGTACAACCATTGATTGTTTATGAAGCGTCAAGGTCATTAACCATGAACTAGATCGACGTGCAGCTGAACATATTATTTCAAAATGATATTTTAAAAAGACAAAATTAGACATGTTCATGTTTAACTTGACTAAACAGCTTTCATTGTAGGCATTCAGCTGTTAATCCGGATTTACCTCAATGGCGAACAGGAATACAGCGGTAATATCATTATAACAACAGTGTGCATGCTGGTCTGCTATCCTGTTTTCTGTGATTGTTATTACGTCACGTGGAAATATTGAGAGTTATTGATCGATTATTATAAAATCAGCATATCGTTTCGTGAAATGTTGGCTATATATGTACCATCTCCACGAATGCATCACGAACTTGAATATCATCACTGACTGACTGACTGTCTGACTGACTGACTCATTCACTGACTGACTGACTCACTCACTCACTTACTGTCTCACTCACTCATTCAGTCTCACTGACTCAATCAAACTCACTCACTCTCACTCACTGACGGACTCACCCACTCACTGACTCACCCACTCACTCTCACTGACTCACTCACCCACGCTCACTCACTGACGGACTCATTGACTCACCCACTCACTCACTGACCCACTGACGGACTAACTGACTCACCCACTCACTGATTCACCCGCACACCGACTCACCCACTCACTCTGACTCACTCACACACTCACTCACTGACGGACTCATTGCCTCACTGACTCACCCACTCACTCATTCGATGACTCACTGACTCACTGCCTCTCTGACTCACTCACTCTCTGACTCACTCAGTCACTCACTCACGCACGCACGCACGCACGCACGCACACGCACGCACGCACGCTCACTCACTCTGCCTCAATCCAGTCAGCAGTCACTTCAACACAGCAATGCACTTCACTGATAGGAAGACACTGGCAGGAGGATGTTCAAGCTAGTATCATAATTTCCGCTTTGCTGTCATACCAAGAGATACTGAGAGTCAGTTTCTTGTCGGAAAACAATGGAACCACAGACGCCGTCACTTCGTCCATCTATCGACCCGTTCCTCGTTATGGGCTATGAAATTGGAGAGGGAAAAAAACCCAACGAGAATAATATTTGAAACTTATTTGTATTGTTGTTTATGACACATAGTGAATGTGGTAAATATAAAGTAGACTTCACATTACCTCGAAAACTTTTAGTATATATTTTTGACCAGAATAAACACTGTTTGTATTTTTCAAAACTGAGATGAGACTAAATCGACACTCTTCCTGTGCAGGATCTGCTGATTTGTGGGTTCTAGTTCAGAATTCATTCAGTCTATATTCCGTCGTGTGCTACTGCACATCTGTGGAGGTAAACCTGTTTTTTTCTGTTTCCTTGCACGTCATTTTACAGATGAAATACATTCGAAACCCACCAAACATGATGACGTAAAAGGTGAAAGACATCTGCGTAGTTCGATGCTCATGCGGTCACTCACTGGATTGCCTGGTCAAAACTCCATTATTTACAGACAACCTCCATATAGCTGGAATATTGCTTAGGGCGGCGTTAAACAACAAATAACTTTAGTCAACAAAACGACCAGACCAATTTCAACCAGTACATCTAATTTTTTTTTGAAACATAGTAAATGTCTTCTATTTGTGATATGTGTCTATGTGCCATTATTGTGTCTCATATATATTAATTAACCGTCGCCACATTGAAAGAGCATAATCCGTTTACTGAAGAGCACGAAAGACTGTAATTATATCCGGAGTTTACATACTGGTATTTTTGGAATCAGTTATTCGACTTTCTTGTGTGTTATTCAGCTATGAATGAACCGATATTAGAATAATTTGACATTGAGTTCCAGTGCGGCGACGGCGGGTAGCCAGCCTATGTTTGTAGGTGGATTTGGGTATATTTTCCTCAATTTGACGACTTCGGTAATAAACAGAACAGTGTATTCGTGCCGATGGCATACTATGTTTACAACACGAGTGCCTAAATGTTGGTATTTCATGAGCACTCATACAATATCCTCTCTCTATATATCATTCCACTTTGTTCCATTTGCGTATTTGTTTCTTCTTTCTTTAATAATGGGGAAAAGATTCTTTATCCAGTGTTTCTGTATTTGAGTTCAGTAACTTCGTCGTGATGCATAATTGTTCTTCTTGTTCATTCGTCAGAGGAAATGGTATCAATCTCACAAACTGGATTCAGTTTCTAATGATGTGTTCATTGCATTAAAATGCTTGTGTACTTAAATGGTTTCCTATTTGACTAGTTCGCTATCGAAGTGAGTGAGTGAGTTGGGTTTTACGTCGCTTTTAGCAATATTCCAGCAATATCACCGCGGGGGACACAAAAATGAGCCTGTACCCATGTGGGGAATCGAACCCGGGTGTTCGGCGTGACGAGCCAACGCTTTAACCACTAAGCTACCCCACCGCCCCTCGCTATCGAATAAGAAGAAAATACTGCAACAGTTCATCTGACAATAAGGGTCATAGGGTACAGTAGAAGTTACATTGTTCATCCATTATGATCAAGACAAGAGTTCAATCCCCACATGGGTAAAACATGTGAGGCCTCTTTCTGGTGTTCTTCACCTTGTAATTTCCGGAATATTATTCTAAGCGGCGTGAATACTCAGACCCCAGTGTCTCACAATGAACTTGATACTAAACAACACAATGCGGCAGAACACTATGTTAGCATTGCTTGATCAATACCTTGAAACCTTTCATGACATACACGAACTAATTATTTGTCAACGTGCATATAGTATTATGGTATTAAATGAGAAGCTGATATAGATTTAGGAGATAAACGTACTATGTTTGGAAACGCGTTCGGCTTCATAATGAAATTTAGAGACTATCGATTCGGTCTTACATTCCTCTAATTTCCAAACACAGTATGTATATCTCCATCCTACCATAACCGATTCAACATCGAACTCGCTCGTCCTGCGGAAGACACTGCGTAATCCGGCATGGGACGAGAGGCGAATTGAACTCGTCTCTGAAGGGAGTGGTAGGTTCCGTTCGTATTATTTTTAACATTGCAACACTAAACTATTCTCTCCAAAGAAAACAAACTACTGTTTATTCAATGCAATAATGTAACACCTAAGAGCTTTTTTATAATCATAACTCCACACGACCGAAACCAGCCTATTGTTTTGTGTGCCGTGTTACTGTACCACACACACACACACACACACACACATACACACACACACGGCCACACTATAATGGAATCGTCTGACCTACTTATTTTCTTCGAAGTAGACAGTTACGCAACAGTTTGAAACGGCGGACGAGCCAGTGTTTACATTTTGCGAAAGGTTGAAATTTGAAGTGACAGTGGAAAATACTTGACTGACTGTCGAACCTGAACCCTGCAGAATCGAAGAATAGATCCTTTTCTGATCGACCTATAACCTGTAACTCATCAAAGACTGTTGATTTTTATGACCGGCGAGTGTCGATCATGATTTCACGTACGTGCCTCCACCCCGACATGCGACGAAAGAGTGACAGTGCTGCTTTGTGTACATGCGACTAACTTGGGATTCCTTGGAACATTGTTCTCATCATTTGGGACTGGATTGTGGCCAAGCTTTTCAAAGTGTACGAACATAGCAGTGACAGCCTTGCGGGGAAGGTGGCATAGAGCTGAATTCTCATGATTCAATTTTTGACATTTTTAACGATGCAACGGGACATGATGTGGTATGAGTGAATTTTGTGTTTCGCCTGACCGTTATCTTGCGAATTTTCCATTCTAAACGGAAACAAATATAAACGTTTTGCCGCACAAATAGGGATAGGTAGGGATGTATTTCTGATTTATATGTTAGATATTGTTTGTTTATGTTTGGGGCTGTGTATTGTAATTGAGTTTGAATATTTTTATAATAGAAGGTTATAATTACGATAGTGAGGTTCCCTAATAATTGTGGAGGAGAAATCGTATAATTGTATTTTTCGAGTTTTAATAAATGTTTCATCAGCATTTCCATCACGTCTGTTGTGTTGATATTAGTCATGTTGGTGGGCAAGCTGAAGTAGTGCGGCAGTGTTGTATACGTGCGCAGTGAAGCGCCGTGAAATCAGACGCATTTTCAATCCAAATTGATACCGTCTGATTTTATGGATTGATCAATCAAATGCGAGCCATGGTAGAATATAGATTGAATGAGACATCGAGTTGATACGCCACGACCTCTTGCCTCGATTGCAAATAAGGGAAAGTCTACCATGGAATGCTAATATGCCACTAAAGTTATCAGGTCCATTGCGTGATCTGTTGGATTTTGTTCATTTTTCGGACTATGATTGTGTCCTAGTGTAAAGCGTTCGTCGGGCAATCAGTTTCAAGTGTAACAGGCAATTCACTCTCCCACTGACCGCTTCGCAAATGGGAGTGAGTAAGTGAGTTAAGATTTTAAGTCACATCGGCAATATTTCAGCCACATCGTGACTACAAACAAGTTATAATTTTACAATAAATAAAGGTAAATTATAAAAACCTGTCAGCGAAGGACTGTAAAACAACTAGGTTATCACAGATTTCAATTCAAAACTAGTAATTAACATTAAAACAGTTTAACTATACATGACAATACAATGTAAAAACAGGCTATAGATTGCCTACATCTAAAGGTAGATCACCATACTATAGACCATGGGGACTTACAATACATTTGTTTCCTGCATGGACCCTAGCTGGATTGACATCATCCCTTCAGCTGTTAGCAATTTACACACATCTAGCCATACATTAAAATACACATATTCTACGATTAGCTTCGCAAATGGGGGCGGTTGGGTAGCCTAGTGGTTAAAGCATTCGCTGAAGTCTCGGGTTCGATTCCCCACATGGGTACAATGTGTGAAGCGCATTTCTGGTGTCCCCCGCCGTGATATTGCTGGAATATTACTACAAGCGGCGTAAAACCAAACTCACTCACTCACTCGCTTCGCAAATGAATCTGACATTCAGCCGCCATGTGTAGTGACAGTGGATCTTGGAATGTGTATATGTTTCTGTCTCTAACTTCACTTTTACATTCATATCTTATAATGAGTTTCCATCAACAATGAGATACAGACATACTTCAGGGGACTCGAGCAACATTCAAACTCCATCCATTGATCAGAGACAAGGCAGGCATACTTACTACGGTTCTTCCTTAATGACTGCATAGGACATGTGTGGCATCATTGTTTCGTCATTGTTTTTCATATTCTTTCTTCAGGAGAAATGCTATCAATTTCCTAAGGATAGTTTGCTTTCCAACGGTTGCATTGAAATGGATTTATACTCACCTGGGTTCTTTTTAGACTGTTTCCTTTGAACTGTCAAATTAAATTGTCCGTCTTTAAAACATTTGTCACGAGTATTGCTCTTCGTTTATACTGCTATCGACCAAGAAGAAAATGTTCATTAAAGTTGCTTATATGTTGCAACAGTTAATATCATATTCGGGTCGATAGGGTCGCGTCGGGGTTATGTAAAGCGTCTGCTCATCTTTCTCAGGACTCGAGCTCAGTTCACACTATACTCTACATATACCAGCAGTGACAGACAACATTATTCACGTTCACTTTTGCCTGGTCGCATGTGCCCTTCCATAGTATCATATTATTCTGTAATATATCTGCACGCCCAAACCCCATCCCCGATCAAATTAGCAAGAAAGGAAACTTTTCATTAAAGTTTGCGAAAACATGGAGTCATGGCTGATTTTCGGTGATACATTCATATGGCCTTCACAACTATTTTGCCCTTTAGGCAATCTGTATCCGTTTGCATGTGACCTTCACGACTGTTTTGCCATTTTGGGAATCTGTATCCGTTTACACTTTCGTTTGAGATCCTTCTAAAACATCCGAATATGTTAGTATTAGAAGAAATAGGAATGGATGCAGGACAAACCGGCATCAGACAGTCTTAGTGATAGTGTACAGATCTGAGAATAATCTTCTGCCGTTGCTCGTACATGCAGAAGGTACGCGAGTTTTAGTATTGCTATATATATACGTGGGTCTGAAAGCTGCAGGTGGGTAGGGGTCGGTGATAGCGGTGTACTCCGTTGTGGAAGTCCCGTATTTAGGGGAATAATATTATTTCGGTAGCATCCTAACACGTAGGTTTCACCAAAGTGGGAAATGGCTGAGACCTGCGTTCCTTCAGGCTATCCTCCCACACCCAGCTTACACGTCGTCATAAAAACAGGTATTCTGTTTCATTGGCGCTCACCCAACTTACTCCCAGGGCATATACAGTTTGATTTCCTCATTTATATTACCTACTTGTGAGGGAAAACCTTTATCGTTTATCATCATTAAAGGTGTCACATACTTTTGTTAGGGAATTTGCTTCTTCACTCCTTTTATACATATGTAATGAGATTGATGTACAGGGTTTAAATGACTATTTCTGTCAGGGATCTAATGCGTAGTATATCTCTGATCAAAGTTGTATCGATTATGACTTGATTTGAGGCTAAATGTAGGTTGACTCCTTAAATCTCCTTTGCTATAGTTATGTGTTGCTATCTGCATTCCACCCAAACAGTGCTGTCATTACTGTTCATTGCGGAGTGAAGGAGGCTGTCAAAAGAACAAATTCAGAACAAGACGTGGTGTCATTATTGGAACATTTCAACAACAATGAGGTTTTTGTATTTTCTCTTTTTATCTTGGGGCAAGTAAACTGCTGTCACAAAGCAGGGCATCGTTATGAAAGCATATGATGCATCGTTTCAATGATGCTTGTCTTGAGTACTTCCATTTTGGACACACTTTTCTTTTTCTCGGGGCAAAGGTACACATATACATATCCTTGGGGGCGGTTTTCTCCACTCAAGTATCTCCAACAACCGACTCCATGTCACCACAAACATTGCTGTCACCAGTGGCTGTACACACGACGTCGCCTACTGTACCTGGCAAGTTATATGTGCTCTGGACACAACGAGGTCGTAGTCGGTGCTAAATTGGTCCTAGAATTGCCGTCATCCCTCAATGTCAAGAAACTCTTTTTGTTATGAAAAATACGAATGACACCTTCGGGACTGTGTTTCAGTGTGATTGACAGGTATGACTTCCCTCGGGTTGTAGATGAAGCACTATAGAGCGATGCTGAGTACGTGGATGGTCGTAACCTGCTTCTGACTGCGCAGTGTATGTATATATGTATATATATATATATGTATATATATATCAGATCATCATTTTTACGCTGATGACACTCAGCTGTCTGATAGTTATACTTTAGACCAGGATAACCAGTCATTGACATGCCTGAAAATGGAACAATGTCTTTCAGATGTCAGATCATGGATGACATCAAACAAGCTGGTGCTAAATGATGATAAAACCGAAGCTATCCTTATTGCTCCGAATTCCCGACTACAGAAATGCCAGGTTCCTAACATCAGGATTGGAGATACAAACACAGTGTTTTCCCCTGTGGTAAAGATTCTTGGTGTTTATCTAGATTCAGGTCTCAACATGGAGCAGCACGTCACTCATGTGTGTCGTTCCTGCCACTTCCATCTCAGGAACCTTGGAGCCATCCGCCATCTCTTAACAACTGATGCTGCTGCCACTCTGGCAAGATCCCTCATTTTATCCAGGCTGGACTATTGCAATAGTCTTTGTGCAGGCATCACTTCTGAACAACTAGACAGACTTCAGAAGATCCAGAACAGCGCAGCAAGACTTGTCACTAGAACCAAATCCAAATGTCACATATCTCCCATACTAAAGTCACTCCATTGGCTTCCCATCCGCGAAAGAATAAAATTCAAAACGCTGTCTCTTGTATATTCAGCATATATATTCTACGCGCCGTTGGCATTAATGTTTTACTTTTTACATTGAGAATGAGGTAAAGAATTCAAAATCCATTAGCGTATCTATATTACCTTGCCTATTAGTTAGGAAATTGTCAATGTTTATGATCATGCTTTTGAATAATGTAGGAGAAGAGGACCTGTCATATCTGTCTGTCTGGTCGAACGCCCTCCATGTAGCACTGAGTTTTCAATTTCTCCACGTAAATCCGGTTGAAATTGGCATGGATGAACACACCTGTGCTCATTCCACAGAATTACGATAAAAGTTTTAACATGACCACCATGGCAATCATTTTTGTGAAGACTTTTGAAACTGTCACAGGACCAAAAGCCGGATAGTAAACCATTGAAATAAACGTAAATACAGTAGGAAATATATGCCATGACCGGTTTTACGTATGTTTCTGGAGATTTCCCAACTTCGGGCATATATTTCATATGAATCTATACCTGCCCACAGGTATATATGCTCATCGTACATTTTCGTATGCACAAGTACCTAGTTCATGTATGCCATGACCGGATTGTCAAGTATTTCCAAACATGAATTGCAAAACAGATACCCCAGTAAATGCATGATCATACAGTATTTCCGATGCATTCCTTTGAATTTCAATGGGTGCTGAAATTTCCGATTTCGTTCTAAGTTTACTCAGGTTGGAAACATGTAAATTTACGTAGGTGGGGAAAAACATGTAAATTTTCAAATTTGCAAATGTTTACACACCTTAGATATTTATGCATCATACCGGATTTCAGGGGTGTGGATATAAACGGTTCATACACCTTCATGTTACCTGTGCTCAAGCAAGATGATCATTTGTTTCCATCCTGTGAATTACTTTGTTCATGTAATTTCATTTTCACACATTTTAGTACGTTTGAAATCAACGTTCACGTGACCTCATTATTCTTATCACCAAGAGAGCCTGACTAAGAAAGCAATATTACGCAAGCTAACATGGCTTATTAAGCTGCACTCGCTCTTGCTACCAGTATCAGTTACACTTTGTCTGCGGTGTTGGCAAATCTTGTTAGTGGTGAACAAAAGGGCGCTGAGCTGCCCCTTTGTCCTTGCAAGTGTCCCTAGCTGTCCCAACAGAATAGCACTTTATCTCTCTTGGAGGGCGGCCAAATACGCTACACGAACCAACTCGTAATTTCTTAAGTCTCTTCAGCTATCGCATCAGTACTGTAAAATAGTTTTTGGAAGTACATAATTGGAATATTATTGCACTGCATGTGACCTTTCTTATTACTATCACAGTGCCTGAACCATGTTTTTTCTCCTTCCGCTCAGCCTTTGCTGTAATAACGCCATACATGAACTTAAATTTGTCCACATTTGTTTCATTAACACAAACGTATATGATAACAAACATTGCCATATAAAATTGTATATTCTGTGAGACATGAAATGAAAAATAGTTTTTATCGTGTAGCGATTATGACCGGATAGCACAGGCGGGTGCGTTCTCTGAGTATACCATAGGCATGTTGGATCCCCGTGCCTTTTGTGAAATTCGTCTTGATTGGCCTGTTTAAATTGACGATCCATAAACCCACATTCCGAAAGCAAATGTCCCACAAGTAAATATGATGTTGCACTGCTGTAATTTTCCCTGTCGGAAAAGTCCTTCTCACAAGATATATATTCCGTTGTTTGGAGCGGGCCTATGACTATTACGCCTCAGTGTTGCTAAACATCTTGCAGACCTTTAGTCTGACATAGACGCAGACCTCGCATGTTGAAGTTCAGATCTGACAGGTGCCGAAAATATTGATTTCAACAAGAATGCAATATCTCAGTGGGTTATTGTTTTCTTAAGTAGGTGGAGTGCTTTCTACAACATTGGAGAGAATGGTATCGCTGTCCTTCTTATATTCCCACGAACGGAAGCTCTACCCATTTAGGGTATAATGTGCATGTTACAGATTTGTAGGGGATAGTCTTAAGACTTTTCTACTTTAACCAGGATTCTTCGAACTTGCAACAGCCGTTTGAGAAGATCAAGAGAGAAAGGGGTAGTGTGCGATGTATCTGGCAGACGTATATGGAGAAGGTTCCCTCAATCTGATAGCCAGTGAGATTATTTTGAAAGATCGCAACATGTATCATCATAAACGGGCCCAGATAAAAGTACATGTCATTCATTCCCACATTATATCCCCTTCATAGACTGCTGACTGACTGACTTTGGTTTTACGCCGCTTTTAGCAATATTCCAGCAACATCACGGCGGGGACACCAGAAATGGGCTTCACACATTTTACCCATGTGGGGATTCGAACCCGGGTCTTCGGCGTGACGAGCCAACGCTTTAACCACTAGGTTAAACGCACGAGAATTGCAATACGGGCCCCTAAACCACTGATGCTCCGTGACCTGCAGACACATGTGATTGAGCGTATGTAGGGACGGGTAGAAGACAAAAGACAAAATGGATACTCGTACTGTTATACTTTTGAATTATAAGTAAACATTCGTTCTTATAAATGTATACTTTCCAGTTTCAACCAAATCAGAGACCATATACCGACCAAATGTACATTCGAGGGATATCTAAATCTAGGTTAAGTTATTTGATTCATATGTACAATTAAAAGACCCAAACAATGGTCTGTTGTCAAAATATTTTGTTTTCCATATCTTGACCCAATCTGTATCCAGAAACCATATAATAGTCTATTATACTGTCTCTGCTGTATCATAGTCACAGAACGATATTATTTCCCCTTCCGCCCAGCCCTTACTGTAATGCTTACGCCCTAAATGAGGCATATCTAGATATTCCCAGGTTCAGCGTTTGTTATAATCTGCAGGAAAACTCACTGCAGGGTTCGGGTTAAAGATTAAACATACCAAACACCCATGGCTGGCGGGGACCAACATCTTCAGTAACATTTACATCTGCCAACGCTTAATTCGCAAGTGGTGAGGCAATACGCTAATGAGGCTAAGGGTCCTGTACCATGTTTGTGAAATATCTATGATGCCTTATATGAAGTCTATAATCTAAGCAAGTCTAGCTATGTATGGCTTTAAGTCACTGCTTGAAGAAAGGCTCCTTTAGAATTGTGTTTGGTAAATATTAGCATTTCACTGACTTAATCATATTGGAAAACACATGGCAACCTATACTTCATTGTGACTATGATTAAGATCATTGTAAAACACAAGGGTTATTTCCTTTGAGTTAACTGACAGGATTTTGGTATCGAATATTTGGAACTCCGGCCCAAGGTGATGTTATGCTGTCTGGAAATATAGCGTTTTTGTAATGCTTTGGTTGCACTTAATGATAAGTGATTGTTAAATGTACATATGATGTTTTTGAAGGATAATCTCAGTTGACTCAGAGACTTTGCACGTGTTTTCCCCCACTCTTTCCACACCCCTCCTTCAGTTTCTATGTTTGTGACATGATCTGCACACTGATAATTTAAAACAGGTATATAAATAATAACTGTTTGCAATCTTTACCCAGTTTACTTTTCCATTTATTTAGCAATTTTCAGTTTCTATTATTTTATGGAAATTTTGTACGGAGGTGCATTTAACAGTTTCACCCAATAACAGTAAAGCATACAGATAATACATTTCGGTAGTTTGATAGGTTAAGAAGTTTACATTATATTCCATGATATTGGGATGCCAAAATGATTAACATTTTTATATAATGTATAACAAATCAGACAGCAAAAGCAAAAATTAAAAACGCATGAGCAACATAAATGATGTCAGGTAGTAAGCTTTCAATAATTACAGAAACTGCTTAGTTATCTAACTTTATGAACTAATTGCAGTCACTAGAGTTTACTATAATCTACCCCAGAGATGGACTCAAAATAGGTACAGTATATTCCGTCGGGTAACTGAAATTTGAGAACAGGTCCGTATGGGACAATATCTGTATTCCGAATCAAAAAGAGGCCATCCCAAGTAGTGGTGTAACGATTAATCGATAGTATCGATGTTTGCATAGTCAGCTATGCGATACGAATGCATCAATACAAAACACATTTAGGCAATATATGAGGATATTTATATCGCGAGGGCCCATGATACATCGATGTATCGCCACAAGAGACGATATATCGCGATACTACTTAAATACTACTTAAAGTTGTAAGGAGTATTGCACTAGGAATAGGAAGGGAGTCTCTTTGAAATCCTCCTGAAATTTAAAAACAAATTGAGCCTTATAGGAATTTGTTTGTAGCTGTTACATGAACAAAGGAGTTGGTGTAGAAGTGAAAGAGTGTGTACATGTTTCAAACTCTGTGAACTGTACAATGCTTGTCTTCAAGTAATTGAAACATGTTTTAGTTGTTTGACACATAACACCATTTATTCACAACAATGAATGATGTCTTAGCTTTGTTAAGAAAGAGAACAAAGATAAGATACAATTTAGACAGCAGACTTAAGAGTTTTTTTCAGTGATTCTGAATTCTGACATAAATTACATTGAATTGTTTGTGGAAAGAATTGGTGTAGAAACACAACTTCCCAAAGGAAACTTCAGTTTCAAATTCATTTTCAGGCGTGCTGAACATGTTTGACTGAACCTTCTTCAACATGAAATGCTGAAATTTTATTAACTCAACAGTTTTTTAAGTGTGTGTGTGTGTGTGTGTGTGTGAATGTAACACAGGTTTTAATGAATTTATAACTATTTTAAGTCACGATATGGCTGAAATATTGCCACTATGACTATAAACTTTAACTCACTCACTCACTCATGCTATATCGTCTTTCCTCATTAAACTGGTATCAGGATATATCGTCTCCCCACTTAGGCTTTGAAACACAGCTCTAATACCAAGTATGTTCATATTAACACATTTACAACTGTTACAGAAGTTTACATCGGGAATCAGTAATACGTTGTAATCATCCTTTTCGAAAGTATAGATAGCTATGATCATGGGTACGATAACTCATACAAGTGTGCACTAAAATTAGGGACCTACCGGTTCATGTCTGTGTGAACACACTTGTCTGTGTTTTATTGCAATAAGCAGTCTCTCCTTGTATGTCATATATAAGAAGTGTACCTAAGGTCAGTTATTTAAACTATAATGTAATTTCCATTGCAAAAAGTATAAACGGTTTTACCTCAGAAAGGCTTATCAGTACCCCCACCGCCACCACCCCACCCTATGCCTACCCTACCCCACACCCTCTCCCTCTCACACACATGCACACACGTGCACACACTCCCTAACATACATATCGATCTGGCCCATAGACCCAATATTTGAACCTTTTAAAGAGACATCATGTGTGTGTCAAGAAAGGCAGGCACGTTACTAATGGTGCTCAGTCATGTGTTTCTAATGATCTCCGTGCATTATGGCGTAGTCCGACCCGCTAACGAACCCGATGTGACAGTTACATTACAGAACCATTGAAATACATGTTAAAGTACTGTTAATCTTGTAACACTATATTTACCAATTACCAACCATTTACGCGTGTACTAAATATATGACAAACCTAACCCTGGTCATACGAGATTTCAAAGGTATTAAAATGCATGTCCTACAATCACAGCAATTACATATGTTACACATACTAGAAAACACATGAAAACAATGGCCAGATTTACTCACATGTGAAATACATGTAAATACAGAGTTTAGTGTTCGTTTATTTTACACCTCTATACAAGTGTGTAAATCTGACAGCCAGATGATACGTAGATTTCAAACGTTTGTTCATATGGACGCCGGATGAAACGTATATTTCCTAACGTTAGTAAAGTTGGGTAATACAGTCATTTAGTGTGGTGTGTGTATGGGGTAAGCACGGATTACAACATACAATAATCGGTGAGTTTGTATATTCAATTTCACAATGATACTTGCGTCATACTAATAGTCACATTTTTCCCAACCCAATCAGTGAAATGTAACATTTAGCAATGTAACGTCTTATTATGTCGTGTTATAATTGACGCTACATCAATAGATATGCTCAATGAGTGGTGAATGAACACCCCGTGTCGTTGTGCAGACACTACAGCTGATTCCTATGATTTGTTCCTTTCCCTCCTCTGACCTTACGTTTTAATTCAATATTCAGGGGGAGATTTGGATACCATACAAAGCTTTTGAAGTCACTTTCGTCAAATTTGGTGTGTACTGAACTGCATAGTGTGAACTGCCGTTATTTAAAGCTTGAACACTTCCCCTAATTACTCGTTTTATGGTCAGATCACCCTTAATAGAGCACTGTCTAATCTTAAATTTGGCCAGTGATATGTTCTTTTCAGAAGCACACATTTCTGTTAGAGTATTGAGAAAAGCTCAATATGGCAGGTATTTTTGTATATCACTATCATCAACTGAAGCATCTATACGTGTCACAGATGGGTACTCACCTCGGATGACGGTAAATGTTGCTGAAAGCGATCATTGTTGGACAAAGGATTACATGTTTTTCAATTTACACTAAAAAAATATATATATATTTCTTGATATTATTATATAAAATGACCGCCTCCGTGGTGTAGTGGTTAGAGCGTCCGCCCGGAGTGCGGAAGGTCGCGGGTTCGATCCCCGACCGCGTCAAACCAAACGACGTTAAAATATGGTACTTGTTGGTCCCTGCTTGGCGCTCGGCATCAATGGGTACAACAAGGACTGGTCGGCATAATGTGTCTGAGTGGGGTATTCATGCTTCACTGCGGCATGGTATCTCAGTGGGCTAGCATTATAAAACCAGCTTCAGTCTGGGCTAGTACAAGCAGCCGCACATACACACATACACACGCATGCACGTCGTCATATGAGCGAAATAGTCTCAAGCACGACGTAAAACCCAATTTCACCTCACCTATTATATAAAATGGAGAGTTGACTAAAATATTTTTTATTGATTTCTTTTCAGGTCACAGTAATCAATTACTACGTGAGTAATGCCGGATGGAAAGTTATCGTTTTTCCCTCTTTTTCTTTTCTTTAACTCAGTAGGTTAAATAATACCAAACTGTCGTTTGATAATACCGAACGACATTGAACGAGGACGCAAAGCACAAATGACACGGGGACAATACAAGGAGTAGTAGGTTCGAAGACGACAGTCTTCTGTTTCTCATGGGATACACACAGACAAACGGACAGACAGACAGACACAAACACACACACACAGGGGCATATACTTTGCTAAAAAATGAAGTTATTACGCAAGTGAACGCTCTGTTAAGTCACTATATACAAATTTAAATTATGAAAAAACAAGTTAATACAGGGATATATGTATTGCACGAGGACAGCCAATAGCATGACATTGCTGTGGATATAATAAATCTGTACTTTTACCGATACCACCTGTTGAACTGACACAACTAGAGGCGCCACACTGATGTCTGAAGAGGGCACCGTGATGCATTTATACAAACATATAGTCCAAGCATGATTTAATACAGAAACTTTTATCAACATAACACCATATGCAGTGCCTTGTCTGCATCGTGTGACAACACGACGATGTCCCTAGGTTCCATGGGAAAGGGCTTCAAGGAGCAAAATCATCTGCATGAGAGTTGAAGTTTCTGGATCATGATTTTGGCAGGTGTGGTGGTGGTGGTGGTGGAATTGGGTTTAACGTCGTGCTTGAGAATATTTCGCTCATATGACGACGTGCATGCGTGTGTAGGTATATGTGCGGCTGCTTGTACTAGCCCAGACTTAAGCTGGTTTTATAGTGCTAGCCCACTGAGATACCATGCCGCAGTGAAGCATGAATACCCCACTCAGACACATTATACTGACTCCGAGCCGACCAGTCCTTGTTGTACCCATTTATGCCGAGCGCCAGGCAGGGACCAACAAGTACCATATTTTAACTTATTTTGGTATGACGCAGTCGGGGATCGAACCCGCGACCTTCCGCACTCCGGGCAGACGCTCTAACCACTACACCACAGAGGCGGTCTTGGCAGGTGTATAAAGGGAGTTCACTCCTGCTCCTCATCTCACCTTCCATTTTACGCCACCAGAAGACCAGTGTTATGTGTAAAGATCATACCCTGAACACACTAACATGATATTGGCATCATAATTATTACACAAGTGTCTCAGGAAAAAAGATGACTTCTCACAATTTTGAAGTCAAATTAAAAACCTAAAAAAATATCTTCTGTCGAATCAGTGTCAGACGACAGAACAGAGACCGTTGAGACAAACGGGGATGACGAGCAAGGTCACTTCTTATTTGACAGCAATAACAAGCAAGAGCAACACACGTTCACGGCAATATTTCTTATCTGTGTCGGTGTTAGTGTAACCAATTTGGCAGGATTCAGACAGGCTGGCACTGGCATGAATGTCAATTAATGATATGATGTGCAATAGCATAATAGTCTGATGTATCGAAGATTACGTTATCATTGGTCCGTTTATATCATTACTCCTAACCCCACCGAGGTCCTGGTAATATTTCCGTCTCACGCCAGCTACAGTGGTGTGCCCATGGCGCGTACATGCGTGGAATGTACGTGAAGGACTGAGTCAGACATCAGTTTGCTTTCATAAGTGCTTGTGAGTCCATTGAGTTAAACATTTTCTCAAATTTAGACCCTTTAACGTGCTACTTACCATGCCATATTTCAGGAATGTCAGGAATTGTTGATACACTGAAAGTCTACCAAGCGATGATCATTCGAATGACGACATCTTAACCAAGCTGGTGTGTTTCACTAAATAAATGTCTTTGATCTTCTTACTCTCACAACAGTTTAATTTGACAGATCCCGACACGAAATTTATGTTTAACAACCCTCACACCTTCACCTTTCAAGGACATCACTTGCTTGACAACGACATTAGAATATATGTCGAAACGTCCCCTTTACAGAATAAAAGAAGTTGTATATCCATAAAGATTGTCATCATAATTCATGAAAGCATCTCTGCTTGTGCATGCTCCATACAATGACTCTTCGTGTAACATGAGTTCCGACAATAACTGAAAACGAACCTTACGAGAAGAAATCGTGAGACTGGTTTTCATGACATAGCAAAATTGAACATACAAGTATAAGGACATTGGAATTTCATTTTGTTTATTAAAGTTGAAAGAAGCGGTCTTTACAATATGGCTTTACTGTGTAACCTTCACAGCAGTTAACACGCCACACACTACTTGTCTCCGTCCGAAACTTACATGTAATTTCCATTTTGGTATTCCTATATCAGTGTGATAAGATTGGAGTTCTAAAAGTTGTCATTCATTGCTTCGAATGAAGCAGGGTTTACTGTTTACAAACGTTGCTAAATGTAACCGATTCAAATGACACATTTAGATGTCAGTATAGTTCGCGATTTTCAAAGGGTATTACATTTGAAAGATAACACCTAATCCCATCTAGAGGCCCCCGAAATCAACCCTTGCAAATAATAAAACCTACACACAACTCATCTGCTCTTAACACGCTGTCTGTTTCACCGTTTCAACACTGCTTGATGAACCCTACAGAAGATTCTTTAATACGTCGTTCATCTACATTTTCAGTACAGTGAGAAGTAAACCAAAGGTTGTCGGTATCATAATTGATCCAGACAGACGTGTGACAATGGCGCAATACTCTGGTTGAGACATTGTAACAATTCCATTCTCATAGATCAGTACTTCATACCTCGAGGAGAAGTGAATATGAAGCAATTTAGGGAAGTTTTGTCTCCTGGGGTACTGTTGCTCGTCAATCATGGACGTGGATCATGTACATTGCCATGGATACTGGGCATGATGGAGCATAGAAGGATTATCACTGTTGCACTGTACATGGAAAATAGCTTGAGTTGGGATTGAAACGTTGTGTTACAGTTTTGTCTTTCTTGTGGATGGCCCATTTGAACCAAATCTGATATGGTACTAAGGGATTTCACTTATAATGCAATCAGCATGACTGCAGCTATAAACATTGAATACATTTAATGTCGTATGCTTTATTCACTGGCCCTCATCTAACAGCGGCAGCTGTTAATGTTTATTTATCCCTTGATGGGCTATTTCGAAATATTACGATGAGGCTCATTTCAAGAAAGTGTTGATGACTTGAGGTTTTTTTGTGATGTTGTCCTTGATATTCATCATCGACAAAAGATATTTTGTAGCAACGTCCCTGGAAGGAGAACTAAGTGTCTATTCAGCTTGCCTGCAGAAACATACACTATCAGAATGCAGTACATATTAGGGTAAGAGAGTGAAAACAATTGTCACGTTTGTTAGTCTGAACCTAAACGAACCTGTCACGGAGATTCAATAACAAATCATCCTATACATCGTGTGATCCACGACATCTACACCATCAATCACCTGCCCCATACCTATAATCGGTCAATAATCAAGAGGCAAATTAGAACCAAGTCTGCCACCTTACAGTTGACAGTAAGTGTTCAGATCCTCGAACAGAGGAACTCCTGCCGACTGATTCCCCAGACTGAGTGATAGTTAGTTGGAGTCAAGGGTGTGTACGTCACATCTCTAGTGTTTTATAACTAGAGCAACGGAAAGTAGAGAGACGCCTCATTACAGTACATCGGTGAGCTTTACCATGTAGGTTGTATTTACCATGTTGACAGTGAAACTACAGACACTTGACAGTGCGGACTAGATGTCAGGAGGAACCTATGACTCGCTGACCTGTCTCCTGCTGGACAAAATGTGATAGCTCTGTATCTGAGATCCATCGACACCAGTTAGCTTAGTTACTTAGACCTCTCACGGGAAACGTTGTCAAGATGTTTGTCTCGAGATGTCCATATCGGTGACGATAAACACATGGCTGCATGAACAACTTTGATCTGAGATTGCATCGTGGTAACGTATTGACACTGCCTTTTATACACCAACCTGGGTTTAAATAACAGAGGGTTGCTTTCATTGAACGTCAAACACATGTTGGGTTGAATCTGATATTGAATTATGTTGTATTCATATTATATTTGTTTCAACATCTCTGGCATCTCTGGGAATAGGACAAGCGTGATATGTTCACTTTAAAGAGAACCAATTCCTATGTGCTATATTTGCTTGTTGTTCAATGCCACAGTCAGCAATATTCAAGTGACATGAGTGTAGATAAGTGCTGAAAGCGTATGCTAGCCACGTATGCCAATAGTTAAATCGGTTAGGATTAGTAAACAGTGTTCCTTAAATAATTAAGTATATACTCCTTCTAGCACTGTATGTAGACTAAGAAGTTCACGTCTACCAAATCATGGGTAATCAGCCTCGAGTGCCAATTATTGCCGTTAATGGGGACTGGAATGTGAGATCTGTTTACTAAGTGCCAACCCTTCAGCTGCAATGGAGATGATTAAACATATCACACCCTTGAGGATATGTAGATATGTTTTCTGGTTGGTTTATCTTCCCTTACGGCCATTACAGTTGCAGACTATTGTCGAGTCAGAGGAACAGACACACTAATGAACATGGTATTTTGCGGACTAAAGAATCCTAGTTTCTCAAGTTGGTCGGATTTATATCCATTGAACAAATGAAAGGGGAGTCACCTTTTCTTATCACACTTTGCCAATGGAATGCATTGTATCCAGTTTAGTTGTCAGGATTAACCTAAAATACATATTTTAACTGAAACCTATTGAAAAATATGCTTCGTTTTGTTGAAACAAGATCACAAAACTTTCGGTGGATAGAAAGTTAGTTATTGAACATATGCATTTTGATTTGAAGACTTGGTCACAATTCATATCCTACTTTGTTGTTTAGTTGCGAAAATCTAGTACCCATGCTAAATGATATAATAATAGTAAACATAGTAATGATAGTTGTATGCTTACTGATGTTATGGTAGCCTCCATGTACAAGGTGAATGTTCTAATACTAACACCATGACTCGTATAACCCAGTCGATGAATTAGTGCCCACTCGATTTATCATTCTCAGCTTCCTGGGGATAATACAAAGAATATGTATTCAACGTGTCAGTGGGTCAGTCTTAACTTTGACAGTGTACAGATCTGAGAATAATCTGCAGTCGCTCGTACATGCAGAAGGTTAGGGGGTGGTGGTATTGCATATGAATATACGTGGGTGTGAAGGCGGCAGGGGGTGTGGGTTGGTTGTGGAAGTCCCTTATTTAGTGGAATAGTATTTTCGGTTTCTCACCATCCTATAACGTAGTACATGGCTTTCATCAAAGTGGGAAATGGCTGAGACCTGCGTTCCTTCAGGCTATTCTCCCACACCCAGCTTACACATCGTCATAGAACAGGTATTCTCTGTTTCAATTGGCGCTCACCCAGCTTACTCCCAGGAAATATAAAGTTTGATTTCCTCATTTATATTACCTACTTGTGAGGGAAAACCTTTATCGTTTATCATCATTAAAGGTGTCGTGATACTGTTGTTAGGTAATAAGAATCGCTTCTTCACTCCTTATATGCATATGTTATTAGATTAATGTACAGGGTTTATATGACTATTTCTGTCAGTGATCTAATACGTAGTATATAGCTGATCAAAGTTGTATCGATTATGGCTTGAGGTGAGGCTTGACAAAGACATGCTCGGATACGTGGTGTCATAATGGGAACATGTCAACAACTTGAGTACAATGACGTTTATATACTTTCTTCTTATATCTTCGGGCACGTAAACCGCTGTCACAAAGCAGGGCATGGTTATGCAAGCATATGATGTCATTATTGCAACATTCCAATGGTGGTTGTCTTGAGTTGCTTGCATTTTGGACTCACTTTTCTTTTTCACGGGGCAAAGGTACACATCTGCACATTCTTGGGGGACTGATTTCTCCACTCATATATATCAAACAACAACCGTATCACCACAAACACTGCTGTCACCGGTGTCTGGATATACGACGTCGCCTACTGTACCAGGAAAGCTATGTGTGTTTCTGGGGACAACGAGGTCGTAGTCGGTGCTTAATTGGTCCTAGAAATGCCGACCTCCCTCAATGTCAAGGAATCTCTTTTCGTTATGAAAAGTACGAATGACACTTTCGGGACTGTATTTCAGTGTGATTGACAGGTATAACTTCCCTGGGGTTGTAGATGAAGCAAAGTAAACCAAAAGTCACTGTGTTCTTTAATCTGATTGGTTGAAAAACGTGATCAAATGGTATTCGATTCCCGGAAATTCGCTGCGTATTAATACATACAAACATCGCTCACACCATTGTATTGGTACGTCATCAGCTGTGATGACGTCATTCAAATCATATTTTGACGTAAAGTCCGAATGACGTCACAAATGAGCAGTTCCAGATGCTACCATGAGAGACAGACGAAACGGCCGGTTGATGACATTTCACTGCTGTACCCGTACACGATGTCAATTAGTGCAGACACAAAAACGTGTGTGGACCTTTTGGTTTACTTTTGTGTTTACAATGTCGATAAACATCATGTGTTGGCCAATTTCCCGGGTGTTATTGAGTATTTGAAGCACGGGAATATTCCATTTGAAACCTCCGGCTGACGCCGTCGCTTCCAAATGAATTCCCGTGCTTCAAATACCCAATAACACCCGGAAATTAGCCAACACATGTTGTTTTTCTCCTAATTATACGGCGATGCTGAGTATGTGGATGCTTTTAACCTTCATCTGACTACGCAATGTATACAGATATATTTTACACAACGATGCCATTAATGTTTTACTTTTTACATTGAGAATGAAGAAAAGAATTCAAAATCCATTAGCGTACCTATATGATCTTGGCTATTAGTAAGGAAATTGTCAATGTTTATGATCATGCTTTTCAATAAATGTAGGAGAAGACGACCTGTCTGTCCGGTCGATTCCTATGATTTTCTTCTTTTCCTTCCTTTGACCTTACGTTTTAATTCAATATCCAGGGAGAACATTTGATACCATACAAACATTTTGAAGTCACATTTGTCAACTTTGTAGTGCACTGAACTGCATAGTGTGAACTGCCGTTATTTAACGCTTAAACACTTCCCCTAATTACTCGTTTTATGGTCAGATCACAATTACTACAGCACTGTCTAATCTTAAATTTGGCCAGTGATTTTTCTTTTCAGAAACACAGTTTTCTGTAGGAATATTAAGAAAAGTTCAATACAATACGGCAGGTATTTGTATATCGCTATAAACAACTGAAACATATGTATGCGTCATGGGTGGGTACCCGGCGGGGATGACGCTAAATGTTGCTGGGAGTGATCATTGCTAGAAAAGGGATAACATGTTTGTTCAATTTACAAGAGAGTATGACTTGATATTCTGTACAAAGGAGAGTCGAATAAATAATTTTTCATGACTTACTTTTCTTCAGGACACAGTAATCAAGCATTATGTTAGGGTGTAATACCGTAGCGGAAAGTTATCGTATTTTCCAGTATTTCTTTTTTTTAACCCAGAAGGTCGGTTGTTTGATAATACCGAACGACATTTAACGAGGACGCAAAGCACTAATTGCATGGGGACAATACAAAGAGTGGTCAGCTCGATGACGACAGTCTACTGTTTCTCAGGAGGATAAACACAGACACACACAGAGTAACACAAATTGACACACTGAGACACACAACCTCGAAGACGACAGTCTACTGTTTCTCAGGGTATACAAACAGACAGACACACAGACACACACAGAGTAACACAAATTGACACATTGAGACACACAACCTCGAAGACGACAGTCTACTGTTTCTCAGGAGGATACACACAGACACACACAGAGTAACACAAATTGACACATTGAGACACAACATCGGAGACGAGAGTCTACTGTTTCTCAGGGGATAAACACAGACAGACACACACACACACACACACACACACAGAGTAACACAAATTGACACATTGAGACACACAATCTCGAAGACGACAGTCTAATGTTTTCCAAGGGATACACACAGACAGACACACACACACAGAGTAACTCAAATACACACACACAACAGGAGGGACACATATTGAGCTCTGTTAAGTCAAACTATATTTGGGGCGGTGGGGTAGCCTACAACCTCACGGCGAAGAAACGGGTTCGACAGTCTAAGCCCTAGTTTCCCCGCCGTGATATACACTAAAACAAACAAACTCACCACTCATTTAAATCTAAATTTTGAAAACAAGCTAATACTGGCATATACGTGTTGCACGGGGAAAAGGCGTTAGCAACAATTAGCATGACATTGCTAGGAATATAATAAATCATCTGTACATTTTACTGATACTACCTTTTGAACTGACACAGCTAGAGGCTGCCACTCTGATGTCTGAAGAGGGCACCGTGAGACAATTACAAACAAATATAGTCCAAGCAAGATTTTACATAGGAGATATTATCAAAATGCCACCATATGCCTTGTATGCATCCTACACAAAAGTTCAAATGTGGCTTAAAGGGATGATTTTGTTTTTATCGAAATGGTTTACATTGAGTATTTTACCACCAACACCAGCATGTCAACGAACTGTGTCTTTGCACGAACTGTTTCTTTGAAATTCACTGAACAACACCTTGCACCTGTTGCAAGGCCTGTTCAGGTAATTCAACAAGTATCTTTGTAAACGTTTAGAGGAAGGTATTGTTACGTGCTGAGTCACAAGCTGAAACTAAATAGTTACCCAGGAATCAGCCCGTAAATAGATAGATGAGAAACCAACAAACAACGGAGTTATGTGATGTAATTAATTTCTACGGTTAAAGCAACAAAGGTGACAAATCAATAACAAAAAGGTATCAAAATGGCAAAACTGTGTGACAATACGAATTTAACCTTGATATAATACAAGAGTGGTAATTAGAGCCATCAAGACAATGATGGAAATATTCATCTGTCCGCTACAGTATTCAAACATACAGGGCAGATGGTGTTAAGGGTATGACCTTTACATTTGACACTGGTCTTCTTGTGGCTTGAGATGGAATGTGAGATGAGAAGCAGGAGTGAACTCCCTTTATATACCTACCAAAATCATGAGCCAGAAACGTCCGCAACTTCAGAGATTGTTTATACATACTGCAGTCAAAGAAAGTTTATGTAGTGACGATCATTGGAATGACGACATCTTACCAAGTTAGTAGGTTTCACTAAATGAATGTCTTTGATCTTCCAAGTCTCACAACAGTTTAATTTGACAGATCCTGACATGAATCGTATGTTTAACAAAGCTCACATACTCACCTGTCAAGGACATGAAACATCTCTACTTGTGCATGGCCCATACAATGACTCTTCGTGTAACATGCGTTCCGACAAATACTGAAAACGAACCTTTATAGAAGAGATCGTGAGATTGGATTTCGAGATATACCAAAACTGAATATACAAGTATGAGGACATAACATATTGATCCACACAGACAGGTGACATGACGCAATACTCTGGTTGAGACATTGTAACAATTCCATTCTCAAAGAGGGGCGGTGGGGTAGCCTAGTGGTTAAAGCGTTGGCTCGTCACGCCGAAGGCCCGGGTTCGATTCCCCACATGGTTACAATATGTGAAGCCCATTTCTGGTGTCCCCCACCAAACTCACTCACTCATTCTCATAGATCCATTACTTTTTTTACCTCTGCGGGAAGTGAATATGGAAGAGTGTTGGAAGTTACACCTCAAACTAAAAGCATACCATTGGGTTCCAAGACAAAATGCTCTCCGAGACAGTTTCAGTACGAAATTCCCGAGTGAAGCGATTTGGGGGTGAGTTATTCTTGATATGCGCCAGCAATGATGACCTCAGGTTATAAGTCGGATTTATCTCCCGGGGAACTGTTGCTCGTTAATCATGGACATGGATCATGTACATAGTCATCGATACTTGGCATGAAGCAATAAAGAACGATATCTACTGATGCACTGTATATGGAAAATACCTTGATTGGGAATTGAAACGTTGTGGATGAACTGTTACAGTTTCGTCTTTCTTGCGGATGGTACATTTGGACAAAATCTAATATTTTTCTTAGGGGTTTCACTTTTTAAGGCAATCAACATGACTGTAGCTATAGACATTGCCTACATTTAATGTCGTATGCTTTATTCACTGGCCGTCACCTAACAATGACAGCTGTTAATGTGTATTTTGAGACTTTTTATCAAGAAAGTATTTTTGATAACATTTTAATGTATGATATTTTATCCCTGGATGGGCAATTTCGAAAGATTAAGACGAAGCTCATTTCAATAAATTGTTGATGGCTAAGTACCTTGTGTGATGTTTTTCTTGATATTTACCATTGACAAAGGACATTGGGTAGCAACGCCACTGGAAGGAGAACTATATGTCTATTCAGCTTGTCTGCAGAAACCTACACTATCAGAATGCAGTACATATTAGGGTAAGAGAGCGAAAGCAAATGTCACCTTTGTGAGTCTGAACCTGAAAGCACCTGTCATGGAGATTCAATAACAAATCATCCTATACATCATGTGATCCACCACATCTACACCATCAATCACTTGCCCCAAACCTATAATCGGCCAATAATATAAAGGCAAATTAGAACCAAGTCTGTCACCTTCCAGTTGACACTAAGTGTTGAGATCCTCGTACAGAGGAACTGCTGCCGACTGATTCCCCAGACTGAGTGATATTTAGTTGGGGTCAAGAGTGTGTACGTCACATCTCTAGTGTTGTAGAACTAGAGCAACGGAAAGTAGAGAGACGCCTCATTATAGATGACAGTACATCAAGTGAAATTTACCATGTAGGTTGTGTAAACCATGTTGAGGGAAAAATTACAGGCAACTGACAGTGCCGACTAGATGTGTATCACTGAACTGTCATCTGCTGCATAGAATGTGATAGGTCTGTATGTGAGAGATCCATAGAGGCCAGCTAGCACATGTACATAAAGTACTTACATTGTAGACCTCTCACGGGAAACATTGTCAATATGTTTTCTCAAGATGTCCATGTCGGTGACGATAAACACATGGCTGCATGAGCAACTTTGATCTGAGATTGCCTCGTGCTGACGTGTCGACAGCTGCACTGCCTTTTATACACCAACCCAGGTTTAAATACTGACTGACTGAGTTTGGTTTTACGCCGCTTTTAGCCAATATTCCAGCAATATCACGGCGGGGGTCACCAGAAATGAGGTTTAAATAACAGAGGGTTGCTTTCAGTGAAAATCAAAAGCATGTTGGGTTAAATCTCATGTTGAATTATGTTGTATTCATATTAAATTTGTTTCAACATCTCTGGGAATAGGACAAGCGTGATATGTTCACTTTAAAGAGAACCAATTCCTATGTGCTATATTTGGTTGTTGTTCAATGCCAGACTCAACAATATTCAAGTGACATGAGTGTAGATAAATGCTGAAAGCCACGTATGCCAATAGTTAAATGGTGCTCGATGGGCCAATCATCCATGATTATGTTTACATTAAGTTTTAACCGATTGCATGCGATGGTAGCGTAGCGATCGGCAAAGCAGGCGGGTGGGGTGCACCAAAGTGTCCGGCCTTGTCATGATGTATTGTACCGTGAAGCTTTTTGAGTCGGGGGTCATCTCAAAAACAGTTATCTTTAATCCTCACAAACACACGAGGGCCTGTGGCTGATACGAGGAGGAGAGGGCTGGCTCTCATACAGTCACATGGAGGCTACACTCGGTATTGACCTTGAATCGTGTAAGACACGCAACATGACATTTTGAATGTTCACATTCACCAATAAATTAAACATTAAACATTCTAGGGAAAAACTTGTACAGACATGGTTTTGCATAAAAATCAGTGTTTATTTAAAATGAGCAATTGTCATCATGAAATCAACATGCATTTCAGTCATTTTCGGGGTTTTTTGTAGTCAAAGGATCATACAGGTCAGAAAAACGCATGTGTTTCCATCTTGGTCACCACGTATATGTACGTGTTGAAAACCTATCATTGCAAAATGCAAGGGGTGCTTTGTTCTTTGTGTATATAATTGAAGCCGTTCCAAACCGTGAAATGTGACGTCTCAGATGTGACTCGCACACTCGTGTCTTTTTCATTTGAACAATGGGCTTGGCATCGGCATCTGGTGCACGGCATTTGGTTTTTGCGACAGTCATTCATAAAACATGTTTGTGTTACAGAATCGTAAAATGAATAATGATTTGTTTATGGAAAGTATTTTGTAGGAATTGTATTTACACTGCCAGATTAAGGAACGTTATATTCTTGCCAATGTTTTTAACTATTATTTTCTTAGGCTGGACATAACAGCCTGTAAAGCAGCGGAAGGGTCGATGACCTGGCTTGCTGCATGTATATGTCCCATTAGCGTACATACATGTACTTCTCCGTTTTCCAGTCATCTCTTTGCCTTGATACTGGTGACTGTAACGTGGAACATCACAGTCTCCTATTTCTTAGAAAGCAATAGTATGCCAGCATTTCCTATTTTCACTGGGGATTCTTCATGTCTCCAATTACCAAACATCAGTCTAGAAATGTCCTGCTTGCTCAAACCTAAAGGTCAGGACAGGTTTATTTCAAATCAAGACCATACAGTTGACAAAAATGCACTTGACTTCCTGCTGTCAAAGTTCAGCAACCGTTCACCATGGTAACTAACTCCGGAACTGCTCTTGAGAGCATTGCATCATCTTAATCTCTCAGTTCTGTGATCAATGGCCACGTTCCTATTCATCCAGCAGGGTCACCCCACCAAGCAGAAGGAATGTAAACAATTCATTACTCACAACTCGAGTGAAATAGCGTTGGACTTGATCCAAAGATTCTGTGGTTAAGTAAGTAGAGCGCCTCTCAGGAGACCAGAGGGTCGATGGTACAAAAGTCATGTCAAACCAAAATACTTCAGAATATGGTATTTGTTGTTTCTCTGCCTGGCGTTCGTCTTTAAAATGGAAAACTGTTCGGCGGCTCGGGGTAAATAACTATGTCAGAATATCAGCTAACTTTTCTCCTCAGGTCACAGACAAACATAACGGTGGAGGTGTCTGAAGTCACCTATATTTATCTCATGTAACGGTCTCTGTGGGATTCGCATTTCACCTAGGGCCAGCATTTTCAAGCACAGTTTGTCCAGCAGTGCCCTGTTACAGGATCTCTATGGTGACATCAGAAGAGGAAGGTCAGCTACTCCTGATGCAGACTTAGTTCATTAGTGTTACAGCAGAGACGGCGGCGTTGTCTGGACCTGTCGTCACTGTCGCCGTCTCCATCACAGAGAATAAGATACCTGCAGACGGATTAGCCATCATCTCCAGAGGATCTGGAGGACAACACGACACATGATATTATTTGACAGTGAGGGAAACACCAGCAGTCTATCACTCTGCCATTAGTTAGGAATAGTATATATATTATAGATGAAGAAATTATATAAATCACGGATCCACTCCGAAATGTACAACGAATGATTCACAGATACATTCTATACTTATTCTGTCTTGTTCATTTTGACGCTCTACATTTTGTCCAGCAATTCAGAATTATCATTTCTGCACCTGAACATTGACATGGCTGATCTTGACATACTTGCGTCATTCATAACCGTCAGTGGCTGCCAATAGTAGCTCACAGCAACATTTGATTTTTACAAAGTGAAAACAGCCAGAGGGCATCCCTGATCTCTATTTACCTTTGCAACTAATCTCAAAATTTGACCTTGGACACGAGCCTGGTGGCACGCCCCATTGCCAGAGGAACGCCCCTAATTGCCAAGTCCGGTTTAAGTCAAAGACAAGTCGGAATTGTAAGGCGTGGTACAGTCTGAGAGACTCTTCGTGGTGACCGATGATAGTGTGCTCTGAGTGCGTTTCACTTGATTGTTCTGAAAATGATTTCATTTCAGTTGTTTTCACATCTGGAGTACACACTTCCCTCTGAGTGTGCGTGTGTGTGTGTGTATGCATGTACGCACGTATGCTGTTTGTATGTTTGTGTATGTATGTATGTATGTATGTATGTATGTATGTATGTATGTATGTATGTATGTATGTATGTATGTATGTATGTATGTATGTATGTATGTATGTGTGTGTGTGTGTGTGTGTGTGTGTGTGTGTATGTATGTATGTATGTATTTCATGCATGTGTCTATATACCATTTTTGATTTTCATTTGTGTATAGCAAAACATTTTGCCACATTTTGTCGTACTTCATAAAGTATTGTATGAAGATTATTTTAATTTCACAGACTTACTGAAACTGTGAGCAAATAAGTAATATTTGAACAACATACTCAACGTTTCGTATTCGACTAGATAAAATATAGATATACACACTCATAATGAATAAACGAATGCATGTAGTACTTGGCTTAGACCTAGTTCTTTCTAAATCGGGTTGTTTGATGGGGCTCCGCTGGTTGGTGATAGCGATAATATGTTTTCATATTTTTTGGTTTCCCAATCTATTTCAGCACAAATATCGATACTTGAACCATGCGTCATCACAAATCATTAGACGTATGTTAGATAATAGATGACCCTCTTGTGTAAGTATAGTTTGGTTAGTTGTGGAGTGCCAGCCTTTTCATCATACACATGTATATGTAACGATTTACTGGAAATGTTGCACCCTTTCTCATGTTTTCCTGCGTTATAGGAGAAAGACGACATGATTAATTCGTATACATCCTAAATACAACGTCTAAATTCTTACATAGAATTTTTAACTTTTAACACCAATTGTATTTTTAGCTCATAGCTAACGTCTTTGAAATGATAGAAACGTAGTTCCTGTAATTGAATATAACTAAACGCCGATGTTACATAAGAAAATTAAAACGAAATGTAAGCAAAAACAATTTTGCCATATCTGACGTATGTGGTATCTGTGTATGGGTTTTATTTGAATGTAGTTATTTCTATTCATTTTGTCTAGCATGACTCATATATTGTAAGAATATAATATGCAAAAAAACTCTTTCTCCGCTTGGAAGCATTAATTATTAGGACAACTCCTGTCAGGGTCGCCCAAATTATGAGGTATATTTCACGTATGGTGTATATGATATGTGTCACTAACGTCGTAAATACAATTATACAATACACGGATTCACACAACTCGTAAATCATTTGTGATTACAAACGCACTTTAATCAAACGAGAACAAGCAATTTGAAACACTTGTTCCCTTTAAGAAATATGTCTATTAATGAATAATAGGGTTTTAGTCCGTTGTATTTTAATGAAATGTCTTATCCTTTCATAATGGCACTACCAATGGAATAGTCATTCTAATGAAGCACGTACAATATATGAACATTCTACACCACGATCCAAAGCTAATTTGCATTTATCAATATCGTTTGTAGACATAGTTCACACAAGAACATATCATAAAAGTGATACCTATATACATTGCCAGATATTGAATTAAACATCTTTACACAACATGCATATTCTACACCATTATTTATAAACTGTAATTATGAGAGAGCAAATACAAGTACTTATTTGCTCGAACCTGAACACAAAGAAAATATCATGTATTTGCAAACCTGGTAATGTGTGTCGTTACCACATTGCACCAGTGACCTTGGAAACATTTACGTCTTTTCTGACAGGAATACTCGAAATGTGTAGAGGAAGACTTTTGTTCGATCTGAATCGATCTGTCAACCCGCTTAACATGTTTACGTTTTCCGTTGTAACGAAGACACAAGGTGATGAAATTAAACTGATAAATATTTTGCTGCATTTATCAAACCATTCCAATGTCACAATGTTTACTTCCATAACTCTTCCTACGACAATCGTAAGCTGCATGTTTTTGAAACGATAGCCACCTAAAGGCGACAGGATCTGTTAAAATTGCTGTAAACTGCTACACACTGTAAATCTGCTGCTGTATCCCCGTCCCACTGGACCCCTCTTACAAGACATAATTGAGTACCATTGGTCCATCCGCAGGCTATGCTCTTCCATGCGATTACCCCTGTGCTCGTTAGACGCCTAGTTAAACGGTTTATTAAACACAATGAGCCAACCACTAAATCAGTTATCTGACAGGCTCGTCGGCTGTTCAAACATCATGTGGGCACTTCCGGGAAACTGCAGTTCTGTAACACTTGATGTAGCCATGTCCCAATCATTCAGCACGACTGTAAGCTTGATCACTGACCCTCCGACTGCTGTCTCCCCGTTGCTGGGGAAGGTTTCAGTGGACAAAGTCAACTAAATTTCTTGGGCCGACTGACCAGGGATGGACCTCATATCGACTGCTGTCTCCGTTGCTGGAAGGATGGATTTGTGGTTATACTTTGGACTTTTCAGACGACTTGACACCAAGTATAGGACGTGGATTCCTCATCACTGTCTTGACACTATTCACATTTCTTGTGAGGCTAGCACACTTCGACAGCATGGACTTGACACCAGGGATGGACTTGACACTAGGCATCACAGCATGTCGACTTGACACCAGGGATAGATGCATTCACACGGCATCTCGACTTGACACCAGGATAGGCATCACAGCATGTGGACTTGACACCAAGGATAGGCATTACAGCATGTCGACTTGACAGGCATCACAACATGTCCATTTGACACCAAGGATAGGCATAGGCACCACAGCATGTCGACTTGACACCAAGGATAGGCATCACAGTATGTCGACTTGACACCAAGGATAGGCATCAAAGCATGTCGACTTGACACCAGTGATAGGCACCATAACACGTGGACTTGACACCAAGGATAGGCATCACAGTATGTCGACTTGACACCAAGGATAGGCATCACAGCATGTCGACTTGACACCAAGGATAGGCATCACAGTATGTCGACTTGACACCAAGGATAGGCATCACCACAAATATAATCCAATCAGCATAGGTCAGTTGGTGAATATCAAATGAAACAGAAAGCCACAAGGGGTTTGCTGCAAAGAAGAAGCTAATATTCTGGACCCATGATGGCACTGACCCAAAGCAGAAACTTAGGACAGCAACTGATTTTCACTGTCGCTCAGGCGTAAATTGTGAACAACAAAGAAATAGTACAAACAGTGAGTGAGTATGGTTTTACGTCGCTTTTAGCATTAGTCCAGCAATATCACGGCGGGGACACCAGAAATGGGCTTCACACATTGTACCCATGTGGGGAATCGAACCCGGGTCTTCGGCGTGGCGAGCGAACGCTTTAACCACTAGGCTACCCTACCGCCCCTAGTACAAACAGTAATAAAACTAAAGTGTATTGTGCGATGTTGTAATGTCCTGTTGTGACGACTGAAAATTGTTCGAAATTTAATGCTTAGTGAATTGGGTTCGACGGAGCGTGTACATTATATCAGAAGCTTAACATGGTGTCTATGTGGCTGTTTTCACCAACGGACACGGATGTGGTGATACTGAACAAAGAATTGTGTGTGCATCTTGGATTCAAACACGAGGCATACCAAACTGCACAACAAAAGGCAATTGCTGAGAGAAGCAGTACAGTATATGTATAGGTAACAGGTGAAGGAAGTAACACATCAAAAGAAAAGACAGTACTTGCTGTTACCCGTTAAGGGGTTAAAACAAAAACTGGTCAGCTCCGGCTTTAAGAGGACTGTCATTATGAAGCTGACATTTTGGCTAGACAAGTAAAAGCAGATACACACATGCACAGTGCCTGTGCATTTAAGTCGCTATGTATGTGCAGTAATAATCCTGAACGCGAACTTTAACCAATTTCATCTCATTTCTTATAATATTACTCTTGGACACGCGAAATGGCACTCTCTTTCACCGACGACGACGCAAGAACCGCGATCCAATGTGATCTTTTTCTGCATGTCCCGATGCGCAGACCTTGTGAAGATTACACTATTAATAGACAGGCATGCGTAAAGTACACATAAATAATGTCGATTAAGGTAAAGTGTCACTAGGGCTAAGTCATACTTCTGATCATATTTATATTTAGGATTTAAATGATGAACGTGTTGGCAACAAAAATTAGAATTTGACAATTGTTATGAACTCCTGCGGTCTTGAAGGACAATGTAAGAGTTAGTCATTTAGGATCAAACAAACTGTTTGAGGGAACAAACTGTTTGAGGGGGGAGAGAGAGACCCGGTTGCCTGTCTGTAAAACTCTTCGTGGAACACCTTGCTTGGTCGGCGACCATAGACGTTCGACTGTGGTCATGGACAACGTTTTGATCACAATGTATGAAAACCCGGTTTCTGATTGACCGAATCTGGATTTGTGCTGTTTACGTAAGGCGACATTTATAGGGCCGATAATATACATTTGGATTCTGTAGAAGCCGGGTACAAAGTCTCAATATCACACAATACAACCAACCGAATATTGTTTCACCTCCCTGACACATGGAATCGGCAGGACATTGTGTGTGTGCATGCATATATACGCCTGCATGTGCTTATTTAGATTAACAAAACTACTGCAAATGACAGAAAACTGTCAAAAACATTGAATCAAGCATATCGCCAGCGCTAATCGACATGTCGGAATATAGATAGCTCGTTCACTGTTGCATCGTACATGGACGCGAACAGAGCTTGTGTTGGGCGATCGAAACTCTACAGTTTTGTCTATCTGTTGGACTTAATTTTTTATTTTACTCCTAGACTTCACCCAGACATGCAGTTAACATGATTATAGGTATAAACATCATTAATATCTATTGTTCGTACACTTTATCTGGTGAACTTAATTTAACAATGACAACTCTTAGTGTGTACGATATTATCAGGAAAGCAATTTCGGCTAATCACTTTATCATTTCGAAATATTGTCCACCACGAGGCTTATTTCAGGATACAGTTGGTGACTTCGGCTTTTGTGATGTTGCCCTTCATATTAAACAGCGACAAGAGACATTTTGTGGCAACGTCACTGAAAAGATATCTACGTGTCAAAGTCCTTTCAGCTTGCCCGCAGTTCTAAACAGACAGTGCTTACAGAAACATACACTATCAAAATACATGACACATATTAGAGTAGAGGAGTGCAAGCAACTGACACCATTGTGTGTCTGAGCCTGGAAGTACCTGTCATTGAGAATTTGAGATTCAATAACAAATCATCCTATGCTTCATGTGATCCACTACATCCATCAACCACTTGACTCAGAACGTGTCCCAAGCCTTTAATTGGTCAATATTATAAAGGCAAATTAGAACCAAGTCTGTCACCTTTCAACTTCACTCTAACGTGAACTGAGTGTCAACGTTTATTTACCTTGACTGCAGAAACATTCACTATCAGAATGTAGCACACATTAGGGTAGGAGAGTGAAAGCAATTGTCACCTTTGTGAGGCTGAACCTGAAAGCACCTGTCACGGAGATTCAATAACAAATCATCCTATACATCATGTAGTCCTCAACATCTACACCATCAATCACTTGCCCCATACCTATAATCGGCCAATAATATAGAATCAAGTCTGCCACGTTACAGTTGACGCTAAGTGTTGAGATCCTCGTACAGAGGAACTGCTGCCGACTGATTTCCCAGACTGAGTGATAGTTAGTTGCTGTCAAGGTGAAATAGGATTATTGTGATCTTGTCCTTGATATTCACCATCGACAAGGGCATTTTGTGGCAACGTCGCTGGAACGAGAACTGAGTGTCAACGATTATTTACCTTGCCTGCAGAAACATACACTATCAGAATGCAGCACACATTAGGGTAAGAGAGTGAAAGCAATTGTCACCTTTGTGAGTCTGAACCTGAAAGAACCTGTTATATTCAATAACAAATCATCCTATACATCATGTGATCCTCAACATCTACACCATCACTCACTTGCCCCAAACCTATAATCGGCCAATAATATAAAGGCAAATTAGAACCAAGTCTGTCACCTTACAGTTGACACTAAGTGTTGAGATCCTCGTACAGAGGAACTGCTGCCGACTGATTCCCCAGACTGAGTGATAGTTAGTTGGGGTCAAGAGTGTGTACGTCACATCTCTAGTGTTGTATAACTAGAGCAACGGAAAGTAGAGAGACGCCTCATTATAGATGACAGTACATCGGTGAGCTTTACCATGTAGGTTGTGTATACCGTGTTGACGGTAAAATTATAGATACTTGCCTCGCTGGCCTGTCTCCTGCTGCAAAGATATGATAGCATTGTAACTGATGTTCATACAGACACATTAGCACATGTACATAAAGTACTGGGAAATCTCACGGGAGACGTTGTCAAGACGTTCCTGTCAGTGATTGCCTCGTTCTGACTCATTGACAGTTGCTTTGACAAGTGACCTTGCTGCTATCAGTAATTGCATTATATTTTGTTGTCAATGTAAATGAACGTCTAGAGATTGGTTGTTTCAAATCAGGATGTATAAGTAGTAGAGAAGTAGAAATTCATTGGATGTTTTGTTTCTAAACTGAAATAACCCTGTTGTTAATTACAGAAGATTGATATCACAGAATGTCAGAGGGATTTTGGATTTAATCTCGGTAAATAATACGCAATCTACACTGTCAACTTCATAAAAGCTGAATAAATAAAGAATAAATTTAGAACTAGTCATTTGTATTGCGCCCTTTCCGAGAAAGATTGCCCAAGAGCGCTGATCACCGGCAGGCTTTTGCAAAGAGATGCGTTTTGAGTTTTTCCTGTAAGGAACTGAGTGTGGTACAGTTCCTAATGTCCAGAGGGAGAGAGTTCCACAGAACTGGCCCTGCTTTCTCAAAAGCTCTATCACCAAATGTTTTTGTTGTTTTGGGAACATGGAGCTGCATAAGATGAGCTGAACGGAGACATCTTTTGGGAACGTGCAAAGCAATTAGAGTTTGCAGCTAAACTGGACCCGTTTGTTGCAGTGACTTGAAGACAAAGGTCAGGAGCTGATCCGCTGCTTGATAGGTAGCCAATGGAGCCTCTTTAGAACCGGTGTAATGTGTTCATATTTTAGCATGTGTGTCAAAAGCATGGCTACCGCATTCTGGACACGCTGTAACATGTCAAGCTGATTTCAGTAGTCCAGCTGAGAGGTTACCATGGCAATAACAAGGACTTCTGCGACTGAGGGGTCAATATAACGCCTTATTTGGCAGATATGTCTGATCTGGAAGTAAGCAGATTTGCATGGAATTTACATGTTGCTCCATGGTGTATGTGGTAGTGACTCCAAGATTCAATGCCTTGCTACTTGATGAGATCTCATTGCTACCCACTTTCTGATTTGGAAATGATGTTCTTGACAAGACCTGTCTGGTGCTGAATATCAAGACTTTTGTTTTGTCATCATTAAACTTAGGGAAATTGTCCTGCATCTAAAGGCTGATGTCATTTACACAGTTTGTGATAGCTTGGTATGTGTCATCAAACGAAAGATTGTCCAAAGGTTTAAATCCAAGAAACAGCTGGGTATCGTCCGCGTACAGATGAAAGGACAGCTTATGTGTCCTTGCGATGTACCCAACTGGTATGGCATAAATGGTGAAGAGAATAGGGCCCAGTATTGACCCTTGTGGTACGCCATACATTAATCCCTTCTTCGTGGATTCTGCGTTGTTCACAAACACTCATTGGAATCTGTCAGTGAGATACGAGGAGAACCATTGTAAGGCTTTTCCGTTGACTCCAATACTGGATTCTAGTCTTGAAATCATTACTTGGTGATCTATTATATCACATGCTGCTGAGAGGTCCAACAGAATAAGAATGGCAGCTCCGTCAGAGTCCATTGCTTTCAATAGGTAATTTTGTACGCCAAGGAGAGCTGTTTCTGCGCTGTGGCCTAATCCTCTAAAGGCTGACTGCATAACTTCACCATGATTGTTATCCTTAATGTGCTGCTGCAGTTGGTTTGCTACTTCTCTTTCTATTACTTTGGAGAGGAATGGTAGGTTTGACACGGGCCTGTAATTACGAAGGTTGTCGGGATCAAGACTGGGTTTCTTCAACAGAGGATTAATGAGAGCCTCTTTTCATGAAGTTGGCATTTCACATTCCAAGAAAGACTGAACTCTTGTCTGCAACGCAAAGAAGAGCAGCAACAACACAAATTTTGATGTATACAATTGCTTCTACACCTCTGGGAATAAGACAGACTTATCATGTTCACTCAAAAAAACAACCCTTCCTGTGTGTTATATTTGCTGGTTGTTTAACGCAACAATCAGCAATATGGCTGCGGTAAGTACTGAAAGCTAATGTAAGCAGTTGAATCAGTCATGATTAGTATACAGTGTTCCTGAAATAATGAAGTATATTCTCCTTCTAGCGCGGTATGTCGACTAAGAAGTTCACGTCTACCAAATTTTCGGCAATCAGCCTCGAGTGCCAATTATTGCCGTTAATGGGGACTGGAATGTGAGATGTGTTTACTGAGTGAACACCCGTTAGCTGCAGTGGGGATGATTAAACGTATCATCACACCCTTGAGGCCCCGGTACGTGTAGATATGTTTTCTGGTTGGTTTATCTTCCCTTACGGCCATTACAGCTGCAGACCAATGTCGAGTCAGAGGAACAGACACACTAAAGAACATGGTATTCTGCGGACTGAAGAATCCTAGTTTGTCAAGTTGGTCGGATTTACATCCATTGAACAAATGAAAGGGGAGTCACCTTTTCCTATGGCCAATGTATTTGATAGTACATCAGTTTGTTGTGGAGATAGATGTGGCTTTCCTGAAAGTTTGTAAATCGCGCAGCAGTTCGGGGAAGCAGTCTGCAAATGATATAATAATAGTAAAAATAATAATGACAGCAGCATTATTATTATATATAACCAGGGTGCCGTTGTACAAAACAACCTTAGCGCTAAGACTGCCTCAAGTCTATGTTAAGGTATGGGAGTTACGATCATCTTACTAAGATCCGGACATCCGAGTTCACGCGATTATCAATCTCAGCTTCAAGAGGATAATACACCGACAAATTATCCAACGTGTCGGAGGTACATTATGTACACACGACGTTACGTCCCGTTTGACATAAACCACTTACATGTCGATAAATAGGGTCAGAAAACGTGAAGTACCTGTTAATAACGTCTGGATCTCCTACAATTAGTGTGACCAGCTCAGGCACCTACTGAGCGTTGGTAGCACGCAAACATTCCACCTGATACACTAAACGATACCTCCGTGACTTGGACATGTAGTAGAATCCGTGAAGTATTTCGCTCGTGAAGAGACTTTATATATTCTCCCACTCACCCACACACACGTGTCATGTTTGTCGCAGTTCCAGTTTTGTGTGTCTCTTACACCATATAGAATATTTGAGATGCAATGTTGGTTATGGGTAACCTTTAAACAAATTAGCAGATCAGTCAGTGTATGTTTGCAAATACTTGCCCATACTCAATTTGCTTCCTAGCATATTGTGGCTCACACTTCTTTCATCAGAGACATTGACGAATCAATCCCAGCAATACATTATATTTCGTTTAATCTATTCTGAAATGCCAATTCTGCAATAATTAATCCAAAATTCGAAATTCGAGGCACATACAGAAATTACCAGAAAAAGGAACCCTGCATGGAAGTCGAAGCTATTCATCGTAACACTTGTTTCCTGCTTCCTCAGGCGTTGTGGGGGGAAATTGTGAGGGTAATTAACCATTGAAGCATTAGACGTTCTTCTCTGTGTTTTTCGGATGAGATTGAATGCCAAAACGCACAATGACGTCGAGTCACTACGAGTGAAATAGGGATTCTTACGGTAATTGTTGTAAGGTTATCGAATCGAGGCTGGTGCTAAGTAGGGCTGGAAGTACCCAGTGGGATTACTGGCGTTGAAGATTTGTACCAGATGTGACAAACATTGGAGTGTGTATTCACTCCAAAGATCTTCTGAAAACCTCCGCCATAAAACATGAAAATGTGCCCCAATTCAATGTTGTTAAACGTGTTTGTGATGAGCACATCTGGACAAAATACTTGCTTGGAGGTACTGCTTATTAAGCATTCAGTAAGGATCTCTACTTTCAGGCAAATGAGACACACCATAGAAAGTCCTGGTTCACATAACTTAAGTGAGTGAGTGAGTTAGTTTTACGCTGCACACAGCAATATTCCCGCTATATGGCGGGGGTCTGTAAATAATCGAGTCTGGACCAGACAATCCAGTGATCAACCAAATATAGCTAAAGAACTAGCATGAAATACTGTTCTTTTTGGAACAAACAGCATTATTCGTGGTTCCTAAAAGACTAGATATTGTATATCTGTTAGGGAAACAGTTTTTTTCTAAAAACGATTCTTGAGTTGAAATATTTATGCTCATGTTTGAATATATAAACTTCAGTAACGGACTGTGTATTTCTGATTTAGTTGAGGCTGTTGGTGGTTCTTGGTAAATAATGCCGTGGGCTGTTCCTATTTCCAGATATGTCCATCAGTAAAAGTATCACTATATTTATTTGAGCAAAACATGTTTAGATTTTTCTTTTGAGCCCTATTCCGTCCTGAACAAAAAGCAAATCTTCCAAATCAACAGATTCACTTGAGTTTCTTTCTTTTCTTTTTTTTTGACCATGCCTATTTCATTTTTTTTCTTTAAACCAACAGTAATACCCCGTTTACATGGACACATTTGCATACGTGAGTAAAGTTACACACGTAAGCATATTTACTCACGTATGCAAATGTGTCCATGTAAACGCATTTAGGAGTGTATATTTGCATGTATGTAAATGTGCACCCTATGTACATATGTCAATGTAAACGCAGCACCGTTTTGCATACCTATGTTAATATGACAGAAATAGATAGTTATTCCAAATGAGTTTCAACTGTCATCCTGGCAGGACTCAATCTGAAGTTGAATCTTTCTGTGAAGGTGAATAGGTTGCGTGATTGGTATATGGGTTTAACAATCACGTCTTCAGCGGGTAAGCAGAATCTCCAGCGAGGACAATGGGCATGGTGGCTGCTTTGCCCTGGCTTATAAGAGTCTAGTTCCATTCTGGTAAGAGATTCCTTGTTTCATCTCGAGTTCTGAACTTCCAAATACTCGAGCCTCATGAATCTGACCAGGTCAAACAACTGTGATATCTGTAAACCCGTGGTCACATACACCTTGCAAAATAATGGAATATCATCCCTTGTCGCCATGGGCTTCAATCGGTATCATGCCACTACAGTATTTCATAAGAACGAGCCTTCTCCCTATTAGGAACGTAATGTAATGCAAAGTATAACTGTTATTAAAGTAATGTTTCTACTTCGGCTCGGTCAATTTATGTGTACAGATAGTTTTACGTGCAACGTATGTATACTACCCATCAAAAGTTTAGACTCACTCACTCACTATATGTTATGTATATAATCTACGGTTACATCGAAGGTGGATTTCTCCACTAACATAGGGGAACCATCTGCAAACCTTATGCAGATGAATTGCACGAGGATGATGCATCAATTTTCTGCAAAACATGTGCACATATCGTGCTTGTGAACAGCTGCGTTTTGGTGTAAAGCTTTGTTAAGAATTCGCCAATTTTCACTGAGTTTCATGATTTATTGAACTCATGAAAATACTTTTTTCAACGTTCTGAATTTATTTTAAAATACATCGGTTCATGTGTAAACAGTACCTTGACACATTATGGAATATTTAGCAAAATCTAGTTTAGAACAGTTGACTGAAGTAAGTGGCTACATTGACACTAGTGAGTCGATACTTTTGATGGGTACTATAGTAGAAAATCACCGATATATAATATGCTGCAACTTGTACATAAGTATAACCTAAACGATATATTTGCAAACTATGTCAATAATTTTCAATTTATTAATACGAAATGCTGGTTCAAGGCCGTAAATGATGCTATTAAATCTCATAGAGACAATCTATTTTAAGTTAATCTTCATTCAAGACTTAGTCTGTCAAGATATGTCAGTATAAGATCCAGTAATGAACACTATCTCTGGATGCTAGCTGCAGAGAAGAACGACCAGTTAACTGATATTGCAAGACTTGTATTCTATGGATCAGCTGAAATTGTTTCAATATTATGTTATTGTAAAACTGTCGCCAATGATATTGTAAAGCACGTGTTTATGCCATGTACGATCAATATGAATGACCGAAATGAAGTCTTTAACACCTTATGTGATATTCTGTAGATGTAGAAACTTTTGTTAAGATCTGTGATCAAGACGATGATGTTATTCTTGCGTTTTTAATTGGTGGATGTCCAATAGAATGTATCATGGAACCAGAAAGAGATGTGTGGGCAAAAACACTAATTAATGTAAGCCATTTTATAAGGAAATGGCGATACCTGCTAAAAACGTGTATGTATATGAACATTCTATGTCACTATCCATCTCAATCATTTGACGTAACATATATCATCACTGCATATTGTAATCTTCGTTCAACTAGAGAAAATAAAGAATATCTACCTATCTATCATACTTCGGCAGGAGATGCTCCACCAAGGTGATGCACACATCTTTGACATAAATGTATACAGTGGCTGTGGATACTCCGAACAAATTACCTACTGTTCTGTAGTCTGTCAAAATTGCTAGCCAGTATACAACTCTGGCAACTTTGTAGTCAATATCAAGACTCTCCTTCACTGGAGTTGACTCGCTATGCAGAAATGGGTGAAGTTCTTCTCAGAGAAGGTCAAATGTAGCTTTAGACATTTAAAATTTTCAACCCATTCATTATCTGAAAAACAAAATTATCTGTTTTGCCACCAATGACTTGATCTCTCTTTCTTCCATTTCTGTGTTTTGACAAAACCAAAATAAGTGCAGAGTTTAGAAGCATAGGAAAAGCTTGATACTTTTGCTTCAACATATATCTCTCCATCATGTATGATGCTTGCCTCAAATGTGAAAAACTCAAAAAGAGACAGAAACACATGACCATATCACAAAATACATATAGGTTCTAATTCTTCATGTAAACGCAAAGTAAATATACTTTTACTTGCGTAAGCAAATATACTCCATATGCAAATACACACACGCGAGTAAAAAGTGTCCATGTAAACGGGGTATAAGGGGTAAAATAGTAATTTGGTCAAACGAACACATTTTGAATCTACCCACGTGTCCTTTGCTGATATGTGTATAAAATGCTGGGCACCGATTTACACTAGGAATCCTAGTGTTGCCAGAATTGCGAATTTACACACATTACTGTCTTGTGTGTAGAGTAGTGCGGATGAAGGATTATAGATCAAGTATTTCCGAACGGTTGCGGGCCAAGGAGAACATGGAGTCAGAGATTTCTAGCTGCCTAAAGCGTTTTTGAGCATCTCATAAAAACGTGTCAGACATTCATGTTCATCCAAGTTCTAAATGGATTTCAAGAACTACAAACGATACTGATTTGAATTACAGCTGACATTGTTTACCAATTGTAATGCGATTATGCCATTCGCCCTGGTCATCTTAAAATAACTGCAGCACCTTATCCGTTCATCTTACACATTGTTACATAACTGAAGACAAATGACACCATAAGGCAGCACAACATTACACGACGTCATGGAGTCAATGTTACATCCTATCAGTGAGGCTTGTCTTGGGAGTTTCCGTTTTGAAACACTAATGCAGTGTCACGCATATCAATATCCCATGGGGTCTGAGTTCTCCACTCACGTGTCTCAGTCTGTTGACTCTTGTCATGACAAACATTGCAGTCACCTGTGGTTGGAGAAAGGATGTATCGTATGTGCCCTGGCAGTTATGTGTGCTTCCATGGAGGTCAAGGACACAGTTAGTTCTAAATTGGTCATGCAAATGTCCATATGCGTGTATGTCTAGGATGTAAGTCGTATCAAGGAAAATGCTAGTGACGTCAATGGTGAAGTTTCCAGTCTGAGTGACAGCTACGTATAACGCTGGGCACCACAAAATGCCAAACTAGACAGCGATGATGAGGGTGGCGATGTCGAATTAATGCATGAATCACAACTTTCGTAGCGTTACAAATGTAAACTGTATATAATAAGAAGTTTTGTGGATACATGTTTTGAAGTCTAACTTATCGTACTTGTTCCGCGGTCAACCTGAACAAATCTGTGAGTGAGTATGGTTTCCAGCAATATCACGGCGGGGACACCAGAAATGAGCTTCACACATCGGACCCATGTGGAGAATCGAACCTGGGTCTTCAGCTTGACAACCGACAATAGAAACACATTTAACGTGTATTTTCTGGTCACTTTCTGCATTTATCATTATGCTGTTATGCCATTTCACTGTGGGCACTTTAAAGTGTTATTTGGCAAAATTAATACACATATCACACTTTTTTTAGTGTAAACAAAATATTTTAAAAATGTATATTAAATATTCACACATTTGTTCAGCAGCCACCATCTCTGGTTTTTGGAGAGACCACAATGGAGATCTATTTAAAGTGCATCATTTTTCAACTTCTTGTTTCACGTTACTTTTGTCTTGTTATCATGATGTTTAACATAGCTTAAAATTTGACCTTCTCTTGCTTGTGATATTATTAATACCATAACAGTCACGGTATGAGAACAATAATCAATTGTATCAGCAGCATCTGTAACGATGTCTTAATTGTTTGTATATCTGAAACGACACATTCTACAATATTCCAGCTTGACGTCGGTGGTCTGTAAATAATCGAACCTGGACCAGACAACCCAGTTATTGACATCATGAGCATCGATCTGCGCAGTTGGGTTACGATGACATGTGTCAACGAGCCTGACCACCCGATCCCGTTAGCCTCCTCTTACGACAAGTATGGGTAGCTGAAGATTAATTATAACCTTCACTGGCGCATTTGTAAAGAAGCAGCTAGCCCAATACAATAAATAATATAATCAAATAGGTACCATCCAATAACCTTCCAATATCACTTCCTCTCCAAACTGCCACTTATTGTGCACTTCCGTGTCACCTCGTGCCACATTTACGAGGCATGCATCGAATACAAGACATGTGGAGGGATACATGTGTCCAGTTAGAATGAAAGACGAACGTCTATCGGTAGTTTTCAAACACTGAGGAGCACAGACAATCTGCCCCATATACTGTACCAAAGTTCGGTGTGCAGAGATGTGTCGTTCTGACTAGCAGGTAACCTCAAGGTATGCAGTAAACAAAATATCTGGTTTCAAAGGTGTAGCTAAAAACTGGATAGTCTCCACATTTCACAAAGAAAATAACAAACAAAAAGATCTGAACCTCGTTAACGCAACCACGAAACTACATACCAACAACGGGATATATGCCTTCTCTAGGGCACTCGAACATAGCTCTATCAATTATCATAAACATGCTGACCATAGACCATGCAGGTGTACTTACTACGGATCTTCGTTAATGACCGGGAAGACGATCTGTGAGTACAGAATGCCAAGATCAATCCACCTCCATATGGCCATAAATAGCGCTGAAAATGTACCTTATAATATAAGCTGAAAATGCAGCGTCTGTAAAGAGATGCTACACCTCGAGTCCAAGCGTTTGATTATATTTTAACTATTGATAACTATAATGCTGTTCAGAGAAATCGTTTCGGCATTTTGTGCTCCTGGAGTAAACAAAAGACCACAACAGTTTCAAATTGTACATCTATTCTGTTTTGAAACATACTAAAGGCCTTCTATTTGCGATACTGTAATCATAGTGTCTTGTGTATATGTAGTTGCCGTGACCACAAGATAAAGGCCATGATCTATTCCCTTCAGAGCATTAAAGACAGCGATTACATCCCGATTTTACATGCTGGTATTTATGGATGCAGTTATTCTACTTTCTTGCTTGTTCTTCAACGATGAATGAACCAATATTAGAATAATTGCAGTGTCTCGTAAATGCTTCCAATCATACTGAGGAAATTGAGTATTATATTTCTTATGAAGGTGTTACATCTTGGTGTCTCGACAGGGAACGGATGGCAATTATTGTCCAATACTTCACAAAATTACTTTCCTTGAGAAACTATATGTCTTACCAGTATCAATTTATTCATGAGCATCATCATATTTTATTTTATTTTTCTTCCTCTCTTTCACGTCTTCCTCGTCAGGTAAATGCGCGGAATATTTCCTATAAAATATGTACTCAAGTAGCAAGTGTCTCATTCATTATCAACTCAATCTATATATTGATGAGAAAATATAATTTAAAGTGTCATGCCACTTTTGTTCGATTTGCACTTTCGTGTCTTGTTTCATTAACAAACTGATACAGATATTCTGTGCAACGTGTTGAGTTCCACAACGTCTTCGTGATTCATCGCTGTTTTTGTCATTCTTTCCAGAGAAGAAATCCTAGCATTTTTCTGGAGATTATGTACTCTCGAACGATCTGCCCATTGCATTCCATTGGATATTTACTTAAATGGGTTCTTTTTTCTGTTTTTCTGTTTAAATACACATCATTGCTGTAACATTTATAAATCATAGAGTTTGTCACATGTACGCAGTTTTATAACTCCTTCCTTACAACCATATATTCGCCATACCTCTCCACGTCCCCGTCCCATCAATGAAATCAGAAGAAAGTACATTTCCAGTTGTAGTGGTGGAAACTGTTAGTCTCATGGCCCTGTAACAGTTTTTATATAAAACCGCCTCCGTGGTGTAGTGGTTAGAGCTCGGTTCAATATGGAGTTCAAGTTCACATCAGTACTATGTGCAGCAGTATTCACTATAAAACCAGCTTAACAGGTTACACATACACACGCATGCACGTCGTCCTTCCGTTAATTTCAACTTAACACCATATCATATAAAATCAGTAATACCTCCAATATCAAAAGCCTTTTATTGTCCATTTGAGAGCCAAGCAAAGGTATGTTCATGTCGATACATTTACATTTAAAGGTTTTCAAAACTGTTTTAACCTCTGGTTTCTGAGGCTGGATACTGGGTATCCGTTTGTACTAGCGTTTTATATCCGTTAAAAGCATCCAAATGTGTTTATAGTCCATCATAGATATGTATAAGAAGAAACGGAATAGAGGTATGAACTTCTTCTCAAATGATTATCGCAACTGTACCGGTCAGTCTTAACCTTGACAGTGTACAGAGATGGAAAGTTAATCAATATATACAGAAACAATGTACATGCTTGTGAATGCCGTAGGTAAGGGTGTTATGGTATTGCGTATGTACGTGTGTCTGCAGGCTGTGGGTGGGTGGTGGACGGTGATAGTGGTCTACTGCGTTTTGTAAGTCCCATATAAAGGGACATTTGTTTTTTAGCCGTCAGCAACAAAAAACGACTCACGTGGGTACACAGGAAGCGCAACATGTCTGAGAACTGCATTTCCCCGGGCTATCCTCCAACACCAAGCTAACAGTTCAATCCTTGAATCTCCTATGCTATAATTATGTGGTGTCCTTCCCTACCTTTCGGTATTTCACTCATATGGTCATTGCTGTTCAACGTGTAGTCCCTCACTAACCGACGATGTGAAGGAGGCTGTCATAAAGAAGACCATCAAAACATCATTTCAGAACACGTGGTGTTCTTATTGGAGCACTACAAAGTTTTTTTGTTTTATTTTACCCTTTGGGGCAAGTAAACGGCTTTTACCCTTTGGGGCAAGTAAAGCAGGGCATCGTTATGAAAGCATCCGATGCCATTATTACAACATTTCAATGGTCCTTGTCTTGAGTTGTTCCATTTCTGACACACTTTTCTTTTTCCGGGGCAAAGGTACACATATGCATATCCTTGGGGGCGGATTTCTCCACTCACATATATCTAACAATCGACTCCATGTCACCACAAATATTGTTGCCACTGGTGGCTTGATATGCCACATCGCCCATTGTACCTGGCAAGTTATATGTGTTTCTGGGGACAACGAGGTCGTAGTCGGTGCTAAATTGGTCCTGGAAATGTCGATGTCCCTCAATGTCAAAGAAACACTCTTGGTTGTGAATAATACGACTGACGCCTTCAGGACTGTGTTTCATATTGATTGACGCATATGACTTCCCTCGGGTTGTAGATGAAGCACTGTACAGCGATGCTGAGTACGTGGATGTTTTGATCCTGTATCTGGCTACGAAATGTAAATGGATATATTCTACCATTAATTTCCTAAATTATGTATTTAGAAATAAGAAAAAACCCTCAGCATCCATTATCGTACCTGTATGACAGTTCATACCATGCTTTTGGATGTATAAGAGGACCCAAATGAATCGATATACCACAGCGTGACAAGCGAACGCTTTAACCACGAGGCTACCACACATTAATTTCTTAGAAAGTTTTCAATGATCATGTTTGAGATATGTGATAAGAGTGCCCAGTGAATGTGCGTAATCCCTGTCTGATTGGTGGCCACATCATTTGTAGAAATTAAAATAAAACGCCTTGTACCTGCAAGAGGTGTATGCACCGCAGGGAGTTGAGATTGATAATACGATGTGTTGTTGACACTGACATCCAGTAATCGAGGGAACAAAATATCAGCACCTTGCGCATGTATAAGTTGCGTGGATATGTGCGCTGTGTCATATAATGATCATAGAGTGATGCCATGTTCGTCGTTTGTCAGCTCGGTCGAACATTCTTCATTTAACAATGAGTTTTCAATTTCACCATTGAAAGATAAAGCTTTAGAAATTTGCATGGTTGATCGCACCTGTGCTGATTCCACAGAATTACGATACGATTTTAACACGACTGCTTTGGCAGTCTGTTTGTGAAGACTCGTCAAACTATGCATGCAGTGAACATGCGCCATGGATTACAACACACACTGATCGCTGGATTTGTATATTCAATATGACCATGACACCGGTGTCATACAAAAAGTAAACCCTCTCTCCAACCCTATCAGCACAAAATGTGGAGGCACAATAAAAGGAGAGAGAGAGAGAGAGAGAGAGAGAGAGAGAGAGAGAGAGAGAGAGAGAGAGAGAGAGAGAGAGAGAGAGGGTGGGTGGGAGGTGGGAGGAGAGGGATATATATATATTGAGTATTTCACCAGCTAATCGTGTCTGCATTTATGAACTATTGAGCATGTACCGTTTGTTTGAAACTCACTGAACGACACCTGTTTAAGTCAATGTTATAAGTCCTGTTTAGGTAAAGTGAAAGGTACTGTTACGTCTTCATTCAGAAGCTGAGGCTAAATAAAAAAAGTTTTCTCGAACACCTGATGTTACCACTGATTCTCGGGCACTTGAAGTTACCACTGATTCTCGAACACCTGATGTTACCACTGATTCTCGAACACCTGATGTTTCCACTGATTCTCGAACACCTGATGTTACCACTGATTCTCGACACCTGATGTTACTACTGATTCTCGAACACCTGATGTTACCACTGATTCTCGAACACCTGATGTTACCATTGATTCTCGGACACCTGATGTTACCACTGATTCTCGAACACCTGATGTTACCATTGATTCTCGGATACCTGATGTTACCATTGATTCTCGGACACCTGATGTTACCACTGATTCTCGAACACCTGATGTTACCACTGATTCTCGGGCACTTGAAGTTACCACTGATTCTCGAACACCTGATCTTACCACTGATTCTCGAACACCTGATGTTTCCACTGATTCTCGAACACCTGATGTTACCACTGATTCTCGACACCTGATGTTACTACTGATTCTCGAACACCTGATGTTACCACTGATTCTCGACACCTGATGCTACCACTGATTCTCGAACACCTGATGTTACCACTGATTCTCGAACACCTGATGTTACTACTGATTCTCGAACACCTGATAATACCACTGATTCTCGGACACCTGATGTTACGAACACCTGATGTTACCACTGATTCTCGAACACCTGATGTTACCACTGATTCTCGGACACCTGATGTTACCACTGATTCTCGAACACCTGATGTTTCCACTGATTCTCGAACACCTGATGTTACCACTGATTCTCGAACACCTGATGTTACCACTGATTCTCGAACACCTGATGTTACCACTGATTCTCGAACACCTGATGTTACAACTGATTCTCGAACACCTGATGTTACCACTGATTCTCGAACACCTTGATGTTACCACTGATTCTCGGACACCTGATGTTACCACTGATTCTCGAACACCTGACGTTTTATGTACTTTGTATCAATAATTTATGCCTTTTGGAATCCAGTCCAATAAATTTTAATGTTTTTCTTTTTCTTTTAATACACTTCCAAAATAAACATATCTTTTTGGGTATCAGCTTGAAGCGAGTCAGGACCAAAGATGGTATATTCAATCGTGTGATCTGTGTCAAAAATGCACAACGAGGCTCCACTGTAATTCGTCGTTCAATGTCCATCTTTAGTCAGTAGGTTTGTACAGAGATTGTCTTCCACTGCAGTCGACTGACTGACTGACTGAGTTTGGAATCGCCGCTTTTAGCAATATTCCACACATCACGGCGGGGACACCAGAAAGGAAAATGGGGATTCGAGACCGGGTGTTTCAACGCTTTTAACCATTAGGCTACCCCACCGATTGATAGTTTGGCCAGCCAAATGGGAAAATCTATTGAAACATTTCGATTCAGTAAAATCAAATGTATTTAACTGGAATCGTATTTTTACACATTTGGCTCAGGAACATGCGACCACAGGTTTTGAAGCCAAATTGAAACAACTTCTTCTTTCGATTCAGTGTCAGACAAAGATGGCGAACCGGGGATGGAGAGCAAAGTCACGTCTTATTTGGCAGCAATAAAAAATAAAAGCAGAATATTTTCTTGGTAATATTTCTTATCTGTGTTTTCGTAATTATAACCAATTTGGCCCAACTCAGACAGACTGGCATTGTCATGAATGTCAATTAATGGCATGATGTACATTAGCATAAATGCATAATTCGATAGTCTGATATATCCAAGGTTGCGTTATCATTCGGTAGGTGAAAGTATTTAATACACTGTGACAGTGCAACTCGCAGGAACAGGCTATCACAACTGAAGTCATTTATATCACCACTAGCCTCATCCCGGTCGCTGTAATATTTCTCTGGCACACCAGCGTCAGTGTTCCGACCATGGTGTTTATGTGTGGGATGCGTACGCGAAGGATCGAGTCTGACGTTAGTGTGCTTTCCTGAGTGCTCGTCAATCAAATGAGTTAAAATACTAGTATTTCCCAGAGTTCGAACCAAAGTTCGACCCTTCAACATGCTAGAAGCAAAGAAATGTTACAGGCATTGTTTATACATACAAAAGGTAGTAAAGTCATACACTTTGACTTTGCAATCACCGATGGGGGCTATCATGATAAATGCCGTTTATATCATCACACCTCACCGAAGTGGTTGTACTATTTCTCTTACACGCCATCGCTAGTGTTTTACTCATGGCATACATATGTGTGAAGGTGTACGCGAAGTACCGAGTCAGATATTAGTCTGCCTTCATGAGTGCTTGTCAGTCAAATGAGTTATACATTGTCACAGTGATTGAACCAAAATTAGACCCTCAACATGCTAGTAGCAATGAAATATGCCAGGCATTGTTTATACATACTATATCAATGAAAGTTGTATCTTGTATCGGAATGACCCGACCGTAACTTATCTGGTATGTTTCACTAAGCAAATGGGGTTTTTTTTATCTTCCTCCTCCCTCAACACATTAATTTGACAGTTCCCGACATGAAACTGATTTTGAACAAAACACTCAATCTCACCTTTCAGGTACATGAAACATCTCTAATCTCTACTTGTGCATACTCTTCGTACAAATGAGTCTTCAAGGACTCTTCGTATTAATTGATTAGAACTGGAACGTATGTATCAACCATTTCAGAAGATATGGTGGGACTGAATATCGACATAATATAGAATTACAAGAACTGAAATGATGTTTTTCTCCTTTTATTTTTTAAAACAGGCTGCCTTGTAACCTTCACCGGCATTAACACACCACACGTTCGTCCCCACAACTTGTAGATGTTGTTATTGTTCCATAAAATATCACTCATTCACTCCATAAAATATCACAAGATTGGAGTTCTGAAAGATCACATTTATGGGGTTGACTAGGCAGGGCTTACTGTTCTGAAACATGGTTTAATGTAATCAATTCAAATGACACATTTAGATATCGTTATAGTTCGCGTAAGATATATCCATTTACAAGGGCATTACATTTGAAAGGCAATACCGAATCCCATCTTGAGGTCCCCAAAATCAATCATTACAATTGCCTCTGTAATTAAAATTACATGCAACGCATGTATTCTTTACATTCAATCAGCTTGACCATCAACGTGACTGTTAGACCAACCACGCACATATATCTTGATTTACGAGTTCAAGATTGTGTAAGGTAAACCAAAGGATTTCAACATCACAATTGATCCACACACGGGTGGCAAGGAACAACAATCTGGATGAGACATTGCAACCATTCCATTCTCATAGGCCATACCCTTTAACCTTTGGTAGTGAGGGTTTATCCAGATCAGTTTAAACCAGCAATGCTTCATGTTAACATCCCTACCTGTTAGCTTGCCCCCTATCCCCGCTACCGTGCCCAAACAACATTCCCACTCATACATATAATTGTATAAACAGTTATATTGAATGTGTATCTCTGTTGAGTGGCGGTGGGGAAGCTCGTCACACCAAAACCGGAGTTCGATTCCCCACATAGGTACAATGTGTGAAGCCCATTTCTGGTGTCCCCGGCCGTGATATTGCTGGAATATTGCTAAAAGCAGCGTAAAACCATACTCACTCAACTGTTAAAAGAAGTTCCTTTTGCGTCGAGTTACTATTTTATTAATAGGTACCTGCTATCTGACACAAAAATAGTTTTGAAACTTGAGTATGGTCGACAAGTTCATATTTATATGTCCGACCAAAACATTTTTTTTTCCTCTGAAACAGCAAATATTTTTGTCTACCAAAGAGGGCAACATACATGGATGTGTTTTATCAGGCCAGGTGGTATTAATAATATTGGTTGACATGTCATGGAGTCTGTTATTGAGAAAATGTATTCGTGGCTGTAGTATGGCTGACCTTATTGTGTTGTCTGAATTACTGACAGCATTGGTACTTGACTTGACATTTTTTAAATAAAAAAAGCAACAAAAAAAAGGAAATGCGCACATGGAATAAAAGTGGCAAAATATATTTATTGTTATTTTCCTGACCAATACGTAAAGGAATACGTAAATAAATGAGTTTATAATGAATAAGATGTTACGTACTAGAATAGATACTTTGACTGGGGAGTGAGGGAGTTAAATGTTACATCGCATCGGCAATATTACAGCTATATAGCGATGAAAACAAGGTACATGTAATCAATTTAAACATCTGTCGACAAAGGACAGTAAAACCAACTAGACTATCACAGATATATACTTAAAACTAGTACTTAAATCTAAAAAAAGTTAACTATAGAGGATAATTCAATATAAAAATAGGCTATAGATCGCCAACAACTGAAGGCAGATCACCATACCATGGTCCATGGGGGCTTTGCTATCTGCATGGACTTGACAGAGGAAGATACCGCGCATTTAGACGTAGAAGAGATGAAGAAAATGAAGACGAAAGGTAATGATGATCAAGACTGTAGTGATACTGATACCACATGTGGTATCCCATGGAATGTAATTGTGGAATGTAGCAGACGCGGAATCGTATCCCAAAACACTTGCTGGATTGGCATACGTCCCCTGTAGAGGCACTGTAATGTAACACCTACACAAGGAATGTAATGCTCAACTTCTTCAGTATGATTGCAAATTATTCCAATATTGGTTCATTCATAGATGAACAACACGCACGAAAGTGGAATAACAGCATCCCAAAATACCAGTATGTAAAGTCTGGGCGTAATCACATTCTTTCATACACTAGAGTAAATGGATTATGTTCTGTCCTGTGGCAACGGCATCTAAATATACACAAGACACAATGATGACAGAGAGATTGTATCGCAAATAGAAGACATTTACTATGTTTAAAAACCAGAATAGATCCCCCGTCTCAAATTGGTCTGGTCTTTTCGTTGACTCATGTTGCACAAAATGCAGAAACAATTTCTCTGAACATCATTACAGTTATCACACAGATAGAAATAGAGTTAAACGTTTGAAGGACAGCACAGCATCTCATATATGGAGACTGATGGATGCTGGCACACTCTATAGTAACAGGTCTCCTTCCAGGTCATTAACGAAGAACCGTAGTAAGTATGCCTGTCTTGTCTATGATCAACTGATCGAGCCAGAACGCTGCTCGCGTGTTGTGGAGAAGGCATAGATCGGGACATTACGTTCCGTGTGAGTTGACAGGATTTTGTTGTTGCCTTTTGTTGGTTTCATTTGTGTGTGCCTGTGGAAACTATATATGTTTTTAGCTACAGCTTCAAAGCCAGATATATTGTTTTACTACGCATCTTTTGTTGTGTGATTTTCAGAATGACTCGGCTCTGCACATCGAATTGTGGTGCCCTATACGAGAGATCAGATAGACGTTCGTCTTTTGTTCTAACTGGACATATTCATCCATCCACTTGCCTAGTTTTATTTACGTAACTAGTAAATGTGACAGAAGGTGAAACGGAAGTGAGCAATAAGTGGCAGTGGGAGATGTAGTGTGAAGGTCGTTGTGCCTGGTTGTTTCAGAACTTTAATAACATTTGTTTATATTGTTTTTTGTTTTTAGTCAGTTGGTTCATTACAGATTCACCAGTAAAGATCCTGGTTAGAATTGGTCCTCAGCGATTCATGGTTATCGTCTAACGTGGGATCGGATTCTATTCATATGATTGTATCCCGATTGCATAGATCGATGTTCATGATGTCAGTCACTGGATTGTCTGGTCCAGATTTGGTTATTCACAGAACGCCACCATAGAACTGGAATACTGCGAAGAGCGGCGTTAAAATATAAATATATACTGAAAGACCAAAGAAACATCGTAATATTGGAAATGACATTTAAGTATCAATGAAGTATTTGAACCTAGTTTTTTTAGAAATATACACCGGAAGTCAAGTTTTGGAAAACATGAATCGTGGTCGTATAGCCTGTTTTGTCCAATAGAGTATTGTTTGAGATTGAGGCTAGAAACGTTTTTCTTTGTGGAAAGGGTAGAATTCCCACAGACACAACACTGAAATCGAGATGCACGTGCATCATGCATGCATTCGGGCATAAATTGCCGGCTTGAATGGCAATCGTTCACTTGTTTTCTGAACACAGCAGCATATGTCAGACTTTAAAACATATATCAACAAAGCTTCTTAATGTATAGTTCATATTTGTTACTCTACGAAAGTTGTGATACATGCATTAGTTCGACTCCTCACACTCAACATTGCTGTCTAGTTCGGCAGCTTTTTGTGCCCAGCGGTATACGTAACTGTCACTCGCACTGGGACCTTCGTCATTAGCATTTCTCTTGATACGACTTATATCTTAGACATTCACGTATGTGGACATGTAAATGACCAAGTTGGAGCTAACTCCACTGAGGCACATATAGCTCACAGGATACCACATCTTTTTTATTTCGAACCTGGATGTAGCTCAACTGTACATTATATAATAGTAATAGTAAATGTAATAGTGAAAGTCCGCTTATATGGCGCTCATATATAGGCACATTGCCTTCGTACATTACTATCCCCAGTCATAGGACACAATCGTACTTTCCGATAATTTTTCAACTCCCTATGGATCATACAGCCACATTGCCTGTTAGGCGCAATGAACTAAACACTCACATCACCAACACATCCTCACGGGTACCCATTTTACACTGGGTGAACTGAGACAATGTGGATATAAGTATCTCCAAGGATACTACGCAGATGTGCCCACCTCGGGACCCGAACTCAGATGCTTTCACCGGGGATCGAACCCAGGCCTTCAGCGTGATAGGCAGACGCCTTACCACTGCACTATTGTGCTCCACAGCTGCAAATGCAAATACACATGTACGTCATATTTGCATTTGGAACCCAGCACGTGAATGCTTCCAATTTAAAAACGGCAGTTCAGAATAACTGTTGAAAATTCATATTTCTTCCTAAAGACATTTCCTCCATCAAAAGGTATTTATTAGAATTTCGTTGCAACCTGTTTCATATTTGTCCTCTTAGAACCACATAATTTCTTGCTAATCAGCACTACGCCTCATTTCTAGGAAGTCAGGATTGCATTTCGCTTTGTGTAGTTGACAGGAGGGGGGGAATAGTGAAAATCGTGATTTTTTCAAGTATTTCTCATTGGAGATACATGATGGTTTGTCCACAACAGAGAAGTACCCGACTCAAATCCTAGTAGCAATTTGACGAGCCATAGGAAAAAGTTGTTGAATTTACTTCTAGCTGACAAGATGTTCCTATAATTTTAAAACTTGGATGAAATGGTCTTCTTTTTGAAAGGTATAGAATAATTGCTAGCTTCTAAAATTTTGAATATTGTCAATCTTAAAGGGAAACAGTTTTGTCTGAAAACGTTTCTAAAGTTTAGATGTCAATTCTCTTGTTTAAATACTAAAACTTCAAGATCATGTGTCTATTTCGGATTTATCGAGAATTGTTCCTGGTTCTGGGCACATACTGCTGTGGACCGTCCTATTTCTAGACCTATCCATCAGTTAAAACATGTTTTTGTTTCTTCCAGCGACATAGAGTATAGCTTTGCTCTTTTTTAATCCCATTCCTGAAGAGGAAACACGTCTTCCAATTCAATAGTACCACTTATCGTTCTTCCGTTCTTTTAACCATTTCTCTGTCAGTATGTTTCCCTAAATCAAAACTAAAATGGTATTAGGAGCAACATGTAGTAACTGGGCGATGTTTCTTTCACAATGAACCCATTTCGAATATATCCACATTGTCATTGCTGAACATTGTCTAATGGGCACATTTCTACATGAAGGATCCTGGGAATAATTGTGAATGTTCATACATTACTACATTGTGTTCAAAGCAGTGTGCATGCAATATCCTGATCAGGTATTTGTGTACGGGTACTGGCCAAGAAGCGGAGCACGTAACCAAACGGTGTGTAGTAAAATATCTGGTTTTGAAGGTAAAGCTAAAAAGGTTTCCACTGGCACACACCAAAAAATAACCAATAAAAGGCAACAACAAAATCCCGTGAACTCTCATGGAGCTTGATGTCCGTCTATGTATAACACGACATGTGCCTTTTCCAGGGCACGCGAACAGCGGTCTGTCTAGATCATGGGGGTTCGAACCCCCTTAAACCCCCACCTCCCAGCCCCCTTTCAAAATTCCTTTTGTTTGGGCACGATAAAGGGGACAAGGGAGCAAGCTGACATGGTGAGAATGTCCACTGCAGTATGCATATGGAGCCACTTCCTGTTATTTTAACATGAAGCATTGCTGGTTGATATAATACGTTCCAGTTCTTATTCATTTATACGAAGAATCATTGAACACTCATATATGCGAAGAGCATGCATAAGTAAGGTGTTTCATGTCCTTGAAAGGTGAGATTGAGTGTTTTGTTCAAAATCAGTTTCATGTCGGGAATTGTCAAATTAATGTGTTGAGGGAGGAGGAAGATCAAAATCGTTTGTCTAGTGAAACATACCAGATCAGTTAAGGTGGGGTAATTCCGATACAAGATACGACTTTCATTGATATAGTATGTATAAACAATCTCTGACATATTTCCTTGCTACTTGCACGTTAAAGGGTCTAACTTTGGTTCAATCACGGAGACAATGTATAACTCATTTCATTGACGAACACTCGTGAAAGCAGACTAACGCCTGCTCGGTCCTTCGCGTACACTTTCACACATATATAAGCCACGTGTACAACACTGGCGATGGCGTGCCAGAGAAATATCACCAACACTTCGGTGAGACTAGAGGTGATGATATAAACGACATTGATGCTGATAGGCCCCCATGGGTGACTGCAATTTCCCAGAGTACGAAATACTTTCCTCTACCGACCGAAGAGCCCAATTATAATGCAACCTTGGATACTTGGAGTATCTAACCATGCATTTATGCTGTTGTACATCATATTATGACTTGATATTCATGACAGAGCCAGCCTGTCTGAGCCCAAATTGGTTACAGTTACGAAAACACAGATGAGAAATATTGCGGAGAAAGTATTCTGCGTTTGTGTTTGTATTGCTGTCAAGTATGACGTGCACTTGCTCGTCATTCCCGGTTGTCTCAACGGTCATTGTCCTATTCTGTTCTGACACAGATTCGAAAGTAGATGTTTTTGTTTCAATTTGGCGTCAACCCTGGGTGAAGTCTTCCTTTTCCCAAGACAAATGTGTAAACAAATACGCTGCCCAGTTAAAACATATCGACCCAGATTTTACGAACTTTGTACAATCCACGATTGCATTTTTAAACAAATGTTTCAGAAAGCAATCTTCACTCGCCCGTTTTGCTGCCCGGACCATCGACTGCCGTGATAGTCAGTTTCTGTAAAAAGCTATTGGTTAAGCATGGAGATTGAACGACGAAGTACTGTGGAGCTTAGTTTTGCGTTTCTGAAACAGATCAAAAAATTGAATATATTATCTTTGGACCCTAGTTGTTGATAACCTAAAAGATGTGTTCATTACGGAAGTGGATGAAAATATAACCAAAACATTCACTGGACTTGCTGTAAAAGATGAACAATGGAATAACAATATCATGATAGAATATGTGTACTCAGCATGTATGTATCCTAACTGCAATGTGTATACACTCAATGTTCAAAACATCGACGCCAGTCAGTAATCTGATCTGGATGAATTTCTAATATAAACCATAGATGAAACGTATATAAAACGTCGGAGGCCGAGAACCAGCGATAACATCAGGTGTTCGAGAAACTGGTACTTTATATTTAGTTTCTTCTTCCGAATGAAGACGTAACAGTGTCGTTTTTTTTATCTCAACAGGACTTATAACATCGACTGAAAAAAATGTCGTTCAGTAAATTTCAAATTAACGGTACATGCTCAAAAGTTCATAAATGCAGACACGTTTCGCTGGTGCTGATAGTAACATAGTCACCGCAAATGAACAATTCATGATAGCAAAACGAATTGAAATTACTGAATTTTGAATATTTTAACTAAAAAGAGCGTTCTAGATACTTCAGCGTGCGTGCGTGCGTGCGTGTGTGTGTGTGTGTCTGTGGTTTAGTACTTCTAAGGCACTTCCCTCTGTGGCCTATGATATTTTATTCTAACTAGATGGAATTTCCCGCTGTGGTCTATGGTCGTTTTGTGTGTCCCTGTGATAGGATATCTTGTCCTGCCTGTCTGCTGTCTACAATCTCCCCTCTAACCTCCATGGTGACTGTTAGACAAGTGACATGATAGCTGCTAGCTGATAACTGATATAATATAAGAATATAAGGTAAGAATGTATAAAAGGAAGAGCAGAAGAGATTACCACAATACCACCAGTCGCGATATGGTGCAAAATTGGCAGGTGAGCACAAGAGATTGCCACAATAACATTAGTAGCGATTTAACAAAATAATTAATTATGCCCCGTTAACACCTAGTTAATTAAGTACAAATAACCTTGAGCCATCCACACCTCGTTAATTGAAACTGGTCACCTGTACCTCCGTGGCCTATGAAATCAGTGATGTGTGACAGAGACAAGCGCCACAAAGTGAAGTTACCGTGTCTGTCTGTCTGTTGCGGATATCCCGCTGAAAATCAGTAGACTGACTCCGCGCCGACCTCTCCTTGTATTTTTCCCCATCCAATTAGTGCTTTGCGTGCTCGTTTTGTGACTTTTGGTATTGTCAAACCACAGATCTTTTGGATTAAAGAAAAGAGCCTCCGGCTTTACCCCCTAAAATTATGTTTGCTTTGCTGTGTCGTGGAAAATACGTTGTGGAAAGTACTGTGTTCGATTCGTCCTTTAACCGAACATTTAGACACATTATTTTGGTAATTTGACCAAAAAATATTATCCTTTCTCCAAAATTAACGCCTTCCCCATCGGGTACTCACCAATGATACAGACAGTTGTTTCAATATCTGTCTAGAAGTATGGGTTAGCAGAAGGAAGATATCACTGGTTAAATTGAAGATTTGACACTTTCATTACTTGTTAGAATTCATAAATACCTGCCTTAAATTAATGCTCTTACATCATCTGTCATCTGTCGAGAAATATACTTTTCGAAAACGAAAATGTCACTGGCCAAATTGAAGATCTGACATGCCTATTAAAGGTAGTCTGACCGTAAAACATTTAACTAGTGAGGCAGTAGAGTTCGAACTATGCGGGTCGGTGCACAACAAATGTGCAAAATGGATACTTCCAAGCATCTGCATGGTATCCCATTTGTGTTTGACTATTAATTAAAATTGTAAGGTCAAAGGAATGAAATGAAGAAATCAACTGAAGTATCTGCAAAACGACACAGGGTGTTCTTTACATGCACATTGCTATATACACAACGGGTTATGTAGTGTCAACAGTTCCACAATAAAACAATAAACTGACATTGCCAAACGTTACATTTACTGACAGGGATGGAAAACATTTCACATTTAGTATGACACCACTTTCGTGGTCAGGCTAAATATACAAATCCACCGATCAGTGTATGAAGACATCCATGGGATACATAGTTTCAAAAGTCTTCTCAAACAGAGACTGCCATAACAGTCATGTTAAAAATCGTATCGAGATTCTGTGGAATCAGCACAGGTGTGGCCATCCATGCCACTTTCAACAGTCTTTATCTTTCAATTGCAATATTGATAACTCAGTGTAAAATGAAGAATGTTCCCCATGGCGGACAAACGACAGACATGCCATCGCAAGACGATTTAATAAAAAAATCTGCAAATGTTGTTGCCACCAATCATACAGTTCTTACTCACATACGCCATGTTCTCGTATCATATATCTCTTTAACAAATCACTAAAAACAATTCCAACAAATAAGTAGGCAAGGTCATATAAGTACTGTAACGGACATCGAATTCTTTGTCTCATTTCTCGATATAAAAAGTAAGAAACTAGTGATATCGTCGCGTTGAACATATCCACATACCCTTCATTGCCAAATACAGGTTACAAACATCCACCTCCTCAGCATCGCTATATAGTACTGCATCTACAACCCGAGAAGAGTCATAGCCGTCATTCAAATACAGTGACAAAGGTGTCATTCGTTACACAACAAAAAGAATATGTTTTACGTTGAGGGACGTCGGCATTTCTAGAAGCACTTTAGCACCGACTACGACCTGTTGTCTCCAGAAACACATATAACTTGCTAGGTACGGTTGGTGGAGCCATGTTTGGAGTGACATGGAGTCGGTTGCTGGCGATACGTGAGTGAAGAAATCAAGGATGTGCATATATGTACCTTTGCCTCGAGAAAAAGAAAAGTGTATCCAAAATGGAAGCACTCAAGACAAGCACCATTGCAACAATGACATCACATGCTTGCATAACGATGCCCTGCTTTGTGACAGCGATTTACGTGCCCCGAGGAAAAGGGAGAAAATATAATAAAACATTGTACTTGTTGAAATGTTCCAACAATGATATCACGTGTCTTGGAATGATTTCCTGATTCTGTTCCTTCACACCATGGGTTAGTTAGTGACTCCACTTTGAATTGTAATGACAGCACCATATGTGTCTAGTTTGGCAGTTTGTTGTGCCCAGGCGGTATACGTTGCTGTCACTCACACTGGGAACTTCACCATTGATGTCATTAGCATTTTTCCTGATGCCACTTATATGTTAAACATTCACGGATGTCGACATTTACATGACCAATTTGAGCTAAATATGCCCTTGAACTCCACAGAAGCACATTTAACTACCAGTGTACAGAAAGTACGTCCTTTACATTGTCAAGATCATTTACAGAATGCAGTCATAGAGCTCGAAAATTGCTGAATGCAGCGTTAGAAACTAAACACAACAAACAACACATCGTTACAGATGGTGCTGATACCAGTGATCGCTGTGCTTATATGGTGTCTGCCATGGTACTATTATCAGTACAAACAGAAGAAGGTCAAACTTTAAGCTGTGTTAAATAACACAATAAACAGCCAAAAAGGCAAAATGATAAATGCAGAAGTTCATATAAAATATACACTTTATATATAAAGTCTCCATTGTGAGCTATGCATGTTAGAGCTAACTGTATCCTTGACCTCCACAGATGCACATATAACTGCTAAGCTACAGAAGGTATATCCTTTGTTCTGATGGCTGCAATGTGTGTCATGATGGGAGTCAACCGTTAGAGACACGTGAGTGGAGAACTCAGACCCCATGGGATATTGATATGTGTGGCACTGCTTCAGTGTTTCAAAACGGAAAGTCTCAAGACAAGCCTCACTGGTAAGATGCAACATTAACACCATGACATCCTATAATGTTGCCCTGCAATATGGTGCCATTTGTCTTCAGTTATGTCACACTGTGAAGGATCAAGCGACGCAGTTAGTTTAATATAACCATGGCAAATGCCATGAGAGCATCATAATCGGTGAACGATTTCAGCTGTAATTCAAACCAGTGTAGCTTGTAATTTGCATCGATTTAGACAATATAAACTGAGCAGGTGGTCAACTGAAATATGAACGTATGTATGTTGTCGTTGTTGATATACATAATATATTGGGTCAAGATATACGCAAGGCTTTGCACGTTGAGATGTTCAGATACGATCTGGGCATCTAGGAACCTTTGACTTCGATATATCATCGTTCCCCATCTACTCCTTGGGCCGCAACCATTCAGAGATACATTATCTTTAATCTTTCATCAACACTGCTTTAAACACAACATAAAATTGCATGCACTTTCGCAGCTCCGATGATTCTTCATGTAAATCTGTGCATATATGGATATAATCAACATGAGTTCATTTTGAAACAAACATCGACCAATTACTATTTTACCCCAGATGTTCTTTAAGTTGGTTTAAAGAAACATTTTAAAATAGGAATGGTTATAAGAAAGGAAGACGGTCAAGTGATTCTATTGATTGGAAGTTGGTTTCTTCTTCAGGACGGAATGGGTCTCAAACGAAAATAACCAATCTAAACTACGTTTGCTGAAATAAATAGATACGTTTACTGATGGATTGGATTAGAAACAGGAACATCCCACACCACAACCTTGTTTTTTTGCCACGAACCACCAAGAGCTTCCACGCAGTCAGAAATACACAACGCTTTCCTGAATTTTAAATATTGAAACAAGAGCATAAGTGTTTCCAGACAAAGCTGTTTCCATAAAAGATCCAAAATATCTATATTTTTAGGAACAATGAATTTTGTTTCAAATTGAACAGCATTCCATGCAAGTTGTTCAATGATATGAACCAGGACTACGTATGATGTGTGTCACTTGTATGAAATTAGAGGTGAGGTGAGGTGAAATTGGGTTTTACATCGTGCTTGAGAATATTTCGCTCATATGACGACGTGCATGCGTGTGTATGTGTATGTGCGGCTGCTTGTACTAGCCCAGACTGAAGCTGGTTTTATAGTGCTAGCCCACTGAGATACCATGCCGCAGTGAAGCATGAATACCCCACTCAGACACATTATACTGACTCCGAGCCGACCAGTCCTTGTTGTACCCATTAATGCCCAGCGCCAGGCAGGGACCAACAAGTACCATATTTTAACGTCTTTTGGTATGACGCGGTCGGGGATCGAACCCGCGACCTTCCGCTCTCCGGGCGGACGCTCTAACGACTACACCAAGAAGGCGGTTCTATGAAAATAGAGAACCTTAATGGATGATTAATAAGCAGCACCTCCAAGTATCAAGTATGTTGTCCAGATGTGCTCATCACACGTTTAACAACACTAAATTGGGTCACATTTTCATGTTTTGTGGGGGAGGCTTTCAGAAAATATTTAGAATGAATACACTCCAATGTTTTGTCACATCTGGTATAAATCCTCAGCCCCAATAATCCCACTAGTAGTACGAGTTTCGATTCGATAACCTTACAACAATTCGATACGAATCCCCACTTCACTCGTAGCGACTGCCATTGTGCAATGTGGCATTCATTCTCATCAGAAAAGATTCAGAGAAAAAATGTCAAATGCTTCAATAGTTAATTACTATGAGGTTTTCCCCCACAATGCCTGATGGAAGCAGGAAACAAGTGTTAGACGGTATTCTGTTCTTCTGGTGATTTTTTGTGTGCCTCGAAATTCGAATAGAGGATTCATTATTGCAAAATCGGCACTTCAGAACACAAAATAAAATGTATTGCTCGGAATAATTCTTCAATGTTTCATATGAAAGACCCGCCGTGATGTTGCTGGAATATTGCTAAAAGCGGCGTAAAACCAAACTCAGTCAGTCATATGAAAGAAGTGTAAGTCACAATATGTCAGGAAGCAAAGTGAGTATTGTCAAATATTCACAGACATACACTGACTGATCTGCTAATTTGTTTAAATGTTACACAAAACGAACATGCAGTAACATTTTGTATGATGTAAGGGACACACAAAACTGGAACATGGAAACACAAAGGTCGTCCTTTACACGTGTGCGCAGGTGAGTGGGAGAATCAAGAACGCATCTTCACGAGCGAACGACTTCACTGATTCTAGTCCATGTTGAAAATCACGTAAGTATCTATAAGTGTATCAGGTGGCATGTTTGCATGCTACCAAAGCTCAGTGGGTGCCTGAGCCGGTCACACTAATCGTAGCAGATGCAAACGTTATTGACATATAATTCACGTTTGAGACACTCACTATCGGCATGTAAGTGTATATGTAAAACCTGAACGTAAAAGCGTGTGCACACAAACTATGTCGGATAATATTCCGTTGTATTATCCCCAGGAAGCTGATAATAATAATTGCGTGAACACTGATTCATTGACCGGGTTATAATAATTAATACAGTTAGTGCAGGAACACATACTTTGAACATCGACGCTAAAAGTGGACATGCTACTACCATTGCTATTTTACCATTGCTATATCATATTGCATATGACTATTGTTGTCACGGGTTTGAATGAATCTTCATTATATAGCGAAAATACATGGAATTATCATGAAACGGCCCTCCCATTATCAGAAATTTGCGGGCCGCTGCAAATGATATTGGACCGCTCAACCTTAACGACGGGCCACTATCAGTTCTGTTGTCAAGTGACGTCATAGTTGGTGGTGTGGGCTTACGGTTCATTCGACATTTATTGGCTTTCGACTGGCAGATATTCTGGGTCAAACAAGTCAAAGCAACTCGAATTCCCGCTTTAAATAGCGGTGATATTGGCTTTCTTGTTGGTGCTAACCTTAACAATTGCATTATTAAGGCTGTTGATGGACCAAAACCGAACACTGACATAGTTTGACATGTTGCAGGCTATGGTCTTGTCAAAGGCCAAGGTCGAATATCGTCACTTTATGTTGTGACGTCACTTGAATTGTTCGATGACGTAATTTGGGTAAACTTACAGTCAAATTTCTTCATTGTTTCCTTTTTCTTTTCAACACAAATTCCAGGTATTTTAGCAATAATAAGGGTAATGCTATTTTTGAAGGCATTATCATTTGCAGAAGCGCTCGGTCTTTTTCAACTGCCCTGAACTCGGGCTTCTGCAAATGATAATGCCCTCAAAAATAGCATTACCCTTATAGTAACCCATGCTTGTCGTAAGATGTGACTAACGGGATCGGGTGGTCAGGTTCGCTGGCTTGGTTCACACATGTCATCGGTTCCCAATTGCGCAGATCGATGCTCATGCTGTTGATCACTAGATTGTCTGGTCCAGACTCGATTATTTCCAGACCGCCGCCATATAGCTGGAATATTGCTGAGTGCGACGTAAAACTAAACTCACTCATTATTGCTATTATTTTTGCTATTATTATCATTTGTACTATTATTAGTACGTTGATGTGCGTTTGTTAGATCATTTTGTATGGAGAATATTTTCCCAAACTGGTGAGCGATGTACAACCTTTCAGGGAAGCCACAACAATTTCCACAACAAACTGATGTACCATCTAATGCGTCGGCCTGTTTAGCACCATGGTTCTAGTGACAAAGTGTGTTAGATGAAAATGACTCCCGTTTCATCTCTTCAATAATTGTAAAGACCACCAACTTTACAAATGCACGTTGGGTTGTCTGTGAAATACCTTGTTCATTAGTGTGTCTGTGACTTCGGTCTGTGACTGTGATGGCCGTTAGGGAAGATGCACCAATCAGAAAACAAATCTACATGTACCTAGGCCTCAGGGGGTGATAAGTTTAATTATCCCCACCGAAGGTAACGGGTGTTGGGGAAGATACACTAACCACAAAACATATGTACATGTACCGGGACCTCAAGGGTGTGATGATATCCTTAATCATCCCCTCTGCGGCTAAAGGGCGTTCACTCAGTAAACAGATCTCATATTCCAGTCCCCATTAACGGCAATAATTGACACTCGGGGCTGATTGACCAAGATGTGGTAGACGTGAACAGCTTAGTCTACATACAGTGCTAGAAGGAGTATATACTTCACTATTTCAGGTACTCTGTAATATACTAATCTTGTCTGATTAAACTGCTAACATGGGCTTTCAGTATGTAACTACAGTCACATAGCTTGCATATTGCTGGGTGTGACGCTAAACAACTAACAAATATAACACATAGGACGTGGTTCGTTTTGAATGAACATGTCACGTCTGTGCTATTCTCAGAGTGAGTGAGTGAGTGAGTATGGTTTTACGTCGCTGTTAGCAATATTCCAGCAATATCGGGGGACACCAGAAATGGGTTCACACAACACATGTGGGGAATCGAACTCGGGACTTCGCCGCGACGAGAAAACGCTGTAACCACTTGGCTACTCACCGCCCCTCCTACTCCCAGAGAGGTAGAAACAAACTTGATACGAATACATCAGAATTCAAGATCAGATTCAACCCAATATGTGTTTGACTTTCAGTGAAAGCAACTCTGTTATTTAAACCTGGTTTGGTGTATTATAGGCAGTGCAGCTGTCAATACGTCAGCACGAGGCAATCTCAGATCAAAGTTGTTAATGTAGCCCTATGCTTATCGGCACTGACATATACATCTTGAGGCAAACATGTTGACAGCGTTCCCAGCGAGACTTCATAAATGTACATGTATCATCAACTGGTCTCTATACCTCAGACCCAGAGCTACCACGTTCTCACACTGTCCATTAAGCTCCGGTAGTTAGTGGTTCGTCACCGATATTCCGGTTCCTGTTGTCATCTAGTCAGCACTGTCAAGCGTATGTCACCGTCAACATGGTATACACAACCTACATGGTAACGCTCACTGATATACTGTCATCTATAATGAGGCGTCTCTCTACTTTCCGTTGCTCTAGTTATATAACACTAGAGATGTGACGTACACACTCTTGACTCCAACTAACTATCACTCAGTCTGGGGAATCAGTCGGCAGGAGTTCCTCTGTACGAGGATCTGAACTCTTAGTGTCAACTGAAAGGTGGCAGACTTGGTTCTAATTTGCCTTTATATTATTGGCCGATTATAGGTTTGGGGCAAGTGATTGATGGTGTAGATGTTGAGGATTACATAGGATTGTATAGGATGATTTGTTATTGAATCTCCATGACAGGTGCTTTCAGGTTCAGACTCACAAAGGTGACAATTGCTTTCACTCTCTTACCCTAATGTGTGCTGCATTCTGATAGTGTATGTTTCTGCAGGCAAGGTAAATAATCGTTGACACTCATGATCAGTTCTCGTTCCAGCGACGTTGCCACAAAATGCCCTTGTCGATGGTGAATATCAAGGACAACATCACAATAATCCTATTTCACCAACAATAACCTGAATTGAGCCTCATCAGGACAAGATTTCGAAATGGCCCATCCAGGGATAAATATCGTGAAAAATATCGTCAAAGTGTTTAGTGTGATCTACTGAAGACTCGTTATCAAATTAGTTTTGTGTTTGTGTTTTGAAAATGCATCAAAATGCACATTAACAGCTGTCATTATTAAATGAAGGTCATCGCATAAAGTATAAATGTTAATAATATGTATAGCTACAGTTATGCTGATTGCATGCCTAAGTGAAGTCTCGAAGTGTAATACTAAATTTAATCCCAAAATGCTATCCATAAGACAAACAAAACTGTAGAGTTTCATTCGCAAAGTTCCAATCCCTAATCACAAGTTACTTCCCCATCCATGTAGTATGTAACAGTCTATATTCCTTCATGTTCAGTATCGATGGCTATGGACATGATCAATGTCCATGTTCTGTCTGATGCAGCAGTTCTCTGGGAGATAAATCTGGCTGATAACCTGGGGTCATCATTGCTCGTATATCAAGAGTAACTGAGCCTCGAAACGATTCATTCCGGACACTTCCCAACAGCCTTGAAATCAAGGATGCTTTTGAATTGAGATGCCACTTCCCAAATGTTTTCAGTGCTTTGTGTGCGTATATATGTACACACACACACACACACACTCTCTCTCTCTCTCTCTCTCTCTCTCTCTCTCTCTCTCTCTCTCTCTCTCTCTCTCTCTCTCTCTCTCTCTCACACACACACACACACTCTCTCTCTCTCTCACACACACAGGAAGTGAGTGAGTGAGTTAATAGTTAACGTCAAATCGGCAATATTTCAGCCATATCGTGACGTGAACATTTTACATTGAAATGGAAGGTTAAAACTAATAGCACTATTAGGACAATACAAGAGAAAAACAGGCAATAGATCGCCAACAACTGAAGGTAGATCACCATACTAGGGACGATGGGGACATATAGTGTCTTTGCTACCTGCATAGACCCTAGCTGGATTTATACTATCCCTTCAGCCATTTGCGTTTAAACTGAGATTTAGCCATACATTAAAATGACAAAAATACTACGATTAAAAAACCTGGTTTTGGGACTTACGTACTTACAGTACTTTAACCCCCTTTGAGGACACAGAGAGAGAGAGAGAGAAATCCCCTGCTTATTGCAGTATATGTTTCAGCTTACATGTACCAGTGACGATCCGGGTTAGAATCTTTTTTAAGTAACCCATGCTTATCGTAACAGGCGAGTAACAGGATCGAATGGTCAAGTTCGCTGTCAACCACGACATGTCATCGATGTTCATATTGTTGATCACTAGATTCGACTTTTACAGACCGCCGCCATATGCTGAGTGCTACGTTAAACAGCAAACCAAGCACCTAGCACTAAGGCAACATGACAATGGCTTTATGCCATTAGAGTAAATATAACACATTTATAATATTTCAATGACGAAAATAGCCAGTTGTTAACATGTTCAAGGAAGCAGCTTTTAGCATTTGCAGATGCACACATTGAACCAAAGGATTTGTCATTTGGGCGACACGAGTGTTGTGCAGTCTATAACCAGTCGATACATTCAAGCCAGACGCCGTTAGTGTTGAGAGAGTAAAAATGGGGACCTATGTTTTTAATTGAGTCCAGAAGCAATCGCCACTTTCTGAGTAGGCGTGGACGTGACTGCCTGCTCCCTCACGAACGTCATGCAAATTGTCATAATTGGGGATGGGCTTGAAATGATATGGCGTGGAACATCTGAGACTGAATGTAGAAGGATCAATGGACAGACTACATAGACACCAGACGTGCACAACAGACTTTGCAAACCATGCTGGTGAACGTTTTGTCCTTCAAGACATAAACCAGACATAACTGACAACCTCTAGCACTAAATGGCACTAAATGCTAATCGACGTGTACTTGATGCATGCTTGCACATTAGTTATGGATTTTTTCACATAGTTACTTTTCAGTATATACAGAAAGGCTCACATAGGATCCTGGTGCTTACGTAGCCGTCGGTGAAAGAAAATACCCTTTCGCGTGTCCAAGAGTGATTTCATGGGAAATGAAATAAGACTGGGTTGAAATTCGCGTTCAATATCATTACTGCACATATATAGTGAATGCATAGACAATACGGATGTGTTTAGCTGCTTTTGGGTTCTAACTCACTAAACACTCAATTTCGAACGATTTCACAGGTTACCATGACAGTATCGCATGACACACGCTTTATTCTTTCATGAAGTACTTCTTTGGTATTTACAGTTCCTCTGGGGGATATCCACCACATTTACACTTCGTAGTAAGAGTGAATTTTACTTCATCAAGAGCGCAGGTTTCCACATTATTCCAGACACATCACGGTGTTTTAACTTAATCTGGGATCCTGGTGTCAAACGTTTACCACTTTGGTGAAACCCACGAGCAGGTACATGATGCTCACAAATATAGAACCAGGATTCGAACCATCAATCACAGACGCAATCACACGCAGGCAACTGCAGCGACCTGACTGCTAGAAGAGCGACCGACGAAGTGAATTAGGTGGCCAGGTGGGGAGGAAGTGACTTCCCTGAAAACAAAAGTGTTGTGTTGTAAAAGATACATTGTCAGAATCAGGAGCTTTATTCAGATTAACCAATAACCAATAACTTCAGTCCTATGACACGCCGAGCAATCATTTCTGTGCACTCCTTGGCTCCAATCAATGAATTTAGATGCAGGGGAAGGTACATCTTCCTCCCACATGGACTCACTGCAGATCAATCTGGTCAACGTCAGTTCAAGGGTGGCTGTCCTAAGTATCTCCTTGGGGTCCCAGACAAGATGGGTCCAGAATATTTGGGTTTTGTTCAGTGATTGAGTTAATATTTAACGTCAGATTGGCAATATATATGTCAGCCATATCTTGACGAAAACAATTTAAACAATAAAATGTGAAAACATTTGGAAGATAGTTTTTTGTTGTTTCATGCAGCAATATTCCTAGCTGCAAACACAATGTGACATAAATATTCCTCGTGTGACCTTCCTCGCCGACACTGCCCTTAAACAATTCAAACTCATTAACTAACCTGACTGGATCTTCTGTTCACTGCACAACTCGAAGTTTTATTTCAGAATATATTAATCCAAGACATGCAGATTACTGCATAGTATACCGTACTAACCACTAATAAGGTTCGCTCTTACGACATGTTGTGGGTTGCCGAAGGCGAAACGGAATGAATGAAACCTTCTCCACAGAGTGCTACAAAGACCTAAAATTCTATCCATAGCATAATTACACCACTTAAATGTAAATCTTTTGCAAAATCAGGTCTCGCTCAGGTCGGCCTATCACATTAGAAAAATAATCATTCCCAGCAGCATTGTGTACACCGTGATGTACTTCATATACTTTCGATTCCCAAGACACACTATGTCAAACAAAAGATTAGGATGTGTGAAAACGAACGTTCTGCTCTTGGAACCTTGTTTGAAAACAAAGCAGAATCTGGGTGGTCGATGTTCTTGATGGGGTACCAATGGAAATCACTTTGGCAGTCGTTGAGGTGCCCATCCCTGGTGTCCAGTCGACGTGTTGTGGTGCATATCGTTGGTTTCAAGTCGACATGCTGTCATCCCTATCCCTGGTGTCATGTCGTAGTGTTGTGGTGCCTTTCGCTGACGTCAAGTCGACATGCTGCCATCCCTATCCCTGGTGCCACGTCGTAGTGTTGTGGTGCCTATCCTTGGTTTCAAGTCGTAGTGTTGCCTCAAAATAAAACAAAGTATGAGTACATCCATCATTCCAGCATCGGGGACACAGCAGCCTGAAGGACCGCAGGCATAGCCCAGAGTTTGTGTTGTCTGAAGCGACGGCAAAAAGTACGATCAAGCTAGTAGTCATGTTGAATGATGGCGACGTGGCTACATCAAATGTTACAGAACTGCTGTTTCCCGGAGGTGTCCACATGATGTTTGAACAGCCGACGAGCCTGTCAGATAACTGATTTAGTGGTTGGCTCATTGTGTTTAATAAACCGTTTAACTAGGCGTCTAACGAGCACAGGGGTTATCGCATGGAAGAGCATAGCCTGAAGACGGGCTAATGATACTCAATTATGTCTTGTAAGAGGGGTCTAGTGGAAAGGGGCTACAGCAGCAGATTCTACAGTGTGTAGCAATTTATAGCAATATTTTACAGATCCTGTGTTCTTCTCGTGGCATCCTTTACCTCTCGTTGTAAGGACATGCAGCTCAGGATTGTCGTAGGAAGAATTGGGGACTTCAAAACTGTTCCATCATTATCATTTGATTGCAAAATATGAAAGAGAGTCTGAGTTCCTATTCACACCTAGTCTCTCTGTTATTAATGTTAAATGGAACTGTCAGATTGATTCAACGAAACTCCCCCGCAAGACATTACGCGTAGTCCTGTCTGTAAAGACGCCAATTATGTGCGTGATTACAGGTATAATGTAATGATGTCACACGTAATCATCGTTGTACACATATGACATTTTATTTGAGTCCAAGTTCAAGTAATTAAGTACATGTAATAATTGCTTTCTCTTGATGTTTACAATTTTAATCATGATGCAGAATTGGCACTACATAATGCATCATGCAATATATGACACTGTGGATAGGTATCACGTGGACAATATTTTCGTGTGTGAACCAAAGCATATTGATAAATATCGTCGTGTCACAAAATATCCTTTTGAATGTTTTGTTGACAAACGGAACAGACAGATATCGTTTCATAGCGATGCTATATTCCCTGGTTTCAGAGGATGAAACGTAAATGGTTAGAACTGCGGCTTGATTGTGGAGTGATATTCCACGTCAAAGTCACCAGTATCAAGGCAAACAGATGTCTAAAACACGAAGAACATGTATGTATGACGCCAGTGGGACACATTTACAAGCAAGCCAAGTCACCGACCCTCTTTATAGGCTGTTATGGCCGGCATAAGAAAGGAATAGTTGGAAACATTGGCAAGTTGCCGTTCATTGATCTCCCAGTGTAAAACACTTTCCATAAACTAAACATTATTTTGGATTACACTGTCTCAGTAAAGTACAGATTCTAGTACTTTTGGTTCGTTGAGTCCCCTCCAGGAATCGAACCCACACATTTAGAGTCAGGCACCTAATCACCAGCACACAAAATCATTGGGCATTTTGTATTCGTATCAATATGGTGTCTGCCACGATAATATTAGTAGTACAAGCAGTAAAAGGTCAAATTGTAAACTCTGCAACAGTAACACAACAGAAAGCCAACACGGCAAAATAATAAATGCCGAAATCGCTAAAATCTATACACTTAGATATAATGTCTTTATTGTTGGCTGAGACCCGTGAAGATCCGGGGTAGAATAGGTCTTCAGCAACCCATGCTTGCCATAAAAGGCGACTTTGCTTGTCGTAAGAGGCGACTAACGGGATCGGGCGGTCAGGCTCGCTGACTTGGTTTACACATGTCATCGGTTCCGAATTGCACAGATCGATGCTCATGCTGTTGATCCCTGGATTGTCTGGTCCAGACTCGATTATTTACAGACCGCCGCCATATAGCTGGAATATTGCTGAGTGCGGCGTAAAACTAAACTCACTCACTCACTCACTATTGTTGGCTGAGCATGTTAGAAATAGCTGTGTCCTTGACCTCCATCTAAGCACATAGAACTGCGAGGGGACAGGAGCTACATCCTTTTGTCCAAACTTTGGTGCCCGTGCATGCAATGTTGGTCATGACAGGAGTCAACAGTTAGAGACAGGTATATATGTTCTGTTCGTTGACATTCATAATATACTGGGTCACGAGATATGCCAGGCTTTGCATGGTGAGATGTCTGGGAACTATTTCGACAGCTAAGAACCTCTGACTTCAATACATCATTATTCCCCATCTTCTCCTTGGCCCACAACTATTCAGAAATCCTTGATCTATAATATTTCATCCACACTGCTTTAAACCCAACATGTCCATGTGTGTACATTCGCAATTCCGAGGATCCCCTGTGTACATCTGTGCCCAACATTTTATACACAGATCAGCAAAAGAAATGCGGAAATATTCGAAGCAATCTCATTTTGAAAAACAAACATAGACAAATCACTATTTTACGACAGATGTTATGTACTGTTGGTTTAAAGAAACGTTTTTGAAATAGGCATGGTTAAAAGAAAGGAAGACGGACAAGTGATTCTATTCTATACTGAAAGTTTCTTCTTCAGGCCAGAATTGGGCTCAAAGGAAAATAACTAAATTAAACTTGCTGAAATGACTAGATAGTTATTTTTACTGATGGATGGGTCTAGAAACATGAACAGCCCACAGCTTTATTTGCCAAGAACAACAACTAAAGAAACGTTTTCAGAAGAAACTGTTTCCCTAAAAGATCTACAATATTGATACCTTCATGAACCAGGAACAATGTTATTTGATTCAAAATCAACGGTAATTTTGTTATGTACGTTGTTCAATTGTATGAACATATTTGTGGATGAGAGACCTGAAGAATGAGCATCAACCAATCAGGACTTTGTCTGATGTGTCTCATTTGTCTGAAAATAGATGACCTAAATGAAGGGTTAATAAGCAAAACTTCCTACAATCAAGTATGTTGTGCAGATGTGCTCATCACAAACACGTTCAACAACATTGAATACGACCACACGTTGATGTTTGATGGGACGGGGCTTTCAGAATATCAGTATGTCTTTAGAATTAATAAAATTCAAATGTTTTGTCACATCTGGTATATATCGTCAACACCAATAATTCCTCTAGGCACTTCCGGCCCCACCGGTAGCACCAGTTTCGATCCGATAACCTTACAACAATTACGATAGAAATCCCAACTTCATTCGTAGCGACTGTTATTGTGCAATGTGGCATTCATTCTCATCAGAAAAGATTCAGAGAAAAAAAACGTCAAATGCTTCAATGTTGAATTACTCTGAGGTTTCCCCCCACAACGCCTGATCGAAGCAGGACACACCTGTTACGGTGATTGGCCCCGACTTCCATACACGTATTTCGTTGTTATTTTGGTGATTTCCTTACGTGCCTCGGACTTCGAATAATTATTAATTATTGCAAAATTGGCATTTCGGAATACATTACACAAAATACAATGTATTGCTCGGATCAATTCGTCAATGTTTCATATGAAATAAATGTTATGCACAATATGTCAGAAAGCGAAGTGATTATGGGCAAATATTCACATACATACACTGACTGATCTGCTAATTTTATGAATGTTACGCAAAACGAACAACAATAACATACAGAATCATGCATTCTGTATGATGTAAAGGACATACAAAACTGGAACGTCGAAAAACAAAGATCGTTGATTACATGTGTGTAGGTGATTGGGAAAATCAAGAGCGAACGTTTCACCAGCGAACGTCTTCACTGACTCTACTCCATGTTTAGAGTCACGTAGGTATCGTTTTGTGTATCAGGTGAAATGTTGTTTTGTTTTTGTTTGTTTTAAACATAATTTATTCATGAGAAAAGGATTGGGTGCAAGTTATACAACTTAGAACACCCTCTCCGTAGTATTTACATAGTATTATTTACATTCTTTCTACAAGATGGACAGAGAAGAACAGAACAGAAATATGGGAAAAAGAGGAACAATTGCAACAATTAAGAAAATCGTTTTGAATGACAAATATATGTTTGAACAATTTTAAATATGTTTGGATTTATGTGAACTGTCAGATCTGCATTGCCATGTAATAGTAACTCATAGGTTATTTCCACATTTGTAATACTGCGTAAATTAGTCATCATGGTAGTTCTCTGTACTGTATATTATTGACAGTCAAATAGGTAATGATAAGAATTTTCACAAACATTTCCACAAGAACAACTTGGGTTATCTCTTAAAACAGCGCGGAATAGATCATAATTCAACTGACTACACATGTAACGTAGTTTTGTAAAGTTGATGTTAGTGATTCTCGGTCCAGAATCAAAGTATTGAGGAACAGTTTTATGTTTTATATGGTGAAATGTTTGCATGCTTCCGAAGCTCAGTAGGTGCCTGAGCTGGTCACACTGTTTGAAGCAGATCCAGACGTTATTAACAGGTAATTCACATTTCCCAACACTAACTATGGACATGTAAGTGGTACATGTCAAACTGAACGTCGTGTGGACATAGTGTACTTCAGACACGTTGGATAATGTCTTTGTATTATCCCTAAGAAGTTGAGAATGTTAATCGAGTGAGCTCTAATTTATCGACCGGGTTATAAGAAATAATTTTACTATCATTAATATTTTTACTATTATTATATAATTTTGCATGGAGATTGTTTCCCCAAACTGCTGAGCGATTTACATCCTTCCAGGAAAGCCACAACTATCTCCACAACAAACTTAAACATCGGCCTGTTTAGGACCATGCAAAGAAAATTGTGATAAATAAATGTGACACCCCTTTCATTTCCTCAACATTTGTGAAGACTACAAACTTTACAAATACACGTTGGGTTCTTTTGTGAAATACCATGTTCATTAGTGTGTCTGTGATTCGAATTCGGTCGTTGGGAAGATAAACCAACCAGAAAACACATCGGGGAAGTGATGATATCGCGATCTGAACTTTACGGCTAACGAACTTGCAAAATCCGACAGCAGGGCATTGGGAGTTATAATTGGGAAATTCCAATCTGTTGGAGGTATGTCAGTGGAAGTTTCAACACGCTTTACGGTACTATATGGGGATTCAAGGAATTTAGATGTATCAACAACGTACAACACCGTGCTTGTATGTCTATCCTTGGTGTGGAAGGTAAGACCCCTAATATCGCAGTGGGAGGCGAGATGGGCTTTTTATCATCGTTAACGTTACAACGTATAGAAGTCGTTCGGTTCTGCAAAAGGTTATATATTAATCCGGACAAAAAATGAAAATTGGTGGCAGGAGACGTGGAGCGACAGAGGTTTAGCTAATAGAACAAGCTGTGTACATACAGAATGTCAAATCGTCAACATCGAAGCCTGTGAGCAAACTTGAGATGCGGAACGCTTCCGATAGAAATAGAGCTCGGCAGGTTTCACCGTCCACCTACCCCTTTACAAGATCGTCAGTGTAAAATGTGTGATTCAGGTGCTATGGAACATGAAATTCATTTTCTAGGAGAATGTTGTCTGTATAATGATATTCGTTCAGGGCTATGGAAGCAAGTTAAAAATTTAAACAGTATCTTTCCCTTACATAGCCTCACTGATAAAATAATTTATTTATTGCAAAATGATAATGTCTGTAAATCTTTAGCCGCAACTGTATGCATATGGTACATCTTCATCGTTCCACAATATTGTAAAGTATGTACCAATATGTTGTATATTAACAATACGCTAACGAATGTACAGTGGTAATTCTAACCTGCAATTTAAATCTGAATTTGTGCAATCTGTATGCATATTTTATTAATATTTGTTTGTGTTAAAATGTTCATGTACGGGTGAATGAATCTGGATGGACTGAGGATCTGAGTGTGATCACGAGTGAATGAACCGTATGGGGTGAGGATCTATGCGTGAAGGAAATTGTTTTGGGGGTGTGCGTGTGGAGGAAAGGAGTGTGCTATTTATGTTGCATGTATATGTAATATGTTAAAATTGTAATATCATGTCTCGTAGGCCTGAGGGCCGGATGCTGTTTTATATCTATATTTTAATGATTCAATGAAAATGTGACACGTAAATAAAATATAGTTCTTCTTCTTCGTCTTCTGATATCTGTAATCATCTCTACTGTAGTTGAAGGGTGGTTACTTTGTAAACACATCTCATATTCCAGTCCCAATTATCGTCAATAATTGGCACTCGAGGCTGATTGCCCAGGATTAAGTAGACGTGGACAGTCTACGTACGGTGCTAGATGGACTATACTTCATTATTCCAGGAATATTGTAACTATACTAATCCTAACTGATTGAACTGCTAATGTATGCTTTCAGTACTAAACGTACTCATATAGGTTGCATACTGCTGATTGTAGCGGTAAACAACAAGCACATTATGACATAGGAAGTGGCTTTCTCTAAAATGAACATGTCTGTCCTATTCCCTGAAATGTAGAAACAAAGATGAAATTTTCAGAATTTTGGGTGTGTTGTTGTTTGTTTTGGCAGGTGTTTTTTTTGCTTTTACAGACAGTGTACGCTTGTATTTTACATCCAGGTTCAACCCAACATCGGTTGAAAGCTACCCTGGGTTGGTGTATGTTTCCATACTCAATAAAAAGCTGACAAGGCAAATTAATGTATAATTCCCTGCATCTTGAGAATGAACCTGGTGTGAAACAATTAATCGTTAGACTCCATTTGCATAGGCCCCACAGGCTAATGCTGAAAACAGGAAGCAGTTTTTAGTAATGTTACATGTCCAAGCAGCTGTCAGTAAGTCAGCACGAGGCAATCTCAGATCAAGGTTGTTCATGCAGCCATGTGTTTATTGTCACTGACAGGAACGTCTTAAAACAAGCAACCCGACAACGTCTTGAGACTTCAAAGTACTCTATGTATACTCTATAACTTGTGTATATGCACCTCAGATACACGGCTATACTATCCTTTGCAGCAGGAGACAGGACGTATAGGTTCCTGTTCCATCTAGTCAGCACTGTCAAGCGTATGTCACCGTCAACATGGTATACACAACCTGCATGGTAAAGCTCACCGATATACTGTTATCTATAATGAGGCGTCTCTCTACTTTCCGTTGCTCTAGTTATATAACACTAGAGATGTGACGTACACACCCTTGACCCCAACTAACTATCACTCAGTCTGGGGAATCAGTCGGCAGCAGTTCCTCTGTACGATGATCTCAACACTTAGTGTCAACTGTAAGGTGGTACACTTGGTTCTAATTTGCCTTTATATTATTGACCGATTATAGATTTGGGGCAGGTGATTGATGGTTTGGATGTTGAGGATCACATGATTTATAGGATGATTTGTTATTGAATCTCCGTGACAGGTGCTTTCAAGGTCAGACTCACAAAGGTGACAATTGCTTTCACCCCCTTAACCTAATGAGTGCTGCATTCTTATAGTATATGTTTCTGTAGGCAAGCTGAATAGACTTGAACACGTAGTTCTCGTTAGAGCGACGCTGTCTCAAAATGTCCATTGTCTATGCTGAATATCAAGAACAACGTAACGCAAACCCTAAGTCATGAACCATCTCATGAAAATGAGCCTCGTCAAAAACAATATTTTGACACCCATCCAGGGATAAAGTCATATGAGTAATCACTTTTGGTTGTGCAATTTAGTATGCCTTCAGTCCAAGATTCCCACAAGTGGGTGATAAGCTGTTCAGCGGGCACGCTGTTATATCATGTCAACACTCCAGTAAAACAAACTCGACCGATTTATAATTTTACAGGAGGAAATGGCAATGTTGCATCATACACTTGGGGTTTTATTCCTGCTTGTCGTATTAATTAAACGCGATTATTTACCACATTTTCAGATGAACCATGCAATCATAATAAGTAATGAGTGAGTGAATTTGGCTTAATCTACTGGGAGAAATGTTGATGCTGCTCTCAAACGTTTTCCACTCCTGTGAAACATACGAGCAGGTGCTTGGTGCTGACAAATCTAGACACAGAACAGAACAGAACCAAGACTCGAACCCACATTCATAGATTTGAGGTGTATCCTAGGGACGCACATCTATGCGCAGGCAGCTGCAGTGAATAAGAACAGTGCAACCACCGTGGCCTTGACTGTGTTATAGTGAACGAAGTAGTGTGACCATTCGTGTAAGGGGGCTGCATTCCCAGGAAAGAAAAAGTGCTGTGTTGTAAAAGATACAATAAAGAGAATCTGGAACTTTATTTAGATTAACCAATAGCCCGTTTTTCTAACTTCAGCCCAATGACACAGCTAGCAATCACTTCTGTGACTCCTTGGCTTCCATCACCGCATTCAGGTGCAGGGGAAGGTACTTCTACCTCCCACACGTACACACAAATGTGGATCAGTCTCTCAGTCAATGTCGTTTGCTGTCCTACGATTCTGCTCGAGGTCAGAGCCAAGATGGGCCCAGAAAATTGCTTTCTTTTTTCAGCAAAGGCTTATGGCATTTTTTAAGTGTTATTCAACACCGCACACAGAAATACTCCTAGCCGCAAATACACGCAATATTCCTCATTCGAGCTTCCTCGCCTTCACTGCACTTAAACAGGCCATTTCAAATTCACTAACCTCCAACCTCTGCTGATTGGATTTTATATTCTCCGCGCACGTGGAAGCCGTTGCCCAAGAACATATTGAGCGATGACTCGCATATTACTTCATATTATACCGTGCTTACGATAGTACTTTCTGAATAAATTTCACTTTTACGACACGTAGTCAGTTGCTTAAGATGAAATGGAATGAATGCCCGGTAACATTCTCCACTGAATGCTACACGGACATGTCTATGTATCAACCCTCACTTGGAGGTCAAATGAACTGAAACTACTCCAGTTAAGAGTATTTATTGTTCCGCCTAAGACATCATGAAGGGGAGGGCGGAATGAAACGTTTATCACATTACAAATATAATCATTTTCAGCTGCCTTAAGTAAACCCGTGACACACCCCATATGTTTCGAATCCCAAGACATACTATGTCATACATGTTGTAATGCTTATCACTGGCGTGAAGTAGAAGTTACCCCACTCATCAAAAAGAAGAACCTGGACCTTGAACTGTTGAAAAACTACAGACCCGTGTCCAATTTGACTTTCATTTCCAAATTGATTGAACGCATAGCTGCAACACAGTTCAAGGATCATATGGACAGCAATGGGTTGCAAGAAGTCTATCAATCAGCTTACCGCTGCTTCCACAGAACGGAAACGGCACTTGTCAAAGTCCAGAACGACATACTCATTGGGTATTGACAAGGACGGTGCTTCCATTCTCGTTTTGTTGGACCTTTCGGCCGCTTTGGACACGATTGACCACAGTGTTCTTCTAGCCACTCTTGAAGGAAGATTCAATGTCAAAGGCGTCGTGTTAAAGTGGTTCAAGTCCTACATCTCAGACAGGAAACAATCAGTGGTTATTCAAGGTCAAATGTCGATGCCTAGTAACTTAGTGTTTGGGGTACCACAAGGCTCAGTTCTGGGCCCTTTGCTCTTTACTGCCTACACAACCCCTCTTGGTGATATCGTCAGGTCCTTTAACCTCAGTATGCATCTTTATGCGGATGACACACAGGTTTACGTGTCCTTCAAGCCACTCGATTCTGCCTCAACATTTTTCACATTCACAGCAGGAATGTGTTGACTGTATCAAAATGTGGATGTCAACGCACTGGTTGAAATTAAGTGACGACAAAACCGAGCTCATCGTTTTCAGGTCCCAGCGGCTCCGGGCAAAATTTGATCTTCCCACTTTCTCTATTGGGCACTGTGAAATCACATCAAGTTCTCAAGTCCGGAATCTTGGTGTAGGATTTGACTCCTCTCTCTGCATGGAACCACATGTCAACAGTGTTTGTCGCAGCGCTTATTTCCACATTCGGAATATCGGCCTGATTCGCAGGTACCTTGACGAGAAAACAACAAGTGCTCTGGTGCAGGCGTATGTAACATCACGCATTGATTACTGTTACTCGTTGCTCAGTGGTATTCCAAATCATGTGCTACACAAGCTACAGAAAGTCCAGAATTCAGCGGCAAGATTGATCAGCAGAACAAAGAACATTACCCCTGTCATGAAAAATCTCGATTTGCTCCCAATCAGATTCAGAATCCAATACAAAGTATTGCTTCTTGTTTTTAAATGCATCCATGGACTGGCTCCAGGGTATCTTTCACAACTTGTAAAACCCTATGTGCCAACCCGATCTCTTCGCTCCAGTGACCAATCTCTTCTGCAAATTCAATGTACAAGAACAAAGTCTTTTGGTGACCGAGCATTCTCTTCAAATGGTGCAAAACTCTGGAAAAATCTACCACAAAAACTTCGATCACTGACTGAACTTGCATCTTTCAAAAGCCAGTTAAAGACTCATCTTTTTACCAAAGCTTACCTTTAGCTCCAGCGTGGACTTAGAGCGCCTTTGGGCGATTACATCGGATTCTGGCGCTATAGAAGTATTTGTTTGTCTGTCTGTGTGTGTGTGTGTGTGTGTGTGTGTGTGTGTGTGTGCGTGCGTGTGCGTGTGTGTATGTGTATGCGTCTAAGGAGCATAAGGGAGGTCGCATGGAAGAGCACATCCTGAAGATGGGCCATTTGTATTCAATTATGCCTTGTAAGAGGGGTGTAGTGAAACGGGGCTACAGCAGCAGATTTTACAGTGTGTAGCAATTTACATCATGTTTTACAGAATCCTGACTTCACTTTCGTGGCATTCTTTAATTCTCAGTTTACGAACACAGCCTAGTCTCTTTGATGCTATGACAAGCTTTAACAAACTTCTCCATCAGACATTACGTGTAGTTTTGTCTGTAAAGACGCCAATTATGTGAAAAATCACAGGCATAATGTAATGATGTCACACGTAATCGTCCTTGTGCATATGTAATATTTTCTATGAGTCCAAGGTCGAGTAATTAAGTACATGCAGTTTCTTTCTCTTGATCTTTACAGTTTTAATAAAGATACGGAATTCTTCTTCATGGAATATAAGACACTATGGATAGGTGTCACTCTGATAATATTTTCGTGTGTCAACCAAATGATATTGACAATATTGTGATGCAAAAGTTTAACTGTTTTGGTCACAAACGAAGTAGACATATATCGTTTCATAGCCATGCTATTTGTCCTTGTTTCAGATGATGAATGTTAGAACTACAGTTTGCACGTGCTGTATTTGGATTGATTATTCCTTCTGGTAGTCTCATGTCAACATATTAAGTCAAAGGATGAGACATTTCATTTAAAATAAAACGGATTTGAATCCTATTATTCATTAACAAACATATTTCTTGAAAGGAACAAGTGTTTTCAAATTATTTTATTTTTTAAATTGAAGTGCGTTTGTAACTACAAATGATTTACGAGATGTGTGAATCCGTGTGTTGTATAATTTTCATCAATGACAAGCATATTATATTCTTGAAGTATATGTGTCATACCGGACCGCCTCCGTGGTGTAGTGGTTAGAGCGTCTGCCCGGAGAGCGGAAGGTCGCGGGTTCGATCCCCGACCGCGTCATACCAAAAGACGTTAAAATATGGTACTTGTTGGTCCCTGCCTGGCGCTCGGCATTAATGGGTACAACAAGGACTGGTCGCCTCGGAGTCAGTATAATGTGTCTGAGTGGGGTATTCATGCTTCACTGCGGCATGGTATCTCAGTGGGCTAGCACTATGAAACCAGCTTCAGTCTGGGCTAGTACAAGCAGCCGCACATACACATACACACGCATGCACGTCGTCATATGAGCGAAATATTCTCAAGCACGACGTTAAACCCAATTTCACCTCACCTAACTACCTTCTAATGAAACACATACGCAGATATCAGATTGGCCAGATATTTCACATATTTTTGCTGACATTATGTCGTTTTCAGTTCTTTTCAGCTTTACATAGTAGTTTATCGAACGTGTTTTCGTCATGTTGATTTATATGAACTACGTTTCTATCATTTCAAGGACATCAGTTATATTGTTAAATGCAATTGATATAAAAGTTTCAATTTTGATTATTGTAGCTGTTTTATACAGGATGTATAATAATTAATCATGTCGTCTTTCTCCTACAAGGTCGGAAAACATGACAAACGGTGCACCACTTCCAATAATTTATTACATATTTCTTAAAAGGCCGGCACTGCAACAGTAACCTTGTAACATAAGTCAATCTATTCTTACACAACAGGGACATCCATTATCTAATACACATTTCGTATGATTTGTGATGACGTACGGTTTAATTATCGATACTTCTGTTGAAATATATTGTGCAACCTTGAACAAAAAAAATATGAAAACATGTTATTGCCATCAAGTAACCCGATATAGAATGAATTAGGTCACAATTAGCACACCCACTGCGTCCGCCCATGTCATGTTAGAGTGCGTATCTATATATTTTTCCTGTTACATTAAATATGACATATTCCGATGTGACATTGTATTCTCCTTGCTCACAGTTTCCGTAAGGCTGTGAAAGAAATAATCGTCGCACATTACATTTGAAACGAACAATGAAATGTGTCGTAATTATATGATTTAAATAATATATATGTATGTTCTTTTGCAGAATTACATAACATAAGCTTCTTGGTTCGATTCTCTTCTCGTGTCATAACGTCCTTGCCTGGCGTTTGTCCTGTGAACAAAATTAGACAGTCCAGTGACTGATGTCTTGATAATCCCTCTGTGCCAATTAGGATGCGATAACATACAATCAAACACTGACATTATTCTTAACTAATACAGGCCACACACGCACAGACACACACGCACGCACGCACGCACGCACAGACACAAACACACACGTGTATTATCACATCAATATAAGTTAAATAATGTGCATGCAACGGTAAATTCAGTTTTTATTTAGTTTACATATGTACTTCTTTATTGGGACGGATACATTGATAACACACACACACACACAGATGACCAAACAGAATTGTATGCTCCAGATGTGAAAAGACCCGTGAAGGTCCCGGTTAGAATGAACCTTCAGTAACCCATGCTTATCTAAAGACGCGACTAAAGCCCTCGCAGAGTTTATTTAAATAACTACACGGGTGATTAACCTATACATATACACATGTATTATTCGGGACAACTGACAGGATAGACTTCTGGTGTTTCCGGCTGTATCATTCCACATGATGTGTCGTATTGACCTCCAGATCTTGCTGAGATGACTGCTAATCGGTCTGCAGGTATCATGTGATGGAGACGGCGACAGTGACGACAGGACCAGACAACGCCGCCGTCTCTGCTGTAACACTAATGAACTAAGTCTGCGTCGGGAGTAGCTGACCCTCCTCCTCTGGTGACACCGTAGTGATCCCAAGCTAAACAAACTGTCCTTGAAAAGGCTTATCCGAGGTGAAATGGCATCTCACACAAACCGTTACATGTGATAAACATAGGTGACTTCCAACACCTCGACTGTTATGTTTGTCTGTGACCTGAGGACAAACGAGCTGAAAAGTCCACGTTTTCGACCTTATTGAGGAGCGGCAGGCATAGAAACAACAAATATCATATTCTACAGTATTTTGGCTTGACATGACTTTTGTACCATCGACCCTTCTGGCCTCAGCAGAGGCGCTCTACCGACTAAATCCCAGCATCTCTTGGTCAAGATCAACACTATTTCGCTCCACATAATGAGTTGTTTACATTCCTTCTGCTTGGTGGGTTAACTCTTCTAGTTGAATAGGAACGTCGTCATTGATCACAGAATTCCTGAGAGTCGAGAGTTAAAGTGATGCAATGCTCCCGAGAGCGGTTCCGGAGTTAGTTACTATGGCGAACGGTTGCTGAACTTTGAAGTAGCCTCATCTCCATGCTTCTGTCACATTCATTCAGATCTGCCCTCAAACAGCAGGAAGTCAAGTGCATTTTTGTCAACTGCGTTGTTCTTGATTTGAAATAAAACTGTCCTGACCTTTAGGTTTGCGCAAGCAGGATATTTCTGGATTGATTAGTGGTAATTGGAGACGTAAAGAATTCCTCAATGCAGTTAAAGGAGGAAATACTGGCACACCATTGCTTTCAAAGAAATAACAGAGGGTGGTGTTCTCCACGTCACAGGTACCAGCATCAAGGCAAACAGATGACTGAAACACGGAGAACTACATGCATGTACGCCAATGGGACAACCATACACGCCGCAAGCCAGGTCACCGACCCTGCCGTGGTTTTATATACTGTTATGGCCAGCATACGAAAAGAATAGCTAAAAATACATTGGCCAGCACATACTTGACGTTCATTAATCTGACAGTATGAACATATACCCGACACAACATTGTCTATATATCAACATCATCAATTATTTTACGATTCTGGTTGTAACGCAAACATGTTTTTAATCATTGTCGCAAAAACCAGATGACAAGCACCCGCAAAAGCTAGTCCATTGTTCAAATGCAAAAATATACGAGTGAGCCTGTCACATATGAGACGTTACATTTCACGTTTTGGAACAGCTTCAATTATATGTACAGAAACGTGTGCTTCAGCTAAGATCGAAGTTTTGAAGTTTTGAGACTTACTCTCATGATGTTTCCAGTCCTATAGGCGAGAGACGTCACCAGCAAAGCGAAGGTTCCCAGGTGTGGACGAAGGACTATCTCGACTAAGCTTCCTCATCACCCCATGAATGCAGGTAGGAAGAGGACGAGTATATGTGTGATACGTGTGTCTGTAATATTTTCCTCTGTGGTTGTGCTTAAACGTTCGTTAGTATTCCAACGGACTGAAGACGAATAAATTTTAACTGGACAATGGAACAAATGTTTTAGCTTCACTTGTGATGTTCCTCACCTCGTTCTCGTTGGTTTCACCAAGGTTTCACCATCATTTCACCTTTTTCTCCCTCATCGGATACGTCGAGATATAACTGGAAAACTGTTCGACCCAGCTAAATCACTCGTGGTTCTCCAAGCATTATGTCATTGTATCCCAATTATGCTGATATTAATGCTGTTGTCCACTGGATTGTTCAGTCCAGAGTCGATCATTTACAGACCGCCGTCATATAGCTGGAATATTGCTGAATTTAAACACCACACAAACAAGTCAAATCAAAACATAATGTATCTGCCATTTGAGGTGATGTTATTTCTCTCCTCGCGAACATAGCTTATTTAACGCCCTGTCAGATCATTTATATATTTTCTAATGATATCAGTGCTGGTTATCGTGTTTGAAAACCAGATATTGTAACGAGATATCGATGTTTCAACATTAACCTCAAATAAACATAGATCCTTTCATTTCTTATTCTGTTGGTTTCCATCCCTCGGCAGCAGAGAAGTCCAGTAGCATGCAATCCACTTGTAAGGTTACATATCCCGTTACGATTACAGTCTCGGAGAAATAAAACAAAACATTCAAATCTGCATAATATATCGCCATCAATGAAACAACCAGACTGCCAAATCATTTCTTATCTGACCCTAAATGAACTGAATCTCCTTGCTTCTTGAGGAGAGATTGAAAAGTGCGCAAGGGGTTACTCCAATTGCGGGACTCTCGCGGCAGTTTACGTAAAGCATCGAATTGTAATATGTATTGGATTGTGTAGCAATATTGCTGTCTCTAGAGATAACCACTTCTGCTGTAGTGCGCTCTCGAGTTAGTCGTCAACGACCGACGACTTTGGCCGTACGCTGTTGGTAATTACTTGGTTTTACAGAAATTGGCTGTGTTTGCTGGTACAGAATTTGAGTTATATCACGTGGTGGTTATATCCCGAGGTGACAGCCTGCATTAATGTTTACCCCTATAGCACTTGTACAGTCAGGAATTGTTTAGAATTCCAACAAGAAGTCACGAGTGTCTGGGAAACTAACGGTATCCACGGCGACATGACAGAACTTGGGCATTTGGATCCATAAGAAGTAGGTTAGGATACTATGCTGAGCAATGCTGGTGTCAGCTGTATTTTGGTCTGACAGTTTTATTCAGTTACATGTTATAATAGACAATACTATTTCATCAAAAGAGTTACGTATCGATGTGCCCACGACCAAAACCAACGTGTGTTTCTGGTCGATACACGCAGATAGGATCAAAGAGTTATTTCCCTTTGACGCCAATCTTGCAACGTGAGAGTGACACACGGAAGACACTGCCAGTGGTGCGTGACGTATGTACATGATCCACACGCAGCCTCAAAGCACAGTTTATATTTTATCCAAGATATTCGTTGTTCCAATACCCGGTTAGGATTATCATCAGCATCTAACATGTATTTGAAGAGCAAAGCATTTCAGGAACTGGAAGGAAAAAATAAGTTAGGTCAGAACATTTCAAATGATTGTACAAAACGATCAGTGAAGACTTATTGTGTATTTTGACACATCCTAATAGGTAGAGGTTGATAGAGTTGGTAGAGTTGATGGATACATGTATATTTTTTCAACTATTAATCGCGTTCGTAATTGAAAACGGAAGTCGAAACCATACGTCATATCGCCAGATACCAGAGTGAAATGAGTGAAAGATTTTGTCTAGTAAATATGTTCTCACTTAGTACGTGTGACACATAAAGTCACGTCGTCAGTATATCAGTTGTGATGTGACGATAAGAGAGGTTATACACTGATCTGGATTTGGATATCTTAAACATCTGGTCACAACAAGCATGTACATGTACATACCACGGGTTGTTGAAGAAAGCTGCTGATTACTTCTAGGAACTAGTCGTTCTTATCACCACTCAACCTGTGGTACAGAGGTTGACAATGTCCCCTACAAGGAAACGTGGAACTGTTGACATGAAATTTGTTTCAAGGAAAGTTTTAACTGCAGGTCATAAAGCCATAATCACAAATTCTGTATACATCCATAGTGATATCTGTAAAGCGCCAATATCCCAGCTCAGCTGCTCAAAGGCTCTTTGTTTCTCCCTCGACCATTGGATGTCAATCTGAATTATATGAGAAGCAAACAACTCTTGCAGCCACTAGGCGCACCGAGTTAATGTGACTTTCCCATCCTTACGAGGCACCCATTCACCGCCGGGTGGACTGGGGCACATAGTCACAGTACTTTGCCCAAGTTTACTGCTCGTTGATGTACCAGCAAGAAGGTGTTTGCACGTATTCCTCCACCATCGGGTCATTTACCGACGGATTCGTGGGTTCTTTTAAGTGCACAGGGTTGTGTACTGTACACTCGGGTTTACGACAACACTGAAAGAGTCTGCACACAAAGTTGACTGCAACGTTTTTACACCCGTTCTCAGGTGGGCTCGATCCCGTCACCTTAAGCTCTTCTGAATCCCTAGCCTGGCACCCAATCCAGCTTGCCTACCACGCCTTCCATTTTCCGCGGAATTAGAGGCATGTGTGGACTGTATTGAAGTCATAGTCCATTGTTAAACGATGAGTTATGAGTCGTCGATGACGCTGTAATATTGGTGAGAAAGGTGGATCAGTGCTCAGCAAAACAATGCTATCTATAGCTACGCCGTGTGATTTCGCTCCTGGCGGTTTGTTAGAGAATCTGGATATTCAATGAGTTTGATTGCTTGCTTCGGGGCCTTGTTTTGATAATATTACCAATACTGCAGTGGAGCCAAACCACTTTCGATACATTTCGAAAGTGCCTAGGTCCATACCGTGTCGATCGCTGATCGTTTCGATAGAGATTATCATGCAATACAATATTCTGATATACACGGAACGTTCTTCGGGTAGAACTCTGAAATGGACGTTTCCTGTTGTCTCATCGGTTTCAAGGGTTGAGTTGTATAGGTTTGCCCTGATTTGTGTTAAGAAACAAACAGTAGCCGCGGTTCTTCGGTGAAGGATTTCTACACAGAACGCCGTTGGGCACGACACTTGACGCAGTACCCTCTCACAAGCATCCATCTGCCATCAGCTGTCCATACAATAGCAAACTGCCATAGCTGCTATAGCTATCCATCATGTCTTGTTGTTAGTAGGTGATATCAATCGTTTTCTACTGTATAAAGGAGCTCTATGGAGCAACACCGCCGACTGGTCAATATTGAAGTGACAGATATGACTGATGTCCGAACTGTCTCAAGTACCATTGTATGACGATACGAAGCCTTAATATAAAGAGGGTGTAAGTGTTGTGTGGTTCCCCTAAACTACCTACATGAAGCTTTCGTTGGAGGGAACGACAAAGCCAACACACACTGTCGTAATGCTGATCAGGTGAAGTAGGAGGAGAGCGATATGTTGGTGCTGTTGCTATGGTGAAACTGCAGCAATACATGTGAGTGGCTAGGAAGCACCTACCCCGTCCAGTCTCTCTCTCTCTCTCTCTCTCTCTCTCTCTCTCTCTCTCTCTCTCTCTCTCTCTCTCTCTCTCTCTCTCTCTCTCTCTCTCTCTCTCTCTCTCTCTCTCTCTCTCTCTCTCTCTCTCTCTCTCTCCCTCTTTCTTAACCAACAATAAATCTACATATACTTACGTGTTTATAGTCTGTGTGTCAGTGAAAGTTGTATGTCTTCATGTTCTTCTGAATATCTATCGAAAGGCCTAGAACCATTGCACTGTTACTGAGTCATACGACCATAGGTCGGACTCCTTCAAGCTTCTAGGTGAACGATGCTGATACCATACAGCCGATATAGTGAAGTCAAGACTATCTATAAATATGTCCAAGAGATCTGCCCAAAGCTGCAATAGGAACCTAGATATTTTGGGAAACTGGATGCGGAATGTATTTGACGTATTGCCTGAAGGTGTTGTAATGAATAGGGTATTCACATTGAAGTGGAACCGACATAATCTTAGTTAATGTGATGTGTTTCTGTGTAAAAGCATGTGAGGATAAATGTAACTAATAACATTATATCAATCTGTCCACAATCAAGTTTACATATAACAGTACAACTTGGAGGGATCAGCAATTTGCCATTGCCTAGACCAAGTATATGTTACAAGCAGGTGAAGTCAGTATTATTGAAAATGTATCTGTTTACGTTAAACTTCAGTATGTACGCCTGTCATCGAAGTTGCCCTGGTCCTGATACCTAAGAACCTTGGTGTGGAGCGTATTTGACTGATTGCCTGGACGTGTTATCGTGAGAAGAGTATTCACGTTGCAGTGAAACCGACGCAGTCTAACTTAATGTGGCGTGTTTCTGTATAAACTCGTGTCAGGATATATGTATCTATATAACACTATATCAATCCGTTATACATCAACTGTCCATATCACAGTCCAAACCGACATTTGCCATTGCCTTTACCTTGGTGTAAGTAAGCAACAGCAGTGTTTTTCAACCTGTATCTAGTTTTATTACTCTTCAGTGTGTTTGGTGTCATCCAAATTGCCTTTCTCGAAGCAATCTTTACTAAGGTTAACCCTAACTCCTACTCTTTAACATTGTACTAAGGTTACCTTAGTAACTTATGATCACCTTAGTGCTTTGTGAAAGGAGGCCCAGTTCACGATACTTCAGACTGATCA